>NC_090942.1:177617246-177942246 GCF_040807025.1 Struthio camelus | reverse complement strand
GGAAGAATCCACAAAAACTACTTACCGCCCCTTACATATTTTCTGTACTATTGTGTTCAGACAGGACACGTGTAGTGAACGAGCCTAGTAAGTGCGAAGCGCATAATGTGTCTGTATGACCACTTCCTTTACTAAGTAGTTTACGGTGTGCCTGTCTGACACAAAAAATGCAGGGCTCAGCAATCTAGAGGCAAGCAACGTGCAACGTTGATGCTGGAAACAGCAGAGTAGGATCATTCACTGTTTTCTTGAACCCTCTAATCTACAGTGTTCTAGGTCTCTTGACATTTGTTTTGGGGTAGCTCGACTGAACAATGCTGATGATAGCCTCTGGGAATCCCCAATGTACACACATTTGTGTGTACAGCCTGTATGTCCCTCACACCATACCACTGCTATATGAAGGGACTTCTTTTTAAACCAAAGACTTGTTGTGACCCCTGTAAAATAGTCTCTGCTGAATGCTTGCTTTGTTTATCCTTCAAAGGAAAGATAACATTGGAATGGCCAGAAATATTTATGAATTCATCTTAAGAATGGCAAATATATGAAAAGAGTACATTTTGTATACATTCTGATTTTTCAAACCAGAACAAAAGATTAAATACGTATCATTCACAAAATCTAGGAGTTATACTTCATTTTTTAGGTAATTAAATGATTAAATGATTAAATGAACCACAGAGCTAAAATGTGCTTTAAAACAAAATGTGTTTTTAAAACAGGTGTACGATCTCCCTGATCTGAGGGCACTCTAGAGTCCTGGGTGTTTTGGTTTCTAACACACCAATGAATATTAAATTTATATAAAATGAAACACGTTCAACAGAGAGACTTAGCAAAGTCTAAGCCAGGATGCCATACAGTAGACCAGTTAGGACATTTTCCCAAGAGGTTCAGATAGCTGCTTCGAATCAGGGATGAAAGGTGTTAAAGCCCATGTCTCTACCACTCTTAGACTGGATATGCAATATAAGGGTATCATTATCTCTATGATTTTTGTAAATGAAGCATACAATCTCAGTCACGATCATCCCACTCAGCTTTTTTTGGTTGGTTGGATTCCTGCTGTGCTGAAGCACTTAACCTGCTCCACCAACTATAGATGAAGTGCAGTACAAACAGGCTTTTAGCTATGGGTCCAAGTGGCTAAACTTGTGTCACATGACTGTGAACTTTTGGAAATATGGCCCTTCCTTTTGCTAGAAATGCCTTTAATTGGTGACAAATCTCAGTCACTCAAAAAGTTTAATGTAATCTCCAAGTGTTTATTTTTTTAATTATGGAGTTACTGTAGAATTCTTTTTAAAAGGGTTACTTTAATCTCAACATGTGCGTGCTTTTCAGCTTCCTGAGTGTCCACAGACTCCAGCACTGACTTTTTCTTTGTCTCTTCTGGCGCATTTGCTGGGTTCAAGCTGTAGGTTACTCCTTCATTGAAGTGCATACTCATGATTTATCTTTTCTTGGCATTAGCTTCAGTACTGACACTTTGTAGTGCCTCAAGCATTTAATCACATCCTTTCTCTGGACTTTAATCTAGTGGGCATATATTTCCCTCTCCAGGGAACTGTTAAGTACATAGAACAATTTTTTAAAAATGTTGACAGCCTATTGGTCCTTAATTAGAAAGCAGAAAGGATATATGGACCTAGACAAAACAAAAAGAATCATGTATGTCATTTTGACTTAGTTTCCTTATCACTCCTGGGCATTCTTTGGGGGATTTGATCAACATCCTCCAATGTATGCTAAACCCCTGTCTGTGAGATGGCCACCTGCCTACATTAGGGAGTCATTCCCTACATCTTCAGGTAATTTGGGTCCTTCACCATTCATGCAGTAGTTCATTCATTCACTCTTGAAATTACTAGACATCCTTTTTCTTATAGCCGCTAATTCTCTTTGTCAAATGACCAGCCGTAACATTTTCTTCTCAGGTGATTAAAGTCTATCACCTATTCGTAAATTGCCAATCCCTTGGAGTTCAAGATGGAAAAGCTGATGTTTGCCTGAAAGATAGCAAACTCTTTCTTTACTAGTACTGATAATCACAGTTTAGTGGCTCTTGACTGGTAGGCTTGTACTAGAATGTCTCTTGTTCACCTCTTTGACTTTTGATTCAGTAGGAAGGCAAAAAATAGCAGGGAATGCAAACAAAACCCACATTCAAAAAAATCTGTACTCTGACACAGGATTCTTAACCCTATATGGAGAGGGATTCTCAAATTATCTCATCATACGTGTTTTTTAGAGCTGCTGAGATCTGGCATCTCTCCTTGGTTTCGGTTAATGGTTAGGTAGCTCGGCGTGCCTGAAAATTTGGTCAGTGTTGTTCTAGAGGCCAGAGTGCAAAAGGTCCCAATAAAGATGATCTCAAGCCTTTAGCGCCACCTCTCCTCCCCCCCCCCCCAACCAAGAGACCTTGCGGTATTTTAAGTGTCTAAGCAATTACATAGTTACTAAGCTACCTTAGAGGTTTTTTAAGCTATCTAAGGTAGACAGAAACCATTGAGGTTTGCTGAAATTAGCTGGTTCCATCAATGCAGTGATCAGATTGCTGAAGTTCTTAATCCAAGAGCATACAGATGCTTCTTGCATAGTGTGGTGTGTGATTTTCACAAAACCATTTCCTTAACCCAGGAAGAAATATGTGTAAGAGTGTTGCTGGAATCAACGTTGCCGGTCTTTTCCAGTTCATAACCACTTTTTACAATATCATAAAATAAACCAGCAAAATGTATGTTTACTTGCCTTATAGAGTAAAGCATTCTCAAGAACTGTGCCTACTCAATATGCCAATTCTTTATAACCCATATATGTTGCCTCTTTGAGGAAGTAATTCTTTCCTTTCACGTATTGTAGAAAGCTTGCAATTACCCCCCTTCCTCCCCACAAAAAAGGAAAGGGATGCAATATTCATGGAAAAAAGAACTAGAGAAGGCTTCCAGAAGGATTAGAGATGACAGTGTTTCAGTGGTGGAAACAAGCAGATTTACAGAGATAAGAATTTAATGTAAGAACATGCAAATGACTGTGCTGGGTCAGACCAGAAGTCTGTATTATCCAATATCTTGTCTCCAGTAGCTGTCAATATCAAGTGCCAGGGGAAAAGTAAAAGATGGCAAACACACAGCAGAAATCCTTAAATAACACTCTCTTAACATCCAGCACATTTCAGAGCAGGGACTTCCTGAACCAGAAGTCATGTCTCTACTTAATGGGCCTCAATGGATTTTTCTTCCATAAACTATTTCTTAACTCAACATCTGAGCCTGTCATCCAGTTTCTTATCAGAGCCAATGGCAAGATGAAAATAGTTCTAAGACACGATTCATCTCATTTTTTTTAGGTAGTGACATGAGAATGAGAAAATAGTGTCATACAAACACTAGTTTCTTTCCATTTACAGTGGAAAGGAATGTAGGTGATTAACTCAGATATGATGCTTTACTTTCTAAAGTTAGGGAATGAATGAATCCCATTCCAGGGATGAGATTCAGCCTACATGTCCTAAATTTATGTGTCTTTGTGAGAACTATTCTTTGATTCAGTCACCTAAACACAGGCATTTACAACCATTTGAGATGCCCTAATGCATCCTGCCTTGCCTCCAAAACCGATTCCTGAAGTGCATGGGTCTTCTCCTGCAGGTCGAGTGCCATATCTGCCAGCCCTAGGAGGATGTCTCAGATACGCCAGGACATCTCGGAAGGCACTAGATAACCGTGTTTGGGAGACTGAATTGAGTCCGAGGGATCTAACTTGATGATGATGAAGCATAATCAGTGCAATCAGTGGAGCGTAAAGGTGACAGGTAGAGCCTGATTCAGTCAATGAAACACAGGTGAGTGTTGAGATGCCGTAGGTTCCTAGGCCTGGTATGTATGACACAGGACCTAATAGGGATGGCCATCCTTCTGGAATGACAGCTGGAGGCCAGGCAGAGTAACCTAGGACATTGCAAAGGGCAATAGACACCATAGAGCAGACTAAACTGAGCCTCCAG
Source organism: Struthio camelus (assembly GCF_040807025.1). Classification (NCBI taxonomy): domain Eukaryota; kingdom Metazoa; phylum Chordata; class Aves; order Struthioniformes; family Struthionidae; genus Struthio; species Struthio camelus. The sequence goes on along the minus strand of NC_090942.1, from coordinate 177,938,237 downwards.
CCCCATAGCATCTGAACTGCTCCCCGACCTCTGTTATTGGTTAAAGGAAGGAATATAGATATTAAAATGCAATATGTGGAGGAATTCATACAGCAACAATTTTGGAAAGAAGAAGAGAAGAAGGAAAAGGTTCAAAAGAAACAGGCAGACATCCCATACTCTAATTTATCCACATGACGGGCTTGGAAGAGTAAAGTTCACTGTCCAAGTCTGCCATGTTGCCATGAAGAATGAAGAGTGGAAAAAAAGCCAGCAACAGAAGAAAGACTGGTCTGAATATAGAGGAGGAAGGCTTCCGTGTCACAGGCAGAATTACACTATTAGAATAACTTTAATTATAGAATTTCTGAGAGAAAATTTTTCACATGCTTTATGGATAAATTAAACATCAGAGTCTTTAATTTTTAAAGAAAGATTTTAGCAAGGATTTGGGCAATGGTCAGGTAAATCACTGCAGTTTCATAATAATTTATTTAGTGCAGTTCTTTCCATTTTGTATTTAGTTCAGTTGTTTTCCCTTGCTGAAATTCAAAAACATTGTTAAAATGTACTTGTTTCACCTATTAAATGTTACAGCTGCATTGGTAGATTAGACAGCAGCAGAAACAATTAGGGAAATTTTAATTAAAACTTAGTTTAGTAATTAGAATGACTTCTTACAGTTCAAGTAGATACATAGTCATCTATCTTTCTTTCACAGTGTTTGTTTAATATCCAAAGATCTCTGTAAATAACAACCTTGGAACATGTGAGAACCCATATTCATGAAAGCTAGAGAGCAGTATTGAAAAAACCTCTAAAATTATCACACAAAACTGAATGTTAATATTTTAAACTACAAAGAAAAGACATTTACTAAATCGTACTGTGATAAACGTGCACAGAAATTTCTATGATATTCAGACTTAACTTACAATTTGTTTTGCTTTAAAGAACAGACGTCTGATGAAGAAGGAAAAAGAACTATATTCTTACATTTCAACTCTGGATTTCTCCATGTCTTTAGTTAGTACCCACAAGAATGATATAGGAGGAACCACACATACACACAGGGGATGAAGATTTAATATCTAGGATTATCAAAAAAAAATATCCTGCTATTTCCAATCAAATTTAGTCTATATTATGGTAAAATTCTATAAGAAAAAAAGAAAAGAAGCTGTCATCATATCTAATGACTTGCTTACATTCAAAAAACCCCTTTGGGATAATAATTATATAAGGGTATCTATACCAAAGTATCTCTACTTTGTCTGCTCTCACTGTTGTGACTGGCTGTTAGCTGTTCCCTATCATTTATGCCACACATCTATACCGCACTGTGCTGCATTAATGGCTGTACATTTCCATATGGATGAGTACCCCATGGTTTCTGGCACTGCTCCCAGGCCAGGCTGAATTCCCAGCTATTTTCACACTAGATTGCAAGGTACGTTCAGAAGGCGAGGGGAATTGTGGGGACAGGAATCAATTGCTTGTAATTTAGTTCTGCTGTATCGCAGGACTCACTTGGCTGATCAAACAGTGTGCCCACAATTTATATATTCCCAAGCACTTACCCCTTGGTGAATTTTCCTCTTAAGTTTTGTATGCATGTATGAATATTGCAACGATGCTTTGCAACTACCTGAAAAACCCTCACTATTAATAGAAATCTTTTGGTCTCTTACAAAGTTCATTCAGTATTAGGAAGCTGTAAAGCAAGCTTTCTCATTTAGAATGGGAATACCAATGGAATCAGCAATTTCCGTTGTGCAGAAATTACATCCATATCTGCTTGAACATCTTGGGTATTTTCATTGCCTTAAACAACCTAGAGCAAAATGTAGATGTACTTTGAAAGCTTTGGGCTAGTAACGGCATTCATTATTAATTAAAAACAATCTATTCTTTTATTGTTCCTGTTATTTAATTTTTCTGCGGTACCACCTAGAAATCTTTTTTTTCTAACGTATGTTTGAAAGATCATCTCAGTCTTTATGTCATTGTACTGTTACAATACAGATATTGTATGGTATTTATCTTTTCTGCCATTATGCTAGTCTCCTGTTTTGAGAATGCAAATCCCAAGAATCAAAGAGAACAATACTGCAAAGGAATAGAATCACCACAGAAACATGGTGTTTTTTTCCTCCAGCTAAATAAAGTGACCTTGAGAAACCCACCCTTACGTTCCTTCTTTTATTCCTGCTGTGGGGTGGAAGTCCTAGAATAGATGGCAGGTACTGCTAACACTCTTCAGGGTATCATTAAAAAAAAAAAAAAAAAGAAGGGAGTGGGTGTCTGAGGTATCAACTGGAAATTGTTCTAGGCATATCTTACATTTTTCTCCTTGATAGTAGTGTAACAAAACAACACAGTCCACTGCGCTATACCAGGAATCATATGTAACTCATATGCCTCTGGTTAGACAACATCAACTGGTAAAATTTCTCTTCAGCCAGAGATGCTGCACAGTGAAAGTTGTATATAGACAGCTTCAGTGAGAATAAGGAAACAGTGATATCGTATAGTCCAAGTATTGCATGTCACATTTTCCTCTGATTTGGCATTCACATTTCTCAGTCTATAATGGCTTTCTGCTTTTGGTTTGGTGATGATCCAGGTTACATAAAGACTGTTTGACTGGAAAGATTTGGATGGTCTCCCAGTGACTGAAAGGTAATCTGTGTGAAATGACAGGAAATTTTTTTTTTCCCTGACTTCTTCAGCAAACCAAGTAAACTTCTTGCTTCATTGGTTTCCATTCTCATTGTACGTGTCAGTCACAATTGATTTGGAGTGACTAATCACAGCAACAAGATGACTTGCTGGTGCCTTCACTGCACTCAGTGATTAAACATCCACCACTATGCTGTGAAAACTTTTACCAGTTTGTCAGATTCACTGTGGAACTTTCTTTTGTAACTGGATAAGACATTTTAGTACATCTGCAGTTTCACCTGCTTCACTTACTGCGATGCTCCCAGTAGCAGATCACCACTGCAAAGCACATTTCCTGGACAAAGAAGCTGTTCTCTAAGTTCTGCAAGAACCTCTAAAAAGGCTTCTCCCTTTCCACCAGTTGCTGCTAGGACAATATTCTGCCCTCCACTTTCTTGTTTGGGCCACCTGGATTTCAGCAGGAGTTTTGCATACATGGAATATATAGACGGACATGTCTCATGCTGCTAGATTAACAGTTTCAAATCCGGCAATCCCTAATGGCTTTTTGAGACAATGATGCTTACCCAAGGGGAAAAAAAAAATCAGCTACACAAAGTAATCTATGAAGCAATCACTGATACTGTTTATCATAATTCCATCTGCAAGCAATTTGCTCCTGGTTCACTAGTGCGTGATTTCCACGTTAACCTGCTTGCCCTTTTTGTATTGTCGTTGTTTATGTCAAACCAGTGGGACTGACTGCCAATTTTGTCGCATGCCCTCTAATTAGAGCATTCAAATAAACTCCATATTTTGTGAATATTTACTTATTTCTGTCACAAAAGTCCTGTTGAAAAGCTACACTCAGGCAGGCTTAACAAGCTAGCTGTGCGGCACAGAGGCGTAGTACTGCAGAGTATAGAAGAGGGAACGTCTAGGTTGGATGCAGCTTTGCAGTAGATGCAACAGCAATGCTGTTTGTATTCTTCAAATCTACTTCACAGTCCGCTCTCAAACACTTCAGTAGGCTGCATGCAAAGAAGAGAGTTTATTTCATAGCAAAATAAGGCCCATCACAGAGCTTGTTCCAGTTTGCATTTCCATTTGTTCTTCAAACTGGATTTAATGAATACAGATATCAGTGTTATCATTTTGATTTTTCAAGACAGCCATCGCTATTCTGCTGTGATCTAATACAGAAATATTGCCTCACATTTCTCTGCACTGTTTCTTCTCTTAATGATGGCTCAGTCCATTGAGGGAGCGGGCAGAATAATAAGTTCTATTTCCAGCTGATGCTGGCTTCATGGCTTTCACTGAAGCAAGTATGTGAAAAATGTATATTATGCTTAGGAAAACATCTGTGTTGATCGTTATGAGGTCATTTAAAATAGTCTTCACATTTACAAGCCTGTCTTTTGTCCTACACATCCAGGTTATATCTGAATCCCACCACTTCCTCCTCAGTTTTGTATACTTGTTCTTGGTTCTATTCATCCACCAAAAATGCATAAAGATGATAGAACTGAGGCTGGAGAGGACTGGTTTTCACATTGTGTGCTTCAGTCTCTCTACCCTTTATAAAATAGGCCTCACAAAATCAGAGCCTCTTATAGAAGCAGTGTGGAAATTAATGGTGTGAAATACTCAGGATTTATGCCAATGATCACCAAGAAGTAAAGTTCTGTGGGAATCACTGTTTTATGGGTAAAAATTAAAAACTGGAAACTAGCTTCACCATTATTTAGAACAAAATCAAACAATTTTGATCTTTCAAGGAGAAACATTTTTGGAAAAATATTTTTAGGCTCAGAGTTTGTCATAAAAAATCAAAATCTTTAGAGATGGGTTTAATTTATAAGTATAGATATGTAAAAGTAAATTTCATCTTTTAACTATAAAAGGTAAAATATTCCATTCTGAAAACATCAAAAAATTACAACATAACCAAAATGCTTTTAAAACGGGGCTTCTTTTTTCCCCGTCTTCCTTTCTTTCTTTCTTTCTCCTTCCTTCTTCCCTCCCTTCCTCCCTTCCCTCCTTTTCTCCCTCTTTCTCTTTTTTTCAGAAGACATTTCACTACAGCTGAAAATCTGCCATAAAAGTGTTGTCTTTGACAAAAGAGTATTTTGTATTTAAAGATTTTTGACTGACTACCCAGAAGGAAGATAATAAATTTTCAGAGCAGTGCTTGTTTAGAGTGTCATAAATAAAGCTTAAGGTCAGAGACTGAACTTAAGTATTAAACAAATAACTGCTTATTATTCAAAAAGTGGCCATCCAGTGCATTGAATGGGGCAGAATCCTGCAGAAAAAACTCGTGAAGCTATCCACAATTCCCATGAAAAAATGAACAATGTAAATGTTGTGCAATGTTAATGATGGCTTTTCCTTACTTTTAAAGGCTTTTCTTGATAACCTTAACATCCCTGCAAACAGTGTGTACATATACATGTACATTTACAGTCAACTCTGGGATCATCTGCCTAGCCTGCTAGGTATACAAAAAGGCAAACCTTTTTCTACCCACCCTTGTGTGTGGCTGATTCCCACTGCTACAAGTGCTACAGGGGAAAAGGGGAAGGCCTTAGAAAGCACTTATGTCTGGTCCAGACTCTGTTAAAATGTGAGCCAGCAGAAATAATCTAGGCCATTGAGACCTTTTCTGAATGTTATTCCCTATGAGACCAAAGAGATAAAGGAACCACATGGTGATTTTTGAAACTGTAGAGGGGTTCTTCTTCTTTCCTAGGGGCAGAGCAGCAGCAGTACCCCTTACACAACCTGCACTGGAGAGTGCTAACATAGACCATTTATATGTGTTTCCTTGATTACACAGCCTTCAACAGTGTATAACAAAGACAAGCTTCTCTCTCTCTTCCTCACCCCTCAACACAACTGTAGGAAAATAACTGTGGTCATTCCAGAGTCAGACCTCATGTACATCTTACCCAATATGCTGCTTTTTACAGAGGTTCAGGGAAAGAATTTTTAAAAATCAAGTTAAGTGAACTTTCTCGAGTACGCTGCCTCACCAGTGGCTTAGGGACTTCCTGAGGCAGAGCCCAGGAAGCCCATCGCTTTTAATAGCCACTGGTGGAAGTATGAATACATCTAATCCTTTCTGCAATCTAGTTTTAGGCTTAACACCCAAAATTCTTGGGTGAACAAATTCCACAAGGTAACTATGTTTTGTACGACAGAGTACTTTCTTTTGTTTTGAATTTATTGCCTCATTCCATAGAACATAAGCCTGGAAGAAACCAGCCGCTGTTTGTGTCGAGCTTTCTGCTATTGGAGGTGACCGTACAAAGTGGTTTAGTACACCAGGGAGCGTGGAAATTTGGTTTTACATGATCCCCCACACCACAGTCAGCAAAACGTTTTCTAGCACTGTAAACAATGCCCTTTACTGTATATCACCTTCAGACGTATTTTTGAAGCTGAAGAGTCCTAATCTTTATCAATCCTACTCTATATGTAAGCTTTCTCCTTCCCCTAATCATTCTTGTTACCTTTAGCTGTACTTTTCATATTCTGCTGTATCCTTGCCGAGGAAGGAGATTAGAGCTTCATGCACTATTCAAAAGACAGCTGTACCTGGAATGTATATAGTCTTAGTAATTCTGCAGCGTTATTCCATACTGAGTTGATAGTTTTACTCAAGTCCCCCAGATTATTCAAAACATCTCTTTATTAAGCACTAATAAATCTTTCAGGTTATATCTGTGCCAAGGAACCAGAAGGTTGCCAGTCAGTGAGCCCAATGTACGCTATGGTGCTGACCCTTCTTCCAGATGTGACCTCAGTGGGCCTGGGTTCCCACGAAGACTCCTAGTTAGGACAGTCTGGGTACTAGCACTATATGGTTTGTCATGAGGCATACCTGCCTTCTAGCTGTAACTTTACAAACTATCATTAAGTGTATGTATAGACATATAGATAGATGTATCTGTGTATTTGTGTATATGCATATAAATATATGTACATAAATATAGGCAATTAATTTATAGCTCACTTTCCTAGAGAAGTGGGCTTATGTGCTGTCATTGCTACTTTATCAATCTATTTGTTTGTCAGTTACTTTTAAAAGCAATGAGTGATTACAACCAAATTTAACAGAGGGCTGGTGGTCTCAGAGAAATTATGCATTTCACAAATACTGGTGGTTAATTTTTGGGTAGATACTTAAATAGAGCCTCTACTTTGAGAGGCATTTTAAAGTGACATTAATTAGCTGGCAGTATCACTGAAAGAAGCACTCCTTCCCTCCCCTACATTTCAGCTAACAGGGAATCAGACTGGGGAACAAAGCCAAGTTAAAAAAAAAATCAAGTGGCAAGAAAACTGTTATTTTTCAGTTCCCCACTCCAGTTCCTCACTCACCTGCATCAGTGTTTAAATGGCCACATGTGAAGAGGCAGTGTAAAGCAGCAGCAGCAGGTAGCTGCAAGTGCTGGGAGGAAGGGCCTGTCTCTTCAGTGGCAGTGCCACCTGATGCCTCTTGAAAAGACTGCTGCTGAAGGACAGCCCATACAGGGCTTCGGCCCAAGCTCAGCAGCAAACTGCTCTGTTTAGCCTGCCAAGTGGCCAATCGGCAGGGACATAGCCTGTGGCTTCAGCCGCAGAGCTCTGGTGGCCTGTGTCACAGAGAGTGGATAGGATACGGGATGTGAGAGAAGAGATTAGGAAATGAATGGAGGAGAATACAGGGACAAAAATCCATAGGAATCCAAGCTTCATTAGCTCTGCTGGTGATGGGACGAGTTGTTCCCCATCTACTGAGGCCATTGTACAACCAGAGTCGTATAAGTTATAAGGAAGGAAAACATGCAAGGGAGTTATTCTCCAATATTTCATATTTATTTATTTTCCTACTATCCTAATCGTTATAACAGCTTTTTTACCAGTTTATCTGATATCAAACTCAGACGTAATCATCTGTAGTTCCTACGATCAGCCTTAGACTTCTTTGAAAGAAATATGATCCCACACCAGCAAAGACATTTCCCGTCTCATTTGGAATCAGATGTCTCTCATTCACCTCTAGAATGGAAAAGGGTGTAAGTAAACACACTGAGAAGCATTATTACCTAAAATATAATGACCTTTAACAAATCTATTTTTACAGTAAACACAGGAAAAACTTATCCGTAAAAAGACAAGAAGATGGTGTGCAGCAAGGCAGGAAGAACTGTATAGCTTTGGATATTTGCCACATAAATGTGCAATTGTAAAGCACATTGTGATGCTGGAGACCAATCTGTATGTTCCATGTAAGAGGCACTGTGGAAGAGAAAGTTAATCAAATAGTTCAGCTAAAGCTTTGTGCAGCAGTAGTGGTCTCAAAACAATGTTTTTTGAGGAGTCCCATATGAGTATTCTGCACATCATTCACCAAATGGTGCCCATATCTTGTCATAAAATGTTTTCATAAAGTCCTGTATGCATGTTTTCTTTATTTTTTGTATGTAGCTATATCTAACAGCCTGTTATTCTGATGATTACAGGAGATTTTTCCTGCCATTCAAATTAAATGTTTAGCAGCAAAAGTAGCTCTTAGAAATTGTTTTCTACTAGACTTGCATAAATATGTAAATTGGGAGGACTCTTACAAAATTCTTATTGAATTGTTCATTCTCTACTACTTTGTGAATGAGCATCAAGCTTTGATTAAATCTGCATGGATGCACAGGGTATTCTGAAAAGCCCCATGGCTTGTGTGGCCTGCCCTTGGATGAATCGCATAGCTGTCCCTGCAAATAGAGACAGCTCATTGCTCTTTCCCTGTGCTAAGCAAATTATGTCTGCCACATTTTTGTCATGAGCAAAGTCATGTTGATGTTAGTTGTTAACTCACTGTCTGATCTCAAGATGGCATATAGAAGGTGGGAATTTTTTTTTTTTACAAAAGCTGTGACAGCCTTATATTGATTTAATCAGAGTGTCTGTGGTCTCTGTTATTATTATGCAATGTGAGAAAGTGAATCCATTAATGATCCAAGAGTTCTCAGATACCCTTGAAAAGATGCATTTGATAAGGATTTTATGCCATGTTGCCATATGATTTTTGAATGAGCTTAATTTCACCAGTGTAAATAAGAGAAAGTTGAGTTAGCAAAAAATTGTAGATATGGCAGGATAAATGAAAAATTAACAGAGGCAGCTCATCATGAACAACTATCTGAAAGTCTAAATAGCTTATGCTAAAGTGTAACTATTTCAGTAAATAGCACAGAGTCCACGCGGATTGAAGCTCCAAGGTAGTATTGGGAAATGTCTAGTAATTGAACTGTTTAACTCATCCCCACACCTCACAACCCTAACTGTGACATGTTTTAGGAGATCAGAGGGCCCTCCAGACATGAACACAATAATAATGAAAGGTAATAAATACCTCTCTATAGCCTGGATAAATCTCATTTTGGACTGTGATGCTGAGACTAAATTTTTAGCCATAATGTTAATGACTGCAGCATATCGCAGCCAGTGAGGAAATACACAGCTGTTACTCCTCATCTGGGTGCAGGAGCTGGTTCAAAATACTATTGTCCAAGAGCTACTTTGTAACAGTGATTATAAGGCTCAGTATCACTGCAGGAACAATAAAATTAAATATATATATGTATATAATCAAAAAGCCTCACCACTGTAGTAGCGTCCAAAACTATCAACCAAAAAAACAAATAAATCTTACTTACAAGACATTAAAATTAACATCCACAAGGATATAGTCTTTGTTTAAAAAGGCAATTTGGGAAGCTCAGAGGAAATACACGGGATATACCTTAAAAATAAAGCCTTAAAAACATCAAGAAAAAAAAAATCCCAAATCCTAGCTATTGTGAGTAAGCAGTGACATATGACTTTTCAAAATAAAAATATTTCATGCAAAGAATAACATGTTCTCTCCAAATAAGGAGACTATAGAAGACCAAAAAATATGGCGAAATAAATGTAGAAATGGTAAGGCAGAGAAAAAAGATTTTGAGTGATGACTTACTTAAGAATTAATAAATAAATGCAATTTAATAAATAAATCCTTTGGAAACATACCACATACAGGAAGCTTCCCAGAGGCATTTGACTGCGAGGCCAATAGATGGCCAAAGGAATGCCTAAAATAAGACCGAACGAATGAATTCCTGACATCTGTGTTAGCCATGGAAGAACTGAAAGAGCTTTACACAAAGGAAACTGTCTTTTTGGGAGATGGGTCAAAAGACCTGTGTCATACTGAAATGTCTGTAGAAGAAATTTAGAACAGAACAACAAGTGAACTGCTGTTTACAGATCACCAGGGCATGACGGTATTCACCTTCGACGTCTAAAAGCATTCAGGGGTGAAATATTTTAACCATTAATTGTTTAAAACTTCTAAAGGAATGTGCAAATGTGAGAGCAGACTTCTGGGCAAGATCTGGGGAACTGCAGAGGAGAACATCTGGTGTCTGCACTGAGCAGGCTGAAGGAGGCTCTCATAAAGAGCAGAGCTGGAGGATCTGTTCAGGCAGGGGAAATCTATCAATTCTTTAAAGTAATCGCATATGGGACGCTGGGTGGATATACTTAGATTTCTAAAAGATTGTTGAGAAGTTACCTCAGCAAAGACACTTAAAGAAGGTATGGGATAATGAAGGTCCTCTCACAGATGAATAATAGTTAAAAGATTAGAAAACAGAGTGGAAATAAATGGCCAGTTTTCAACTCTTCCAGTTTCTTAATGGATGGAGGGCAGCAGGGGAGTTCACAGGGAGGGATCTGTTCCAAGGTCTGCTCAGAATAAATATCTGTCCATAAATAATCTAGAAAAGGCAGAAAACAGTGACACGACAAGATTTAGTGATGATACTAACCTATTTAAAGCTGCAGAAATGAAAGTCGATTGAGAAGATTGGCTGAAGGGTTTAGTAATACTGTGTGCTTCGCCATTCTGAGCTTGGGTTCCTGCCATGTTTCCATCAAGGACTCTCTCTAGCGCATGGTAGAAAGTGCACAGTAGTATGTTCTCCCAGGTAGAGTTAGTGCATTGGGGAGAGCAGGCTAATGAACGATGGAGAACGTGCTTTCCCTCAGCTATCTAAGAGAGCCTCTTGCAGACTGTAGTCTCTTACAGAGAGGCATTGTGACATGCTAGGAATGTTGTCATTTTAAACAGTTAAAAATATATAATCATGTGAAAAGTAACTACTCAATCTGAATTTTGTATGCTAGTGTGGTTTGAATTAGTAAAGTCAGGCAAGGAATGAATTTGATCTTTGCATGAGGGATCAAAAGAAGAGCGAACATACAATAAGGAGTTCTAGCTAGAGGGGCAGGCAGCAAGGGAGAGAGAGAGAGACTGAAGAGATAGTATTTGCTTGGTGTAGGTTGAAGGTAGAAGAAATTTGCCACTGGCACAGCGAATGAAAGATGAAGAAAGACAAATGATAACGGGTTATGGCAAAGGAAAAAAGAAGCATGCATTTAGACAGATGGGTTCAAGATAAGGCATGTACACCTTAAAGACAATCTACTCCATATTTCTAAATCCTATCTCTGAAGAATCTAATAAATGATGGGCGTTGTCACTAGCTCCATTCACGCTACTCCCCAACTTTTGCACTAATGTATATTTAAGTGCTGTGTTGAAACTTTAGACATGCCAAGAAAGAGCAGATTCTAAACATATCACTAAAATATTTTTGTGAGTATTCATATTTGCAAAAGTTTACTATTAAGTCCATAAAAGCACGCAAGAGCGTTAAAGCTTAGGGAATACAATGGCTGTATTATTTTAAAAATGTGGTGAGGAAGGGAAAGGAAGTATCTAATGCCCTGCAGTATCACATGGGGTCCCAGAGACCAGCCACGGTGATGGACAGAGTAAGACCTAATGAAAGAGAAGTAAGAAGTAAGACACATCCTATATTTGAGGGAAAAGACAGAAATTGCACTCAGCACTTTGCTCTAAGAATTTGTTTTCACTATTCATGGCAAGACTACAACACATGAATGATGAGTATCCAATGACTATTACTATACTCATTTTACAGATGGTAAGATTAAAATGGGGAGAGAGGACAGGCATTTGAGATGATTAACACAAGAGACTGTTGTAATTTGTGTGAGAGAGTTTGTAGTTTAACTAGAGGACGAAAAGGTATGCAGAACCACAGCTCCAGGCCATGGAGTTACCTTTTTCAATAATAGGGCATGGAAATGTGTTGTTCAAGAGCTTTCCAGAATATGCCAGACCTTGGGTAGCTTGTAGAGCAGTCAGCCTCACGGCCTAAAAAAGGAAATAATGGAAGATTCTTATCACTATTTCCTCTCTTAATAATACTTTCCATTATTTCAAGTGCATATTTTAATTTTTAACTTGATAAAGTAGGTCTATGATCTTATCCTTGAACCTGGTTTAGAGATAATGTTAAAATGCAAGGATAGAATTCATTTCCCCAGAGGTAGTTGTCTGCATCTGAGCTAGTTATTGAGGAGGCCCTGTATGATGCCTTCCTGTCTTGGAAGAGAAATAGGCCTATTTATTTCATCCTAAAGTAGAACTCTTCATTTCACAGAGAAATCATGCTGTAGATCTTTTTTCTCTGTCGACTCTATAGTATCCTGAGGTAGCTAGTTCAGATGTAGGTTTCTACGTTGTAGATATCAAAAGTTACGTGAAATGAATCTCAATCTGAGTTACAAGGTGTCCAAAGTGTCCCATTCTTGGGAATGGCATATGAAGAAAGGTGTACCGAAAACTCATAACAGGTTTTCATCCCAAGTGAGCTGAGGATTCTGGTGAACTGGAACACATACTTTACCACCACTAAAAAAGGCCACTTAAGTACTGTGCAGTATCTGTGAAGAGAAATTTTTCTTAGCAAGCAACAAAGAAAACAGTTTTTAATTTTCAGAATTGCATCTTATGTTCAGATTATCCCTCATCATGTTAGTCTTACAAAAGGTCAGGTCGAGAGTCAGATGTCTTGGGTTTAAACACTGCTGTCCTATAGTTGTTTTCTGATTGGCTGTAGGGACGCTAAGATTTTTCTGTGAGTAACTCTGTAAACATGTTACTGAAAAACTGGCAGCTGTGGGTGCGTGAGTCCATCTCACCTTCCACCTCACATTTTCATCTCACCTTCTTATCCAGTGCAGAAAATAAATATTTTTATGCCAGCTAAAGTTAGATACGCTTGGACATACTGTGTTATTCTCACCTTCACAAATGGAATCATGCTGCTAAAGTAAAATACCAAACCAAACTGTGTTTGTAACACGGAGTCCTCTTTAGTTAAACTAAGTTTGAAGAGGAAGATTCAGTGGTTGTTGCTACATATAGTCTATATTTATAATTGAAGTAATATTTATTTAAATTTTTATCATAGTTATCATTACTGGACTTTCAGTGAGTGGGCCTCCTGTAACTAATGCAGTGAAAATAAGTAAAATATTGCTAATAGTAAATTAGTGACATCCAGACATCTGCCTTCAGTTCCTTTAACCTCAGAAAGTTTTAACATTAAAGATCATTGCCGATTAGATTTTTGCTACACAAATGCATATGTGGTGCAGCTCTACTTTCTTCATATCTCATATTAATTAAATCTCAAACTCCCCCACCCAATGGCTAAAAGTCTTGATAGATTCCCTCATCAAGGAGGGAATACAAAGCCAAAACTCCCACTGCAAAAAAAGAATCAGGGCAGTCTATAAAGAGAAAGCACTGGCTGCCTCACCTACCTGTAGGATTAGAAGCATCCTTACGCGCGGCGGCAGGGAAACAGAAATACTCTGTATTCTGTTCTCCTCTTAATAACTGATAATGCAATAATAAATACATAACAGCAATAATAATATCAAGGATACATAGCTGAGTGAAAATGAGCAGTTTTATTAACCCATCTTTACACTGCAGCCTTATTCAGCCAGGTGCTAAGTACTCTTTTTTTCTCACCTGGCACATCCTGCAGGTTTAAGATCTGTATGATAGTTGCATATTTCAAAGGAACCATTCCATTCTAAAATACTTGAAGAACTTGAATGAAACTAATTATGCAAACTGCTTGAAGATAAACTCAATAGGAAGCACGTCAGCCTGTTCAGTTAGGGACATTTTCCTTTTTTGCTTAATTATTAAAAAAAAGAAAATGGATTCTACAATGTGCAGTAAATTGATAAAGGCAAGCATGGCATTCGTTTCAGGGCATTAAACAAAGCAGGGAACCACAAGGTTTAGAAGCGTTTTGGTGTGTATATCCAGCTGTTATTAAAAACTGAAATAAAAAAATAAATAGAAAATGAAAGCTTTTAGGAAATGAATTTTTTAGCAACGATAAATACCTTGATGTCATCTTACAATAATTGGAACCATGGGTCCACTGCACTTACAATACTCACATCTTGGAGGAAAAGGTGGAGATTTTTATTTGAATGTTATCGTGTATACATATACGCATAATGTGCACCATAGTCTGTATACTGTTCGTGATGGGATTTTGGTTGTGTTTTGTTGAGTTACATTGCCTCCAATAATGCAGTGCAATTACATTTAAAAAGTACAGTGAAAATTTGTTAGTAAGAGCAAGGATATCCAGTATGTGCCTTTAGGTAAAAGTTAAACTGCCCCATGACCAAACGGAGATAGAATTTATACCGAATATTAAAACTGAAAGTTACTTCAAAAAAATAAACAATGCCAGAAAAAATTCAATTTCTATGATACCTAGTTACAAAGAACCATTAAATAAAGGTGATTTAGATAACATTGCTAGAGAAAAAAAAAATAGGATTTTTTTTGTTTGAGTGGTTCTTTTTCCCCCTATTAGATATGAATTACAAAATCATGAAAATTTTCATTTCCATATAAAAAATCCAGTCACCTGGAAAATTCAGTCATTTGATATTTCAATAATTAATAGATGTAATAATTTAATACTTTGATATTTTTGTTTCAGTCTCAAATTTAATGCTTTTATTCATCCAAATTAATTTACATTTGAAAGAAAAAATTTGTCTTGAATTGAAAAGGATTTTTTTCTGCAGTTGCTAATGTATAATATTTTGAGGATTTTGACCTTTTGTTTCGACATCGTTATGAAATGGGAAATTTACTGAAACCAGCTCTTTACTGTGGCCATGGAGGTTTCATCAAATCTGCACTTAAGAGTGAAAGAGAGGACAATCAGGGAAGGGAAAGCAACCTCTTATTCTGCTCATGGTCACCACTGGGTGCTTCAAACAAACAAACAAACGAACAGCCAAAAAAAGTGGATAAATTGGATTAAAAACATGTGCATTCCCAGCCTTGGAATCAATGTTATGCAGCTAATATGGATAAATGTAGGGAGTCCTATAAGATATCTTGCATAGTTACTTTTTAAGGATTCATGTGTCTAGCAGTTAAATATGGGACGTGTATGGAAAAATGTGTTTAGTTTTGCATCAAGTCTCATGAAGCTAGTTCTCTTTCTATGTGTCTACTTCAGCCTTCATTTCCTTTCAGACCTTCTTTCTCTCTCTCTAAGCATAAGCTCAGCTTCACATCCCTCTGCTTTCTTCTGGCCTAGTTCAGGTGCTGAATGTCTCCAGATAGCACCTTCACCCTTGGGAAAATCTTCTATTTATGGTCTCGGAGAAGCTAACCAAACTCAAAATTTTTCATTGTTTTATTGAAATTTGGATCCTTTTTTCAAGCATATTCCATATACTGTTTCAGAAAATTTCTTATGTCTCTCATTTTTCTATTTTATTTTTTTGTAGAACCCTCCTATTTTTCTTCAGGGGATGGGGTAAAAAAGCCCCCTATTTTGTAACCACCAAACCCAGTTATTGCAATTCATTTCATTTTTATGTTTACACCTAAGTAATAACTGTGTTGATTGGATGTAGGAGTTATGACTGTGCATTTGAATGCTGCATGAGGTCACAGTGCTACAGCAAGGATGTAGCATATACTGCTGGTGAAATTCTCTGTAGCCTTAGGGCTTCCCACAGATCACCAAGTGATAGAGGCTTCTACTAAGGGCTGCAAAAATACTTTTGGGTCGGTGAAGCAGCCCAGGATGAGAAAGGGATGAGATAGGTTAACAACCTTTCCTTTTCTTGACCTACCTTCTGCTTGACATTAAGCAGAGTCAGTGCTCTCACACGCTTTGAATGAGCTACCCACAGTCTTGTGAAGCGTATGCATGGAGTACCAGATAGATAATCAGCACTGTAGCATGTAATCATATAATACTTAAAATGAATGGAAAGAGGATTTTTTCCCCATTTTAACTTTGGCATTTTTTATTTATCCTGGAATTCTTCAATTTTAAAGTGTAACATGCTTTGCATGTAATTACTGCATAGAATATAATCTTTGAAAGGTGCTTGCTGAATTTGTTCTGAACTATGAAATGTTTTATGCTATTTTACTGAAATCAAGTAAGAAAATAAAACGGATCTTTTAGGAGCCTCATATACCAAACAATCCATGTGTGAAAACTAATAAAAAGCTTTAATGCCTTTTATCAGCTTCCATGGTATCACACACAATTCTATTGTACAGAAGCCAGAACTGGCATCTTAACTTAAGCGTTAACTCAAATGGATATTTATCTCTTGGGTGCCATGTAGAACGCAAGCTGAGGAGTGGAAGACAAGCATAGGGTCATACACTGCATATCCATGGGGCAAAGTACTACTATATTCAGGGTACTTACACTCTCTGACCTTATGCATAAAGATGTGAAATGAGACTTGAAATAGAAGAGAATGCAATATAATTTGCAAGACTTAAATTAATAAGAAAGGCTCCCTAAAGCAAAAACAAAACCAAAACCAAACAACAACAAAGCAAAAACCACCCACCTACCCATATTTTTCTGATTAAAAATGAGGAACTGTATTGATAGGTGGCAATTTGTTTCTATAATTCCAAAGGTGGACATACTTCTTAGGGTGTAAGTCCTGTAGGCATACAAGATACATCGAGTTTTTGAATTGTAGACCGGACAATTTACTTGTCTTCAGTTGCGTAATTCACAGGATATTTTTATATGCCTCACTGAATTATTCCAGATTTCAGGAATAATGTACAAGAACAAAGGCCTTTTTTTGCTTTGTGGAAATAGAGGACAATATAGAATTGCACAATTACATAAGATGTTTTGGAGTTAAGTATTTTTGTCAGATGTATGGCACCATGCTATCACAAAGACCTACAAACACATTACAGTTAATAGCATAGCTTCCTTAGCTGTCCTGTAGTGCTCATCAGAGTCTTTGGTTTGTTTTTCAACTGTGCAGCCTAAGACCTGCATGATTTTGCTGCTATCTTTTTTTTTTTGTCCTCATCTCTGCCAGCTGATGTCCAATGAACATTAAATTCTGGAAACTGGATTTGTAACAGAAAAGATAACTCACTTTCCCTTCTTCCTTCTCTCCCCCAGCATTGCTCCTGTTTTGAAAATTCATTGCTTATTACAAACAAAATGAATTGGGGCTATAACAATTAAAATTTTAGCTTGCAAAAACTGACTTAAGATTTTGGACCTGTGAAGCAGGTGCACTGTGCTTTCTATTGACCTCTCTCAGGAGCTGTGGCCTGTCAATCTACCTATTCTAGAAGCTGACCGTCAACTAATTTACGTCTGCCCCTCACACTGTCTGGTTTTAGAAAATACTGTAAAACAATGTTCCTTTGGGTATAGGGCCATTCCCAATACAAAAAGACCATGCTGTATTTTCTTCAGACCTTCTTTATTCTTGCAAAGAAATTCATTTTCGAGGTCCAGACTCTTGTTGAACTGATTCAGATGTCAGACTGAGAGAATTCAGTTTCTTCTCGCCTTTAAATGAGGAAGAAGTTAGGTAAGATGAAACAGAGCTTTGCTCCTCCCTGACCTGTCAAGGGTGAGCAAATGAACTACAGTGAACTCCTAAATTTAAACTCAAATGTTTAAATAATGTCAAGTTCTAGAGAATTTACCTTATAAAGGTGTTAGCTTCTTTTAGATACGTGAAAGTAAATCCAGATATTACTTTTTAAAAAACTCTCATTAGTAGTTTTCTTCAGAAGGTCTTCTTAATTCACCTTGAGTACAGTCATATATCTAAACAGAAATGCTATCTGAAAACTTTCAGTCAAGTCTCAGTGAAAATTTGGAAAATTTAAATTTTGTTCCAAGCAGAGCTATTGCCAGGAAATGTTATATATATCCATCAAATTGTGAAAAGTTGTGAATGAAATATGCACATTTCTGGTAAGCCACTGAAAATGTTGAGCCTAGAATATTTTTACTGAGAAAAATTATCATTGGAGTTTCCCTGTCATCTTCGAATGAGTTAGACATTGCAACATTGACTTTAGATGTGAGAGAAAGGAGTTTGCACCTCACAGCCCCGCTAGCTCCAGGGTGGACAACACAGTCTGCATGGCTCCGTGTTGACTCCGTCTCACACGGGCGAATTTGCGCTGCAGGAGTGAAGAGGGTGAACTCAAGCACTGAAGTCCCTGATCTTACCTGCCAGCCTACTCCCCGCTGGGCTATAGCTCACTCTGAGATAAACCTGAGATAAACCTGCTACGCTAGATGGTGTGGAGGGATGGGTCTAAGGGCTGGAAACCTGTTCCACTCTCATTTCACAGTATTGACCAGAGCATGAGTGTGTTGTCAGCACCCTCAGGGCACCGCGGTAGAGCAGTGTCACAACACTTCCTGGGTTTCCTGCACCAGCAAGGAGTGGAGGTCTTACTTGGCAGTGGAGTTTTTGTAGCTACTTGATTTTCAATCCTTCAAAGTCAATAGGTTTTTGATAGCTATAGGGAAAAGTATTTGGACCTCCAAAAGGCTAGGCTACGCTCTTCTAGTTTCAACTTACTGACTTCATATTTTCTTTGCCTGTATTTAACCTTAAATAATAAAGAATAAAAGAACATAGAAATAGCGAACTGATAACAATTTGGGGGAAAAAACGCTCTAATGGAATATAACAACAATACGTGTTTTATATCAAAGACATTAAACCATAACACACACAAAAAATGCAGTAAAGCAGTACAAGCATTGTTCCTACATGAGCAGAAAAATTAAGTGGGGTGGATATTCAGCTACAACCAGCGTTTTTTATTAGTACACGTGGCGTGCATAATGTCTACACAAAAAATAACATTACAGAATTATAATCATTATGTAAAACATGCAGACATGACTTAGGAAGGTTAAACATTTAGAGTGGAAATCAAATCCTTTTAGATATCAAGGGAAAAAAGCGATTTTGCATAGTCCTTCCTGAAACTTGTGATACAATGAGTGCAATTTGTTCACCACATGCAGTTTTGCATACAGAATAAGTACATTAAAAGCATTTTGAATGCCCTGGATGTAAGCAACAAGCAGAAGGAAATGAATGAAACGTCAGACTCTACTGTAATATTCTTATGTATTCCAACTATATATACTTGGAGGAATTATATAATTGAAATTAAAAAATCTGAAGAAAGGAAGAAAAAAACTGCTGGAAAGCTTTTACATGATAAGCCTGCATCTAAGCTGGGACAATTAAAACTTTATATTAGTGAGTAAATTCTCAGAAGGAGTTAATGCCTTAAAGAAAAAATAAAACAATCCCCCAAAAGTGAAGCACGGAGATCTCAGAGAATGCCTGATCAAGTGAGCTGCACAGGAGCTTCTGAAAGGCACCTAACCTGCACTATGAAGATGTCTGAATACTACATTATAAGCAGTTTAGTCAAAAGCCTCAAAATAAAAACAACAACCAAAAAAGCGCATATAACAACTGTCACAAGAGAAGGAAGCTGAAAGGGAAGAGCAGATCTGATGATGATCCTTTCCAGCTCAGCTAGTGTTTCAAGTCACATCCATTACCTATCCTTTCTGAACACAGAAAGACTGTATTGAATTAATGAAGGGGAGATAGATAGGAAGAAAATGACAGTGCTAAGAGAGACACAAAGAAATTCCAGCAGGGACGTCTCTGATCTGATGGATAACACCAAACATGGTGGGAAGGTAGGACATATGCCAGAAATAAGGATCAAATCTCTCATATAAAACTTGAAGAAATTAGCTAATTGAAAGAATTCTTGTATTATGAACTCAACAGAAGTTGAGTACCATGCTCTAGGACTTCACAGTTATCTCAGTAAAATACAGTGTGTTGAACTAAAAGCCTTTAACATACAACTTCTATGCCATGCTGTATGCCCAATAATAAACAGTATTAATATTCCCAGGGCTATTATAAAATACTTTCAGTGCAACATTTACTACCATATTGACATAAATGGAGATGGGAGAGAGCCATTTTCAGATCATGCATTCCTTGTCTTTATGCAGACTTTGAGGGATGTGAAGGAAGTTTTCTTCCTCTCCTTACTGCACCCCCATAAGAATCTTAGCAGGCTCTGGCTCAAAGTATCGTAGTGATTATTTAGTACTGAAAGCTAGTATGACTGTTTTATGAAAAAAATTGAACAATATGTTTTGACATGCCTTGAGGTAATTGAAATC
Source organism: Struthio camelus (assembly GCF_040807025.1). Classification (NCBI taxonomy): domain Eukaryota; kingdom Metazoa; phylum Chordata; class Aves; order Struthioniformes; family Struthionidae; genus Struthio; species Struthio camelus. Next base: position 177,918,087 of record NC_090942.1, on the reverse strand, counting down.
AGACCTGATCCCGTTTGCAAGAAGTCTGAGGTAACCCTAATTCAAAAAAGACAAAAATTCTAGGCATGTACTGGAGTATTGATTCAGCAAAATAGTGACACACACAGAAGGCTTTTTCTTAACACAGATAAAGTAAAATAAAGGCTTAAAGTTAGGTTTAACAAAATGCTTAAAGGAAACCTAAATATTCAAACATATTTGTGCAGGAGTGATAAATCCATTGCAAGTCAGCCTGAAACACAGGGCATCATAAAGATACTAGCATGTCATTGTGAATGAGCTGGGAAATGATGTATGATCCACCGAGAAAATGCTGTTCCTCTGGCATATACTCACCACTCTTTCTGTGAATGACAGTATTTTCCTCTTTGAATCTTCCCTCTCCATCTCCCTTTATAATCAAACTCCTGCAAGCAAGGGGTCTGTGGAAAAAAGAATAAGATCAGACAACCAAAATAGCACGGCCACCACAAAGATAAAGCCCAGAGCTACAGAGATGTTTCATGAGGCAAAGTGAAAATTGTCCAGGAAATTTAGTAACAGAAACAATGAACTGGTCTCTTCTTTTTTTTTTTTTATAGCAATCATCCTTCATATTTCAATGTCCCTTGTAAAAAAAGAGCTAATATACTGTCTCCATCGTCCATTAAGAATCTCGTCCATTCTTAAAATTCTTTCAGAACATTTTTGGGGTTATTCTTTGTATTTGCAGTTCTTACACTCCACAGTTGCAGGCTATATAGAGAAATTTATCTATTTCTTTCTCATTTTACATAGTAACTTCAGACTAATATCTAAATTTAAAGATATACTTGCAGTATGCAGGCTGGCATAGTGGAAAATACCTTTTATGGCCTAATGCACCAATGTGTACATAACCCTTTACCCTTATGCTTCTCATTTGTTACTTTTTATAGTTATTCATGTGATTATATAATTAGCTGACCTAGTTTATTATGTTTGTTCCGTCATTTGCTCCTGGATCAGAACAAGATCATGGTAACGGTGAAAGAAAAAGAGCATTTGTGTTTCTACATACAGTGACTCAAAATGTTTCTTCTGATAGATCTTTATTAAAAAGTTGTAGTAGGAGAAAAGAAATTCTGATATGAGATTTAAGCGTGAAATATCTTTTATCTAATAGAGAGTGGAGATTTCCCCTCTTTCTTTTGAAGTCAATGGAAATTTTTAAAAATGAGAAAGTGATATACTATTCCAAAGTAATTCAAACATTCTCCGAGGAACTGAGAGAATCTGGAAGCTCTCAAGAAACTGGTGTGAGCCAGGCTGTATTATGGCAGTTAGTGAAAAGCTATAGAGGAATCCAGTGTTTACTAACCGCCATTTAACTGGCTGCTTTTATATTTTATAGCAAAAATAATTATGATGGAAATTACTCCATAGATTGGAACTCTTTTCCTTATCATTCAGTACCCTGTTATTTTGGCTATTTGTTATTTGTACACCAGTCCACTAGTTATTTCCTATATGTCTGCTCAGCATGTAGCACTAGTGTGATACGTAGGAGCTAACACAACATGAATGCCAACCATAAAGAGGAAGAAGCTTTAAAACAGACAGTTAGGAAACAGTCTGTCCTAGAGGAGATTTGTTCCCTAATTCTCCATTAGTGGCAGCTGATCTAGAAATGGTTTTATTCCTCCAGCCTAAGGTAATCGTCTTCCTATTCTACAGGCTTTTCATTGTGTATGAAGCTAACATTATAGAAAAGTAGCTGTTCTGAAAGGAGAGGGCTTGAGAGATGTAAGGGGGAATTATGATTTTGCTATAAAGTTTTTCTACACTGTTCTGTAAGATTTTGTTACTGCATGCTCTGTATGGTATTTTGTGCCACTGAATTTTCTTCACACAGAAAGGAAATCCCATTTTATATTCTGCAGGCTTTTTAGAATAATTGTTATGGAACTGTATTGTTAGTACTCTTACTAAAATTCTTCAGAAAATTTAGCTAAAGATCCTTTAATCAGGGAAATGTTATTTCTGTATTAAGTGCTAAATATTCACTTCCAAAATCTCTTTGCAGGAAAAGTTCTGTTGCTAGTCATCTTACAGGAAGCTGATTCCTCCAACATTACCTTGAAGCAGAGAAAGAGACCTCTCCCCGTATAATTTAACTTAGGATACACTCATTTTCCAACACAACAATCCCCTTTTCAGTGCCTAAACTTATCAGGTTTAGGGTGTCAGGTGTAATTCCTCTATGTAGCTATAATTGCCTGAAATAGGTAGGGCAAGTTTCATAGCCAAACATCTGCCTCCTGAAAACAACAAATGAGGTGAAATTCACTATGGCACTACACTGAGCAAGGTAGCATGCTTTTACACTTGCTTAAAATAATAGATCACAGGGCACAGGTTTCTCCTGATTTCTTTGTCTTCCACTAGCAGCAGTCCCTCAAACCACTCCTTGCATGCATACCCACGCCTTGCAGCTGATATCTCTGTTGCTGCAGCCTCCTTGCAGCAAAAAACCAGCAACTGAAGAAAAAAACAATACACAGCAATTTAAAGCTAGGTTAAGACTCAACCTCTGTCCTAAGCAGAAAAAAAAACCCTCTGTCACATATTTTATACATGTTATCTCACTAAAGCCTTTGTTTAAAAAGACCTTGAATAATTATGTGAGAAAAAGGATACCTGGTTTTAAATTTTCATGAAGGATTGAAAGAGATATTTCCTGAAGATTCCACATTTTTAAATGCAGACAGTGTATGACAGAAACACGCTAAGGACTTACAAAGAAAGTGACTGGAGAACCTTCAGAAATACACAGAATATCACAGAGACTCTAGAATAAACTTCTAGGCTTTGTTTACAGTGTAACCCTACTGCAGAGCTACTGTCACTACTGAGTCAGCCTATGCAACTCCACCTTAATGAATTGTTTGAAACCCTATGTATAACTAAGCTGTACTTTCATTTTAGCACCTTGGTGTCATGTACCAACCTATTATGCTTTATGTTCGGAATAAAATATACAAACCTATTATGCATAATATGTTGTAGAAAGCCGTGATACAATATTTCTGTCTTTCTCTCTATTTGTTATTTATTTAGATGCTAAAATTTATCTTCTGACAGGCATTTGTCTTACTACGTTTACAGTAAGGTACCGAATATCTCTGCGATTTAAATAAATAGAAGACTAATGAATAAATAATAATATACAGACTTCATTTTCATTTGCCAAGAGTTTATAGGTGTAGTCACACCAAATATTAAGTATCAGTGTAGCTTACTTAAGAGGTATGCTGATGATGAGATATGAAAGAGGATTTCCTCCAAAAAGACATGGGAAATACGAAATGAAGTTACAGGCTTAATTCAGAAAATCATTGTGTCCTGCCTGTGTTTTATAAGGCAGTAGATTTGTTTCCCAACTTCTTTTAAAAGTATATTTGTCTCAGCTCATCTATGCAAGCATTCGAGACTTCAGCAGCTCAGTTCTTTAGGGATGAAGATGGAGATCTTGATGGAGGTGCCAACATTTGTCGTTGCTGTGAAGGTAGCATCAATCAGCCGTTACAGGCAGTAAGCGGCTATCCATATTCAGCCAATAGTTACAGCAGCTCATCATTGTCCTCTCAGCCCCTAGGAAAAAATGAACTGGTTTTGATATACATTACTTACATTTGGCAGCTTCTGAGAAATGCAAACGCAATTGGAGAAATATTCCTAATGGAATCATTGGCTTTAAATTCAATGGCTATAAGGCATGATACACCTGAAGTCTTCCTGTGATTCCAGTCAGACTCATGAACATAAGGTACCCTATTTTCCCTTCAAATAAACTGAATCTTTCCAGAGATAAACCAGAGAAGTTGTACTTCAGGCATCTAGTACATTATCTTTATTAATGCCCACTACAAAGACCTATTTCACGGGCTTTTTCCATTCTTCTTTCTAGCAAGGATGGGACAAGAGTTTTTCCCACATGAAACACTTTCTTCTTGCCAATAAATCAAAGAAGCATTTTTGCTCATGTTTGCTGTTTCTGTTTTCAATGCCAGATGTACTAGTTCATTTGGTTACAATAAGTTGCATTTGTTCCTTGATGGTAACTTTTCCTGGAGATTGTTCTCATGTCAGATCTTAGGAAATGTGGAGGTTTTCCTCCTCCATCTCTTATTAATTCATGTCTACCTATAGTAGCAGAAGACAACAATGCCAGAATATGTCATTTTATTCATAAAACTGTAATGCATAGATATGCCCAGGTAAAAAAGACTCACTGGAAAAAAGTGTCAAATGTGATCCTATACAGCTGTGATCCTACACAGCTTTTTAAAGTCCATTAAGACTTTTGTTGCTCAATGCTTATGAAATCCAGGACCAAAACTTCAAATTAGGAGTTATGATAAGCCTAAACAGAAAGATTTGTGGATGAGTTTCCCCCAATTATTGTTTCTTTAAAGTATTTACTTCGAGTTCTGCCTGATATTAGCCAAGAGCCTGCAATGTGCAAAGCAAAATTATCTGTGGCTGACCTCACATAGCGTTGAAAATAGTCCTGCTTCAGGGAAGAGATTAGACTAGACCTCAAGAGGTCCCTTTCACCCAAAATTTCTATGTGTGTTTGTTTCATGCATATTTTATTGTACAGATTAATATAGAGTCTGCGTACAGTGAAAGATTCCACACCAAAATATGCCAAAGAATGCAGGAGGAGTGGAAGAGTTTTCTCTCTTGTTGAAAGAGTTGTTTATAAAGTGGAAGAGAGAGCTTTTATTATAACAAAGAGACATTTGCATGCCTAAAGAAAAAGAAAAAACCAAAATCCTTATCAGAATTGTGAGAATGGCCAGGAAATAGGACTGTGAAGAGAAAAGATTAAACCTGTCCTTCTAGAAGACTTCAGACAGGACATTGGCCATAAGAGCTAACATACTCATAAAATAAAAATGAAAGGGGTCATCGTAGAGCTAAATTGCTCTGAGGATGTATTTTAGCGGGTGCTCTTTCCTAGCAGCCAGTTCTCTGGGCTTCGGAACAGACTCAACCAAAGGAAAAAAGTACATGCAAAGCTTGAAGTAGGAAAAGGGAGAGCAGGTCAGCTGAATAAGGGAGAGCAACAAGACTTTTTTAGAAATAACCTTAGCATGAGTGTGCAAGGCATAGTTTTTTCTTTCATTTCTTCATCTACAACGTTTATAAACATTTGTAAATGTGTTCCCTATTTTGAATGGCAGGAATAAAGGCTTGTATTTGCATTTTACCTTAGTCTGGGTTAAAGCTGATTTAAGGCCACTGGACAACATTAAAGCATTCCTCGTTATGGTTTGCTCCCTATGGTTGGAGCGTATCTATACACCAAAGGCTTGGGACACTTTAATAAGAGCTTTGGCTCCCAGTTACACCTTTTTCTATACCCAGAGGATAACAGAGCCATCGTGAGCTCTATGTGTGACGTGTAGGTCTGGCACCACAACAATCTGGGGAGACAGAAATTTCTTCTAATGACTACTGTTGATACTGGAAGCTCTCCAGCATGCAGTAAGATATTGGAGTGTTTGCCATAAAGGCCAATGGGAGGGCATTACGCTATGCTTTCAACCAATTTGAAGATTTAGGTCTTCATCCACGCTAAACTAGGGTGGCAAACAAATTCTCCTTCCTGTTTTTTTTACAGTAGTTATCAGAACAACGTTATTGTCTTAGCTCTAGATGGATGCCTGATACCTCTAGCCCATCTCCAGTTAGTTTAAATTTTAGAGCATTTCTCAGAGGGGCTTATGGAGCCACTTCTTTAATACTTATCAATAAAAATGGACAAAAAGGGAGGTCTAAGAATACAAAATGCTAAAATCGGTATACCTTTCATTTAGCCTCTTAAACTGGGAGTCTACTATTGGCAGATAATCTTTGATGTTATCATGCTGCAATCAATATTTAGTAAAACTAGTTTAGGAAAGCAAATTAAAGAAATTAAAAGGAACTGAGCAAATACATCTGAGGAGCTGTGAGTTCTTCTAATTGCATGAAGTCTTCTGCTTCAAAATGTACTCTTATTGACAACTTTACCAGTCCTTCCCTTAGCCATACGTTGGAAAAAAACCCTTGGAATCCAAGGGTGTATCTACATTGATCTATGAGCTGCCTGTTATGTAGCTGTATGCAAGGGGAGAGAAAGGGGGAGCGCATAGAGAGCAGTGGGTGCAGACAACTCTCCTGCAAAGACGGTGTAATTGCTGAGCACAGAGCAAGTTTTCATGAATGAAGAACATTTTTTTGCACCTGCAGCAACTAACATATTTAGGGAATGGATAGCATTTTTCACACCACAAAAATTTTTTAACATTTCCCAACAGTTGCTACAGTGAGTAAATATTAAGAACCTTTTTTGGTTTACTGTTTTTCAGCACTATCATATATACTTTCCCTATTAAAAGTATAAAAGACATAGACTATTAAAAGACATAGCCATATCAGTCCTTGTGGAAATTCCTTTACACTAGGGTTTCTAAATACTGAAAGATTTTAATTTTACCTGTCTGGATTTTTTTTTTTTCTCTTACTGTAGCTATTGTCGCATTGTCTCAGGAGAAGTGCTATCCCATAGTAAATCACGGAATCACAGAATCACTGAATAGTTGAGGTTGGAAGGGACCTCTGGAGATCATCTAGTCCAACCCCCCTGCTCAAGCAGGGTCATCAAACTTTGTAAGTTTAGGAGAACGAGTAAATATCAAATACAAACTTAATAGATTAGTTAACTAAAGACTTGAAACTCAAGGAAGGTGTTTAAGCTCAAATAAGTCAGGTAATGCTAAAACCATCTGTGCATATATTCAACTTCCAGGCTTAGTTAAGCCCCTTCTGTCCCAGGAATTTGATTACTAGGCTCTTTCCCTGACAGTCTCCTCTCCATGTTTCCCTTCAACTATCTGATATCACCAAGAAAGCACATAATGTTTTAATTCTTTCTGGAGTTGTGAGCTCCATATCCCTTTGGGAAGCTGATATACTCCTGGGAATTTCTGAGTGTGCCCAAGGAGGGGCATAACCACAACAAATGAATGGCTCCTGCGTTGCCTTCTCAGGGTGCATTTTCTGACAACTGAATTTACCAGTAGATGCATATAGGAAGCAACACCAATTCCCTATGCAATCACAGTTCTGGACTTCTGGACTTTCTAGGGGATGTTCCAGATCTATCATCCCATCTTATTTATGAGCAGTGGATTGGTTCACTGAGCTTTTCTATGAACAATCGATTTCACTTTCAATTTCAATCAATATGTAGCACTTGCTACATATTGCATTCCAGTACTTTTAGAGGAAAGCTGCATGAAATTCTGATGCATTAGCTGACTGTCTGACATTTTATGAGTATTATCACTGCAGTGGTTTTAGTAGGAAGAATTCTTGGGAAATTCCCTATCAACACTTTCAAAACACACACAAAAAATAATAATAAAAGGAGGCAAAGGGAGGCCAAAAGCTCTCAGATCTGCCATGCTGTGTCAAAAGCAGAACACAAGAGACTGCTGTTCCCCTGAGGGGCGCCCAAGGAGTAGGAAGGTGATAGGTGTGCTGAATAAAATGACCATTTCATTGTATACTGGAACTCCCTTAAAAATTCTCATCACAACAGTGGGAAGAAAATGATTTAACAAGATGCATTCTTGAAGTTTTTTGCTGTATTTGATCAAATACTGAATGCAACCACATTCTTGCAATGGTGTCCCTCGCACAATTCTTCTGCTTCACCCACTTCTTCCCCGCTCTCCTCCCAAATATGTTGTTCTAAGTTGGTGGTATGAACTCAGCTGGGCAGAGGGCTGTGAGTTCAAGCTTAAGTTATTCCAACATACAATCAGGTTTCAGCAGCTGCTCTTAACAAACGTTCTATGTTGTTCAAATTGTGTTTTACAACTTGACTGATTAAGGAATTAACGTGCACATAGATAACTTGAGCTCATACCGTAGTAAGGATAAGTGCTAGGTTCAGCTTTTGAAGTTAGATGGGCCACTCCTTAATAAATATGAACAAAGAAGCCTAGAATTGCCTGTATACCTGCAGTTTCTGTGGGTTCCCAACAGAACTGGGGGCTGAGCAGAGAACAGCTAGAATTTCCTTTTGAAACCATTTTGCCATGTAAACAAGACAAAAAAATGCAGTGGCAGGTATTTTGCAAGAGCAGCAAGTACCTTAGCAGAATAGAAGTAAATTGTGTGTGAGTTCCCATGTGTACATGCATGTGAACAAGCTATTGCACAGTTTATACATTGTCTGTATAATCATCCCCAATTGAGGAGGCTGCTTTTCCTCACTGTGAAGGCAGGCTGAATTGATACAAAGTGCAGGTGTTCTGCTTTACCAGGATGATTAGTCCTATTTGTGCCACTGTCAGGCTTTAAAAGGGCTTATGAGAGTGAGTGGGGAGGAGAGTTGTTTAGGAAAGATGCCATACTGGCTGAGCTTAAGTGGGATATTTGGATGGTGAGAGCCATCCATCTGATGCGTCTCTTCCCTTTCAGGAGATATACCCAGTGTTGTAAGAGTCCCTAGGTGCTCATCGTTTCCAGGCTCTGAGGCTTGTTGCCTCAACTACTTCCCTTGACGGTCTATTTTATTCACTAAGAGCTCTTTGAACTGAATGGACTCTTCCTAACCTTTGGTATGTAGAAGGCAAGGGCAAACTAGCTCAGTAAAGTAAGAACTCACCAGAAGCCTTGTCCCTCTTTGGATGCCAGGGCAGAATTGGTTTGTTTGTTTGTTTTTTAAAGGGTTTAGAGAGCTCTCACCTTTTTTTGCTTTGGCCCTCCCTTGTGCCACTCCTGGATGGGCTATTCTTGTCCATGAAATAAAAATAATTTATCGTAAGAAGTGAATATGTTTCTGATACAAAGACCACTGAAAGAGACTCCCAGTTCCTTGGCTTTGCCTCGGCAGTCTGCTGACTTTATAAAACTGTGTTGATGGGGCAATATGAAATTGGGAATCTGACAGTGTGCAGAATGGCAACAACACAAACTGCTTCCTTAGAGAGAAGTGCCAAGAAGGCCAAGAGGACTACTAATATCAAAATAAAGTATTGTATCTCCCTTTCTAAAACTGATTTATTACACATATAAAAGTATTACGATCTTTCCTCCTATTTTTTTCAAAGTGAAACTCTTAAAGGGATAATAAAACCAGTATTTAGCACACTTTTTATTTTGTGGTTCAAAACTTTAAGCTCAGTATAAAAAACATTACCCCTAGAGAGTGAAAATAGCCTTACCCAGCAGCTTCAAATATAATTATTTGAATCCTTCTTTCACTCCTTGCGAAATATCAAAGTAAGGTAAAACTCCTGTTGCCTGACAAACAAAATGAAATTACAGCTGCATATAGTTCAGAAGAGTTGCAATAAAACTTGAAATATGACCAAAATATACTGTTTATTATGAAAGCTTCAGTAGTTCACACATTAAACAACTATGTTTCTCTGCATGTTTGACAATGCTTATGTTTTCCCGAGCACATATACATACACTTCTGAAATATAACATGCATTTCCCTATCTCCATACACAAAATTCTTTCATTCGCATCTCCTTATACACTTAGATTATGATTTTTTCATGGGACTGTGCCAATTTACAGTAGATGAGAATTGGTTCCATTGAAATGATTCACTAGGGCAACTGACAATGTTAAATACTTACAACCATTCATGTATGCATGAGTAGGCACATCATTTGTTAATAATTTGCTGCAGTCATTATATCGTAGAAGCCGGTTGCTCCATAGACAGAACATACTTTATTGACTACACTGGGTAAAATGTAGGCCGAGTGCATTTAAGTCACTATATGCAATTTTACAAAAAGAATGAAGCAAGAATGTGCCGACAGTAGGACAATATTTATTTTTAATTGAACAAGTGCACTAGGCTTTCACTTTTGAATAAGATCTTAGGATTAAGAAGTTGTTGTTCACATTTTATGTAGAGATATGTTGACAATTATGCTCATTCCAAAAATTTCTTTCATGTTTTCAATGATTCATTATGGTCTATAAAACAAGTGGATTACGGAGACCTAATTTTCCTGTACTTTAAATGCAGCGCTTGTTCACATTTGCAGCAGTTTGTTGATGGCGGAGGCTCACCAAGCCTCGCTCAAGCCCCTGGCTGCAGCGCAGCTGCTCCAGCAGTTGCTTTGCCCACAGGGGACGTGGGTTGGGGAAACCGCCAGTAACCCAGCAAGCCTGGCGTGCTCTCTCTCACCAACCACTACTTGATTTTACAAGATATTTTCAAATAACAGTCAACAGGCAGCTATTTTATCTTCCTAGAGGCAAAATAGTTTTCTCATGCCTCTTAGATGTCTGTCTATACTTCAGTATGGGAGGGACTGATATCCCATCCAAAATTTTGAACTTAGAGCTCAGCATGTTTTAATTATCGATATGAGCACAATCTCTGTTTTGGATTCAAATATTTATTGTGCTCTTTTGCTCCTCACAGCTGGGAAAACAACATGTAACTTAAAAGTATGTCCACTACATGTTGCTGTCTTTTGATTTTATTAGCGTTCCCCTTGTTCTTGTAAGATATGTTCGCAAGAGATGGCTTTTCGAAAATGTGCATCTATAGCCACGCATATTACCCATCTCTGAGCCCCTGCATTTCTGCTGTATGCTTTTTGGTATAGGTTAACCAGACGGAAATGCAGTGTTCAGTATGAGAACATGCTACTGATTCATGATCTTACTCCTTCCCACTCCTGTATCTAAATCTATCCTTTTTTTTAAAGTTATTTGCTGCCCATTAGGCCTGATTCAAAGCCTACCAGATTCAGAAGGGGTCTTTCTAGTCATTAAAATCATTTTGGCTCAGATAGTTGAGCAACGATATTCAGTAAATGCAGTGGAACAGGATTGTTGCTTGAGTTGTAACACTTAATGGTAATAAGATATGTAAGTTGTTCTGCGTACACCCTCTAATTGCCTGCTATAGGGTCTCTCATACTCCCAGGATAATGTCGAACTTTCTGAAGCTTTTTCCCTTCTGGGTTAACCTTAATATTTCTGTCATTTTGATGCTTCCTTTCTCTCCCTCTTTTCAGGATCATTAATACAGCTATTAAACAACAGTCACCCCGACACATAGAGCTAGTAGTAAGGAAATAGTATTCTTTTAGCCCCAAACTCACAAATAATTTCCCTTCTTCCTCTTTTTTTGTCTTAGTTCCCTCTCTCCTTCCTTCCTTCCTTCCTTCCAAAGCTTTAGTTTTAAAAAGAAAATGTTTCAAGTTTTGACCAGGGAACCCAAAACTCAGCTTTTCACTTTGAGCACCCTTCTGGAGATCTTTTTGATTAAACAAATAATTGCCTTAGTTTGAAGTTTAGCATTGTTGTTCAGTTATTAAACAAACATTTGACACTTTAGTTGAATATGTATTTTCTAAATCTGTAATCTAAAAGTGTTTACATTCGTTTAATTTTCTATTTCTTTTTCTTTTTCTCACAGACAAGCCTATTTTAAAGTGGTTTTGTGCAGATTTTCAATAACCTCATGTGTCTGGCTACCCCAAATTTACAAATGGACCACTTGTTTCCTATTCTTTGTTTATTCTTGTTTTAAAATTTCCAGTCAGTGATAGGTTTTTGCATTTCACCCTTAAGGCTGCTCAGTATCCTTAGTATATGGGAAACTCAAATTAGGTAATCACTTTCCTAATTCTTTTAACAAAAGTTGCTCTTGAAGAAAAAGTTATAGGTCTACAGCAAAATTAGTCATTGTTAGCTCATTTTCATCTCATTTTAATGGGAATTAACTAACAGGAAGTGCCAGTATATGCTTCAATATTAAAACAAATGCTTAAACAGATTGTCTAGGCGTTCATCATTCCATTGATCTTATGACATACTTTACACCTTCAATGCAAAAACATGTATTTATTCTTACTCTTATAGTTACCAATCACTCTATTACCCTGATAGAACTTAATCTGATGCTAGTAAACAAACACAAACATGTAAAGTACTTAGTTTTGGGGGTGGGACGGAAAAATTATAGTGATTTTGATGCAAAAGTCCTATTACTTTATTCATGAGCCAGAATACAAGTATCAACATCCAACAAGTGTCTTTACTACTAGAGGCTGTCAAACCTTATATCCTGCCTCAAGGTGGATGCCTACTGTCTAAAGGAAGATACAAAATGGTTATAATTCATTTTACCAACTGTAGAGAAATGTTTTGTGATTAAAAAAAAAAAAAAAAAGAATTCCTGATCCCAGCAGCAAAGAGTCGACTCTGTGAAGCATGAGATTTGATTAGTTTTATCTTAGCACACATGACTTTAAGTATTATTATTAGACCAAACACTACCCAGCTTCTTAAGAAGCCTGGCTGTGATGCTGAATTTTGCAGGATGGCTACTTTCAGCAGGCTGCAACCCCAACCCATCTGCTCTCAGCTCATCCTCTAAATTATTTCCAACAGGCTGATAGCTCAGCCTGCCCAGCCTGGTAAAAATACTCCTTAAACACATAACGTTTGAACAAGTTCTTCATGAACAAAATACTTTACTCTCCTCAAGCTTAATGACTGCTTAGGCCAAGATTTTCCAAGTTGCCTCTATTATTCTGAGCGCTGAGTGTGTCAGTTCCAGGCTCGGGTACCTCAATGTGAGGTAGAGTCCAACTTTGTCACAGCCAATGAAGGGCCAGCCAAGACAGCCACTGGAAAGCTATCCATGCATGCTGAAGCAGCACTCATGCCTGGTCAGCTGAACAGACTGCAGCTGACTATTTTGACCAGATGTCCTTTGACTCTAACAAGAGCTTAGACATTAGAATCACATGGAGATCTCTAAATATTGGACTCCTACAATTAGGTCTCTGAATTTGCACCTGAATCCCATCCTGATTTCCCTCTGTCACTATTATCTCTTAGCTATGAGGGAAGATGCAGGTTAGTTGACAAATGGAAACGTAGCCTGAAATAGTGCAAGACCCATGGCAGCTCCTTGTGCTGCTGCTGTTGTTTAGAGACAAGCTGGGCTTTTTAGGCCCGTTTGCTCTTCCCCTCTCATTTCCTGGTGCTCTGAGACTACATCTGAATGCACACAGATATGCATCTTTAAATGACCTTCACTGATTTAATATGGCCTTTTTCAAAGTCAAAGGTCCAGCTTATCCTAGGAAGACCGCTGAATGGGATACATGGCACTACGTGTGGCCACCTACAGCACGGCTTCCCAGTCCAATGGATTGGATAACCTTTCTTCATTTGGGTTGACTGGAAGTAGCTATCAGCATTTAGAGCAAACCCCAGACTTAAAGTTTTTGGATATGCAGCAAGATGCTTTTATTACTGTGCCACTAGGCCCCTACAGAGCTATGCTGGTCTAAAGAAATAAAATGATAGTATGCAAAGGGGAGTATTTCTTCCAGAATGCACTGCCTTAATCGTCCTTTAATTTGATAGAATATATAACACTAGGAAAAAAAAAAAGTGGAAGAATGAGTATGTCAGGGATCCAGAATTCTGGAGAAATAAATTTTCCATGACCATAATTTGTCAAAAATAGGGTAATACTGTGAAAGGTTTCCTTCCCAAACTAGGGAAACAACAGTATGAAGGCAGTGCACAACGTAGACTACCTGACTGAAATACGTATCTATTTCCATTATCATGTTTCTACTAAAGATTAAACAGAAGAGTTTAAAAACAGCATTAAATGCTAAACTCTTTTGGCTTTTAATGAGTCTGTATTAGTCTCAGAGCCGAGAAAGTGCATTCTTGCTAGACTTCCTCATTATGTTTTCAGTAATAACTGACATTCCCCATGCAATCACCCATTTTTCCCCTCTGAAAACTCCTCCCAGGTCAGTTGGTTCATGATGCTATTGTAAGAAGAAGGCAGTAGAATGCATAAATTAATGTATAATCATGGCTAAACCCAGCTTTAGCCCAACTGGGCTGGCAGCCACAACAGAAAAGTCTGGATTTGAATTCAGTATTTTAGGGGCCTATATTTGAACTGTATTTCATAATAGTGATATCCAACCTAAGAATTCAATGAGGTGGAGATGGAGGAACCATCGTTATGTTTGTTTCTGTGACTGGGATGTGATCTTTTTTAAATAAATATATACAAAATCAAGGAAAACTGTTGAAGGATTGTTACTCTCATGTAAAAGGATAAATTCCATGAGATATGACAATGAGATTTTAAAAGTGAGTCTTTGCCTGAGATCTGCATATTTCCAAAACATGGTGAGCTACCAGGAACTCCAAATTAAATTGGAGGAATAACTCGGTAGTCTTTGCTAGCAATAGAGAGGCTACTCAGGAGTCATGCATTACATTTAGGTATTTGAATCTGAATGTAGGTTTAGCTACAGAGAGGTCTTTGCTTCTGACTATGATTAATAAGCTGTGTTTGCACTGTAGCCCAGTAAAAGAAATAACACTCCTTTTGTCTTGCAAAAGCCAAAGCCTTTCAGATATAGTAGCATTACCTTGAAAATAACAAAAGGGAAGCCAAATCGTGCCTTTAGTTTTAAGAGTTCTCAGCATGAGAACAAAAGAAAACTTTGTGCTCGCAAGCAGAGAGGAAATGCAAGAAAATTAGAGGAATTCTTGGATAAAAAAGGAAAGCATGTATTAGCCCAAGAGGAATTCCTCCTTTGGTGTAATGGCTGAACATTCTTAGGGGAATACAAGTATTGATCCTTTTTCTGGTCTCTGCAATGTCCTCTACCATAATTAGTTCTTTTTATGTATAATAGAGCCTGACAGCTTCAAAATGGAGTGCAAGAACCACCGGTCCTTGTATCTGAGCCATGCTACATGCTGTTGGGAAAAAAACAAAGCATAATATGAGGACATTTAGCTTAAATGAATATCTCTCTTGTGATTATTATTGAAAGTCTTTGTATTGCATAAATCATCATTTTGTTTAGTGTAATGCAGTTTGTTACAAATAAATGAAAAACACTAAACTGTATTGCTTTTATCAGAAAGCAGACATTGATAATGAGCCAGAAAATTATGTGATTGTGCAAAACATTGAGAGTGGATTTATTTTTTAATCTATCTTTTAAAGTTGCTTATGAAAGTAGGGGGCAAGATGCAGCCAAATGCCTCACATACTCTAACAGGATGCAAGGAGGGTGCTTTCCTTGTGAGCTTTTTTTGGCTCTTCTTCGTACCATAAAAAAATGGAATCTGCTCTTTAGCAAAACCCCGAGAGCCTCATGCGTTTCCCTCAATAATACATGAGTGATGATTTGGAGAATCTGCCTATGTATAATCTAGGGATTCTGGCTTGAATTATGATCCATATTAAAAAAAAAAAAAAAGAGAATTGCCTTAATGGATGTGAATTCACCATTCTCTGATGACTTTAGGTTAAAAATCAATTTTTAAACTTTAATGACCAAACTAAAACACATCAGACCAATGAATTAGCTGAAGCCTACAGAAACAGTTTTCTTGAAAAGTCTTTCTGCCGGGTGTGGTGGTTTAGGAGTGACAAATTCCTAGACACAGCAAAATAAAGCCATATGTGAGTAGGTGAAACCTAAACCTGGAAAGATACACACAGTTAGCATTGAGCTGGAGAAAGAATGAGGTGGGTGCGTTTTCATGGGGAAATCTGGAGTGTGGCTTTACATTCAGGGTGAAGTAAAGTTAGACAAAATAGCTGACATAAAAAGTTTTGCAATTTTGGAGAGAAGCCCTGCTCTTCGGGAGAAAGACCCTGGGAGCTGGAAAGACCCCAAGATTGCTTCAGTGTAATGAGGACAAGGCAGGTGGGAACACGTGCAGTACCTGTGCGCTTAGGAAACACGTCGGCCCAGCACCACTCCGCGTGCTTGGCTGGAGGAGGGCATCCCTGCTGCCTGCTGCATTTAGGAGAGGAGGAGTGGGAACCCCACCTAGGGGAAAGCATAAGGAGAAGGGCCTGCAAACCAGCTGATGGGCGCTTAAAGAGAAAAGGAAGCAGTGAAGAAACAGCGTTCACCCCAGGCTATGATATGAGGAATATCGGCTGCACAGCCACATGCAAAGGCAGTATCTAGGATTGCCTCAGTCCTTGCACTTTACATCCATGGAAAAGATACTCAGATGCACAGCTGAGAGGGGAGCCATACTGTACTGTAACAACAGGTAAATGTAGATGTAACCATATGGCTACTGTCACTATGCAAGTTACATTTTCCACCCTGCTGGAGATTTGAGATTCAAGACTCCCGCTGACTCTAAAAGAGAAATAAATGGACCTTATTTTATTGTCTGCAGACACTGCATTTTCCACAGCTATTTCATCAGACCGGCTAGTGTCCTCCTTCAGACATATAATGTCTCTAACATAGGTGATTTTCCGCAAACAGGGCTGTGAGGTGTGAATGGATGTAAAGTGGACCCTGGCCTTCTGTAAGGACAGATGATAACTGTCTTGATCCAGTCTGTGCCTCCTTATTAGGTCCTCAAGTAACTTTGATGAGCATATCCTATAATTTATAAGAGTGGCTACACTGTATGAGTCTACATCAAATAGAAACACCACATACTTGCTCAGATACTGGAGTGTTTATACTGAGTCAACTCCTATGAAATTAGTATTTGAAGTAATTTGCTGGGCAGGCTGTTGTACTTGCAAGAGGGCATGAGGAAGTGAATATTCCTGATGTAGAAAAATGAGTAATATTATCCATTTCAAAAGACTTCCAAAAGAGCAAGCATGTGAATAGAATAACATTTTTAGACTGTAATGATAACACAGAGCAAAGTTTTCTTTCAGTGCTTTATTGATCTAATATCTTCCCAGTCACCACGCTGATATTGAGGATGCTAGAAAATATTAAGCAAAAAATCTTATCCTCCAAGTTATAACCCGATGGAAAGCCCCATTCACTTCTGTGGGAATGTACCTGGGCAGCAGGATCCACTTGATACTTGAAGGACAGCCATGTTTTTTATATAAATAAGTATTATAAATATAATATATAATTATATTATATAATATAATATGTGATGGAATAATTCACATCCTGTAATTTATCCAGAAAATTCTACATCTTTTTCTGCTTATTTAATATTTGATTGTAGTAATAGATTGTAATTTCTGAGATTATGTTTTATTCAGGGGTTCATGTACAATTTCTCCATGCAGTCAGCATAAGTGACTGGAGTTGCGTTGATCAATTGTGTACAGCAAGATGAGAGACTAGTATTACATAATTGTTGCTCCTTGAAGCTCACATCCAAATTCCAGCAGCTCCTATGGGGAATCTGCTCAGTTTACTGAGTTGGAGTTAAACCAAAAGGGAATACTAATCTTGCAGTGAGCACCCATGGGAAAAACTTTGTCTTCATTTGTAAAATATGTATGGCAATGAACTTGTTAGCACAAATGCGCATTGGAAATGAACACAAACATCATGTGAGCATGACAGAAGGAATTCACCACAGTAACTGGTATGGTCACACTAACTCTTTCTGCTACATCCACTCAGCTTCAGTAAAGAACCTTTTAGCTGACAACATGGATTTATATTTAGCACTTGAGGGGAAGAGCTGCCCTTCCCTAAAATACCTTTCCCATTTAATTAATACATTTTTATTTCAGAAGCTAACTTCTCTTTTCTTGGCTGAATAATAGACTTTTGTTCAAAGAAAAATGTGATGCTGTAAATGAGTAGAAGCGTTTGCAACTGTACTGATTCTTGAGAAAACGTGTACAACATACCTTGATAATGCTGTATCTTTTTAAATTAGACTGGCATATGTGAGGATTCTCAGAAGAACAAGGAGATTTTTTTTCTTCAGGAATTCAGGAATGAAATTGAATGGGCAGAGTACTTAGTAACACATCCTGTCAAGCAAAATGCCTTAGAGTGTTGACAGATTGTCAGTAATAAAGTTTTGCAACATTTGAATGAATTCTGTAGTGAGTTTATTAAAGTGATTTAGCCTGGTGCGAGCAAATGCAATACGTGTTCCGCCCATTTTGATTAAAAAAACAAGGCAGAGCAGTGGAAATATGTCCCCCCCCCAAAAAAAAAAAGCTATTCATATCTTTTTAGAAAGTTTCTACAAATACATGTCTACTTCATGAATGATGGGACATACCCAAAACAAGCAAAAAGTCAGTAATCAAAAAGGCAGCAAAAGAAACTCCATTTGGATCTAGGAGTTCACGGAATTAATATATGGGAATAGCTGGCTGACAAATAGTTCCCTGAGGGACTAGACACAACACTGTTACATTAGGTCAGCTAAGCAGGGAGACAGTTGTATGCCCATGTAAGGGTCTAGCAGGGCAAGCAACGGCAACAATCTTCCTTGCCAAAACCACTCTGCTAACTTTAGCAAAGATTGAAACTTAATGGCATGAAAAATCCCCTTCAGCTGTACTAGTAAATAACAAAATGGAAAACGAAACCCTGTTAAGAGCAACCTGATTCTGTTTCAGTTAACTGGATGATTTACCGGTAGTTAGAGGTTTGGTTACGTCAGTAGGTCAATTAACAGATGTGGTGCATGAACATCCGTCCAAATCACCATAGCTAAAGCAAGCCTGTTGCAAAGGATGAGTGGTTCAGAGACAATGTTCAAATTGCAGCTATGTGACATGTGGCTTCTTGGAGCTAGATCACACATTATTACTGCTGACCTATGCTGCTTCTGCCTTGCCAGCTACTGGCAGAATATCTCGATCTCATTCTACCTATCTCTGACAAAGACCCTAGCTTCCTATCCTTATTTCCCTTCGGCAACCCATATAAACTTTGATATGTCAATACGACATTTTGCATTGAGTGCTTATGAGAGATGAAAGTGAGTTTGCAGCTGAGCAAACAGTGCCCTGTTTGGCTGTAAAGATTTCTCTGCATTGATCTTCTTGCCATCCTGACAAGTAGAAATATCATCCAGTAAGGATTTTGACACATATCGCACTATATACTTCTGCATGTTACCCATTTAAGATGTAAAAAAAAAAAAAAAAAAAAAAGCATTGAAAAGATGTTTTTATTAAATGTGGAAAATGTTGTCCAAGTACAATATAACTCTAGACTGCTATGCAATCAGAGTTTAGATTTGTTTTCATTATTGTTTTACACCACCACCAGTTGGAGGGAAGATTTTGTGAAGCTGTCAGAATCCAAAATTGTCAGGACAGCGAGGTTCAGGACACAGCAACACCCATATACTCCGCAAGAATTTTCAAAGGTGGTTTGTGCAACATATTGACAGAACTTGGCCACTAAACATGTCTTGATGACCTAGGAAAAACTGTGTCATCAGGAAATGCAAAAGTGGCATATACTTTGCAGCAGGGCTCATGTGGCACTTATTTTGTTGACTAGAGGTGCAACAGTGCACCCCAACTAGAAAGCCCTGATGGGGAGCA
Organism: Struthio camelus; assembly: GCF_040807025.1. Lineage (NCBI taxonomy): Eukaryota > Metazoa > Chordata > Aves > Struthioniformes > Struthionidae > Struthio > Struthio camelus. The sequence continues at coordinate 177,898,703 of NC_090942.1, read as the reverse complement.
GAACTTATGATCTTGGGTTCAACACTGTATGAGTACGGTCATACTGCTTTCCTAAGCTAATACCATTACATCATGGATTGTTGTGCTGTGACTTTACCAGTGAGTGCAGAAAGCTATCATGGGTTCATTTACGTTGCATAGACCTATCGGAGTGTTTGTTTTTTTAAACCGATGCTTCAAGGCTTAGCCCAGTGCCTATTTGTGTATCTGCTGTACCTATAAGGTGATCAGTCTACAGGAAATATTTCAAGCTTACTGTATATGAGAGTTTGACCTACTCATTTGCTATGGTCAAACCATAAGGTTTATCTAATAGCTTTCCTTTGATACCACTTTACTGTATGACCTCAGGCAATTCACCAGACCCTTAGTCACTGAGCTTACCCATCACTTTTAGACTCCTGAGATTTGTTGAAGAGCTCTTTAGAAGTGAAAGAAATACTATTATTAACTTACATGTATCTATCAATGAGAAATGTATATAGTTATGGCCACATTCCACAATTTTTATTCATCCTAATTAGCTCCTAAATTTGAATAGTCTGCTGATTATATTACTTTGTAAGACTGACAGAACATGCTCATTTATGTTGGAAATATGTAAGTACTATTGTTAAAACCAAGGAAATTCACATCCCAAGTCATCCACTGCAAGTCTGTTAATGTTTATGCGATAACGTGTAAATACAAGAAAGATGTTACTCAGGGTGAAAAATACCATACGCAGCCCTAAAACCTAATGTAGGTTTTATTTTATGCCCCCTCTTGTGCAATGTAGGTTTTATTTTATGTCTCCTATTGCACCTGAGTTTTGGAGGTCACACGGTGCATTTTGTTCTGTATAGTGACTTTCCTTGCCTTTTCCCATCTAACCCATAATATTTATGTATTTTTCTAAACATAGGTTGTTGGAATCCAGACATAATACTATAAAAATCTGTCAGCTCAGTTCAAGTCAGATAATGCCCTCGGCTACTTTTATTTTCCAGTATGTCACAAATGACCATTCATTTCTTGACAGAGGTGCCTGGGTCGGAATACGCCCAGCTTCCTGCTGGTAGCAATTAAAATTATCTGCCACCCATGGGTAGATTTGAATTAAAGTATCAGCAGAAAAATGACTCTTTTAGCCAGCTAGGTCATGCATCAATAGGAAGGTAAAAGTAAAGGTGGCACTAGAAGGAGAACTGCATTTTCCAAAAGAATGAAAGAGAAAAAGGAGAAAATTTTTGACCTTAATGTCATATGAACAGAATATTACCACTTGCATAAGAATAGGCTATTTCAATACCGGAGGAGGAGTGTCACAAATGGCAGTGACAGCTGCAACATCTGGAAAAAGGGATACAAGAGCGAGGTAAAGTATCGGGGGTGCTGGCAGGGCAATTCTTTAATGTGAGAACAGGAAGGACTGCTGTACCCTCAAAGGAGTGGTGAAGGTGTCAATGCTGGCTGACACAGATGTCAAGACAGGCCATATTTAAGGGCATTGTTCTGTTGATTTCAATATGTTTCATGGCTGAATACAATGGCAAAATATAACCATAAAATTATTTTCTGTCAGACTGTTTCAAAACAGTGCTTGGAATGATAGAAAGTGAAGATAAGGAAGTCCCGTTAGCCTAGCTCTCAAGGTTTCCAAACTGAATTACGGTCCCTCACTTGATTACAGAGCACTTCTTGCCTGACTGCAGAGGATTGCACTGAATGGCATGCATTGAATACTTGCTCTACCTCTTGCTAGAATACATTAAAAACAAAGTTACCGTAAGGCCTGTCTCAATTTTACTTGCCTGTTGTCATTGCCTAGGCAATGCTTGCAGTTCTAAATGAGTGGAAGCTGCCTGCACAACTATACAGAGTAAAGGACATAGTCTGTAAACAAGCCTTTGTATTATAGCATCGGCTCATCCTACGGAAAAGGATTAGGACTGCGCTCCTGTCAGTGAAAGTTATTCCTAATTCTGCATATCCTTTGACTTACTCTTCTGCTTACTCCAATGCAAATTAGGTCCAAGCTTCCTTATAGCTAAGCACATTTTCCTGTATTTACCCAGGTTATTAAAAAAAAAGGAAAAAAGTTTACATTAGATTAAAATGCAAAGTATTTGTCCAAGTTATTTTTATCAAAGCAATTCCACTGAAAACTGTAGAACTTTCAAGGTTGCCTAAAGCAAAAAAAAAAAAAAAAAAAAAAAAGGAAGTTTTATTTAAAAATGGCATGAGCTTTTAATCATGCACAATATTTCATTGCCTCATATATTCTTCCCCAGCGAAACTTATACCTCTAAATAAATGTATATGTTCTACAGAGAACATACCAGAATAATCCTCTGTTGAAATTTATGGTCCTCTGTTCTAATTTTAGTGAGATCAAAGAAATGAAAAAGACTGATCCAGGTAAGAGCTAGGTCAAACTTAAGATATTTGATATCCACCTAGCTATACTTAAACGGGTATTTTTAGATAACTCATCACTGAGTGTCCTATCTCCTTTTGTTATGTCTAGTGGTGTATGCATTCTGAGTGCTGTAATGTAAATGCCTATGTTCCTCCAAACAGTCAGTGGGGAAGAGAGATAGATGGCACTGGAATTCTTCACTTCAGAGTATAATGTTTATCCTTTGACTTGCCTCCCCTCCCCCCCCCCCCTTTCTTTTTTTTAAAACATTTACTGTTGGGAAAAACCTAGTTTTGCTTTGATGAGGTGCCTACGATTTATATGGCTAAAATTAAGTTCAATAAATTCTAGTTTTGATATCTTATAGTGCCAAATAACAATGAAAGTTCTATGCAAGATGGATAGAAACACAGCAACTGAAGAAAAAAAAGAGTTCTTTATGAGTGTTAGTAACTTTAAATAAGGAATTCCAAGTTCAATGTCTTCCTGCTTGCTAGTGTGGCTTGCCACACAGGGTTTCTATAGTGCTTGCAGTTCAACATCATGATTTTTTGATATGCATTCACAGTTAGAGAACTCACCCGTAACGGCAGAACCGTAAAGGAATGATACGAGTAAAAGCGTTACCCATATATCTATGCAGTATTTGCTTGGTTATAATCTTAGTTGATATTATATTTTGTCACTCAGTTTTCCTACCTGGACTTTCACATGCCTGATAAAGAAATTAATTAGGTAGTGATTTATAAGGACTTGATATGAAAAATTATAGATGTGAGATTACTATTTTATGGGCTTTCTTTTTTTAGTATCACTTTTGAGTTTTAAAGCATCAAAAAGTTTAGTTGCTTTAGATTCTGTCTTTCAAACTGTGCTCAAGAACCCAGTGATCAAAAAGGTGTGCATAGCATGGCAATTACAGTTTGTGATTTTCAAAGACAAAATGCAAAGCAGTTTGGATAATCAGTCTGACTGAATTAAACGCTGAAAAAAAGGCAGGTGGGGAAAAACAGAGGAGAACTTGATGTTCCTAAAGACTGCCACCAGTGAACTCCCCTGTTGTGATATGCAATTGTGCCAAATAACCATAATTATATGGAAAGGACTGAAGATGTAACTAAACTCAGAAAGAGGTTTGTTGATGCATACCCAGAGGACTACATAAAAATCACAGGTAGTTTAGTGACAGCAGAATTAATGAAGCCTGGTTTCCTGTGGCTTTATCTCATGGATACTTTCTCCAGTGTTTTATAATGTGCAAGGTCCTGTGGCTTTGTGTCTCATGGATACCTTCTCCAATGTTTTCTAATGTGCAAGGCCTGACTGAAGCTTTTGCTTGTAGCTAAGTGGCCACCACAGCTCTCACACCTAGGGTCCCTGCTGAGGGAACAAGGAAGTTCATGCAGCCTGGGAACAAAATGGGTCTCTCTCCTCCACCCAGCATACCATAATCGTGACATGTAAAGGGTTCAAGGGATAGGAAAATACATGCTTTTTCTGTGTATAGAATGTATAAAACTTATTTCATTAGAAAACCTGGCTACAGAGGTCTAAGCATCAGGTAAACCACTTTGTTGGAATTCAATACGCTAAACACTCCCTAGCAATATTAGCCTAAAATAATGAAACTAAGGGCAACCCAAAGCTAGGATTACTTCAGGCTTCTTCACTGGCCTCTAGAGTCAACAGCAGTTAATGTTTTAAGAGTCCGGTAACACAACATGAATCTATTGCTACCATCCTTTACTCAGACTGCCTTTGGAAGAACGACCTTACCCTTTAACCGGCTGCTTGCCACTCTCTGGCAGCAAAGGGAAAGAGATGCTAAGAGCATGATATTTCTAACTGGATCTGAAGGAGATAGTTGGCTACTATTTTTAATCAAGACATAAGCTGGATAAAATTTTGCTTTATGTAACAATTCAGTAAGTGTATGCCTCAGAAGCCCTCTTATACGGTGATAGATAAAAACATAACATTAATGACACAAATAAAGTTTCCCTTGAAGTATAAGCCCCAAAGAATAATAAGCCCTGTGAAGAAGGAATCCATCAGTAGGCAAAATAAATTTATCCAATATAGAAAATGAACTGTAACAAAGTTAACCTGGTAACACAGATTTAGAATATAACTGCATCCTGCTGCTCACTGAGCAAAATAAAATGAGGTCCAAAACTCATTTACCCAAATCTGTTAGTAGACACTGATGCTCCTGGCAATATTCACTAAACAATCACATTTACAGTGAGAAAGAACATTTTTGCTAATTTTGGTACCTTGAGATACATGTTCCTTGTCAGATAAAGTAGCTAACATTATGATCTGCAGAGAAGCAATAGGTCTGTTACAGATCCTATAAATGGGGCACTGCAGTCAGCAGACTGAGAACTCATCTTGTTCCACCTGCAGGAGATGGTGTTGTGAGTTAATAGGAGATAGGTTATGAGCCAAATTCTGTAATCAGCTACATTAGCTCAACCCTACTGATTTCAATGAGGCTTAGCAGGTGTAAATGAGGACAAGCTTGCCCCTGCTTGAGAGTTTATAACGCCTAATAAAGCAAGAGTAGAAAACCCTTGAGGCTTTCCATCTTTTCCTTTTCGTACTTGATATATGTGCGTGCGTGTGTGCGTGTGTGTACATATATATATATTTGTGTGTGGGTCGTTGTTATGAAAGGCAGGAAAAAGGCCACTATTGTCAGATGATATGGCAATAATAAATACTAAACGAAGAATAAATTTTTGTAAAGATGACTGGCTATAATTCAGGGTTAAAAGGCTATTTGTAGGCTTGAAAGTTTGGATACTGAGGTAAGGAAAACTGGACTAAGTGTTGGCTTTGGCTGTTCAGCTCATAAAAATTGGAAAAAAAAGTTTCCCCATCAAAAAATGCATGAGTTAAATATAACATACGAGTTTTCTTCTTAAGGTCTCCATGGCAAAGACCGTCTTTATTCCCCCGAAGAGAAAGCGTTTCTTGCTTTGCCAAGGAAACGACTTTTGTGCTTTGCAGTGACGAAACTTCTGCCTCCATGTGGGAAGTGGAAACCGAATGTCAAAGGCTAAATTCCATGAGAGATGACAAGTGCTGATGGGCCTGAATTTGCACAATCAGCAGCATTCAGGTTCTCACAGGGAGGTATGTGGGGAATCAGGGGAAGGAGAGAGAAAAGGAGTTCAGGCCGTCATCTCAGGAGGAAAGCTTGGTAAAACTATTTTTCACATTTGGAGTTTGCTAATGAAATTAGCAGGAATGCCTTTAAATATTTATTTGGTGGTTTTGTTTCATGTTAATGAAAAAGGGAACAGTCTTATTAAGTTCTTCTTTTGCAAAAAGAGGAGCTGGGTGTGCTGGATTATAACACGGGCAGATCTTATTGTTTATACATTTTTTCCCTTATTGTTTTCAACAAATAATCCATAAGGAATGAAAGAAAAAACAGTAAAGTAGGAAAAAGAGCCTGATTTGATTTTTTTTATGGGGTTAAGCACCTACTTCAAAATTCAGGAGGGTGCAACAGGGTATCATATCTCCCGTGCAATATGAATTACAGGAGAAGAGAATCTGCTAAGAACTTGTGTCGTGTGAATTTGAGATTCAAGAGCTTTCCCTGAATATCTTTTGAACTAAAGGTGACTCTGCATGAGAGAAGTACCTTCAAGAACAGGCAGTAGCGAATCTGAAGTGTGACTATCTAGTGCACAACACAGCAAACTGAAAGAAAGAAAGCCTCTTTCAGCTTACTGAGAAGAGCTGTTGTGGGATCTCTTTTAGAAACATATTAGGGTCCCCTTAAATGTAATCTAAGATAATAGATTTGTGCAAATTCTTATGTATGTGGATACACATATTTATGTATATTGACATGCACACACAAAGAGTGTCCACAACAAAAGCAGAATGAAGAAAATGAAGAAAAATATTCCTACTGGAACAACTAATTGCTTAGCTTGCTATTTCCTCAATTTTTATGAAGTTTGTAGGCACTATACATGAAGCTTCTTTTCATGACTTAAATACCAGTGTAATTTCTCTACCAACATGCCATCTTTTCCCCAGAAAAATCCCTTAGCGTCATGGGAAGTAGATGGTATGCAGATAACGGGTATACAATACAAGCTGGATACCAGACCAAAGTCCAGAGGCAGAAAAGGAGAGTCTTACTAAAAGAAGAAAGGACTGTGAAAGCGATGAAGAGAAATCCAGCCATCTCTACATTATGTCTGTAGAGAGAAGTTCTGCTCCCAGTGATAGAAACCTGTGTTTTGCAGGGACAAAAGGTATCTATTGGCAGATTTTGAGTGTTTTTCCTCTTTCCAGAGCTGTTTTTCAATGCAGTCAGCTAACAGAAGCTTGTTACCTTCATGCAAAATGGTAGCAGAGGCAAACCTTTTATATGACAGGGCGAGCTGAGATCAATGACATGTTCCTTCCCATAGCCCCTTACCTTATGATAGTGTCTGTCTCCCCTAGGATTGTCAATATGCACCTTTAGACCAATGCAGATGTAAGCTTATTCTCAATTTGCTTCACAGAGCTGATGTCTTCTGCGCCTCAAAGGCAGTCTGGATCTGATATTTCCCAAAACTACAACCTGAACTCCTTTTTGCTGGAACACAGCTGCAAAACTTCACAGAGAGGAGAGGTCTCCCCTGGGACAATGTTACGGGATCAGATTCTGATATAAATGACAACTGACAGGAAAGCACTGCCAACAGAGAAAGCCAGGAATCATAAACCTTGCATAATACCTCTTCATCTTCCCTTCCCTAGTCTACGAATGAGAAAGGACCAAAATGGAATTATGGTAATTTTACATCTACCAAAAACATTAGGCACAAGAAATCAAGAAGAGAATCTCATGTTCACTATTTGCACAAGGAAGGAACAGAAATATTCCATAACATGGAATCCTACCTGCCATAAAATAGTCCAGTGTTTTCTCCGCTTTATTAGTTTTCCTTAAAATTGAGGGAACTGAGTTGTAGTGGCAAAAACGTAAGCCTGATGCTGTCTTGACACAAGTATTTCTACCAGAAGACGTGTTGCCTGATGCCTCTTTGAAACTCGTTCTTTTATGATTGAGCATTAAAATGACAGTGCATATAATAATATGAGTAGGAAACACAGGAAAAAGGACCATCTTCAGTACAGAATGATTTAAAATTACTCTTTTGAAAAAATTATGACACAGGCTTTTTTCTTCTCTGAATGAAGGAGAAATGGGCTTCAGTTGTACAAGGATCAAGCATAAAACATAACTTTTAGACAATATATTGTGTTGATGATATGCATGTAAGGAGGGGGAGGGGGACCTTGGATTTTGCAGAGAACCTTTTAAAGTATCAAAAAAATAGGAAGATATTTAATCAAAGAAATCCAAGTACTATTAAAGAAAAATAAAGAAGGAAAGCATTCTGGTGTTCATTTTATTATATTTCTAAAAAAACAACTAAGGAAAATTAAGGAAACTAGATAAAATAAGAGATATATCCGTACAGAATTTTACATTGGCCAAAGTCATGAAGATACCTGAATATCTGGCTTCATGTCCAAGAAGGATTAAAAAATATAAATGTGTATTTTCACATGGAATTTTTCTTGCAATATATGTATAAATGTGGAAGTCTGACAGCTTTGCTAGGTACATTTCTCCATTTAGTCATAGAGTATACATAGCACAGCGCCGTCATGACTGTAAAAGTCCAGAAAGACAGAAGGACAGGTAAAACCTGAAGCAGTGAATCCAGCCAGCTACAAGTGATGCTGAGTGCCTAAGAACAACAAGACTCACTGTAACATAGTGGCAAAATCAGCCTTAGTATTGAGGAATTAATACTTCTATAACACAGAACAAGGGTGACTGGAAATTATTTTTATGATGATATCAACACAATAAAAGAGGGCATATCTCTTGCATTCCTGGAGATACAGATTTTGTAACAAAAAGTCCTTTTCTTGAGACACAGAGGTGCAGAACCACGCTGAGAAACCCAAAAAACTAGCATACGTGCCAGAAAGGGGTATTCAAAGTCAGCCCAGTCGTTGAAATCCTAGCCAGAAAACCACCAAAGAAATATGGCCCAGGCTTTCTTGCTAGAATATATCAACCATCGTATATCAAAATCTGGAAACTGACATTTTTATATTAATGGAAGGAAATACTTCTCTCTTAAATCAGTGACAAAACTTACTTTATTTATCAGTTCTACCCATAAGCAAATGAAGAATGTGTTTTTGTTGGATTCTTTCAGTATACAAAGCAACACAGTTATTCTTGTCTAGGCTTATATTTTAATTCTTCAATGTTGACTGGAGTAAATTTTATCAATAGGAGTGAGATCTCTACATTAATGTAAATCTGACATAAAGTCAGCAAGGTATTCAGTATGATGTAGCTCAGGGAGTTGCATGCTTTTTCTGCATTTCTTCAAGAGAGTCTTCCAGCTTTCTGGCAGAGATGCTTACTGTGTTAGGACTTCAGTGCTGCTCTGGAGTCAGACGAAGGCAGCTGGAATATAAAGCAAGTCCAAAAAGCAGCCTGTGTTTCCTTATGGAGAGATTAAAAAAAAACCATTATGTATGTGAGTTATTTGTAATGAAGAGTGAATGATAATAAACAATAGTGAATCAGAGGCAGGATGAAGGAGAGCAATATATGAGCACTGAATTCTGATAGAGGAATACATCCCTCCCATCCGTCTATACAATAATTAAGAAGAATCCTTAAAAAGTTCTAGTTGGTAAATACAAATCAAACACCTATCTAAATAATGAACTGCTGTGGCATGTCTTCGTTTGACTTCTTTCAGCTTTAAATTCTTGGATGGTGTAATGATGTGCAGAAAACAAGTTTGGGGCAAGGAAAATAGGTAATCAGTGAGCAGGAACTGTAGCAGACCGTGTAATCTAGTGGTGAGTAGGGCTCACAGGCCTATTTCCTGAAACCTCCAGAAGAAACCTAGGTTGGAACCAGCTTTACACTCCATCAGAGATGGAAAGTGCACTGTCTAAAATGCAAGGGTTTCTTCATCTGCTCCCTTCCTCATTTCTTCTACAGCAGAGGCCAAAAGTTAGTTGTTTTAAATGAGGAGGTTATTGGTAACTCAAAATTTCCATGTGATGTATGCTGTGTTGATCCTTGCTGAAGGTGCAGCTTCTTGAACAAAGACTTCTGTGTCTGCAGCTATGTAGCAAGGAACAGTCTGAAAAATATTTAGCCATCTCAGAGAATTGCCTCTCTACAGAAGGCCATGATTTCACAATGTACCTTTACTAACAGCAGAAGATAATAATGTTAAAAAGTCAGGTCTCTTCTCTGTCATCCCAGAGCTGCTTAAGAAGAGATATTTTCTAGAATCAGCAACTCCAGTTAAGGCCAGTGAGACTTCTGTCTGCAAGAAGTCTGCAAGATTTTTATGTTAGATGAGGTAACCTAGGTTTCCTCAGACCTTCTTAAGAAACAGAGAGGAAGTCTGAGGAATTAAAAAATTAAGCTCTGAAGCTGGAATTTGAACCAGCAGGGCAGAACATCTGTATTTAATGAAGCCTTGCTTGACATCAGCAGGAGCTTTGGAAAGCCAAAATATACAGGATTAGGCCTCAAATTAATGATGAAATGAAAAGGAAAAATGCATAATTTTAGGCAAGATCATTTTGATGATTGATTTTATAATTATTCATGGCACCTAATGTGAATTATCAGGATATTTTTATTGATGGCATTTATTAATGCATTAAATTTTAAGCTGTGCTCTGGAAGGCAGTATAATGCAGGCAGGAAACAGAGACAGACCAAAATCTTTGAAAAGAAGCTGAGAAATAAGGATGTTTTATACCTTTAAATGGTATGCAGAGCACCCAACTACTGTTATGTCTCGGTTTTAAGTCTACACCTTTAATCTGCTGCAAAAATTTAGGATTAAATTGTTATACCAGATCTTTGGATTTGTTGTACTATAATCAGTCAATGAAAGATTAACAAAATAGCATGCAACTGCATGTTCCAAAAGAAAAATATCTGATGTCAGCTAAAATCCCCTTGCACTGTTTTCAAAGCTGCATTACTTATACAATGCCTCCCAGATTTACAAAAGCCTCACCATCATACTAGCAGTTCATATTTACTAACTTCCCAAATTTGGTATGCACTCTGTTGCTTCTGAAGCTGTAGCACTTAAAAATCCCTTTTTGCGGCGGTCACAGTATAAACTTGCTCCTGAAACAAAACTCTGATATTTTCCCACAGTGAAGCAGGGTTTGCTAGTCCTCACATCATAAGAGATCAAAATTACCATTATCAGTCCATGTAAATGGACTTACTCACGTTGAAGTCAGTCTTTTGCTTGATAAGAATTTAGTGCAGACTGTCCATTTCCATACAGAAGGAATTCTTAGCTATTTGAGGCTGTATCCTATCAAATGGAGAGCCTTTGTGGTAAGGTACAGAGGAACCTTAGGACCTTAGGCAATCAGCGTTACCTTAGTTCCCCAATGGTGGGAAAATGGTTTCAGATAAACTCTCTTCATTGTCAGCAACCACAGTCTTTCTGATAAGTGAAGTGACAGAATAATTTCCTCTGAACTCTCACGGCTATCTAGCTTCCTCTTTATCCCCCAATAGCATTTTATCTTCAAGCTATAGAGGAATCTGAAAACCTTGAATACTAAGAGCTATAGCTTTTATAATAAAGGATTTTCATTTCCATTACATCCTACAAAACAATGCATTAAAATACCTCTGCATCAGGTGGAACACACTAGGATTTTTAAACTCTCCCGATGAAAAAAGGAGTTTGTAAGACAAATCCCACTTAGTAGTCTAGATGTTCCAGCAACACAGAGCATCATGAAACGTAAAGCATCCTCTTTAATCTTTATGATTTTATGGAGCTTCCACAAAATGCAATATTTTCAGCAGCAAAACGTGTGACATTTTTCAACATATCCCTGATGTCAAACACAGTGCTGTTTATTTTATGCCAGCAGAACTGTCAGAACAGCTTTTGTTGGAGCAGTTTCTAATTTCAAATAGGGTTGGTTGCATTTCTCCTTGCTCGCTAACTTTCTTTTCAATATCTGACTGTCTGAGCTCAGAAGATTTAATTTGCTCTTGCTCCTGTCTGTGTGGTAGGGTATGAGGAGTAAAGCCCTGCAAATCTCTCAAAGATTACAAGAAGTCCCCTGCAAATACTGCTGAAGAAATGGGATTCCTTCTTTTCACTAGCAGGTAACTGATCCTACCTACTAAATAACCATAAATAATGAGGGATTTGGGTAGATGTTTGGACTTCATTTGGGAAGGGAGGAGGCTGACAGGAACGCTTCATGACTGCAGAGTATGAAGTATGTAGTATTATAGAGTATTAAGATCCTTAAGTATAAGGATCCAAATTCAAACTACAACACGTTTCGCAGCTCCACCTAAACAGCAGCCGTCTAGTACCTCTATCTGTAAAAATCTTATAAAGGTGGGGTAACAGCATACCATTTTCCCTTTGGTGTTCAATACTGCCATAGTAGGACCCTTAATAGAGTGAAAGCTATATTTTAAATCTGCTAAAAAAGGCCTTATCTGTAATTTGGGCCTCCTGTCACTCCTACTGCCCTGTGTGTGACCGTTAGCTAGTCAACCATTTACCCGGCTCTCATGTTATAACATGATTGGTGGGGAGTGACTGTCAATCACGGGGAACGTTCTAGAAAGGGGGCAGGCCTAGGCGCCAGTCAGCAAGCAGGCCCGTGTGCTAAGGAAGGATCCAAAATGCACCAATAGGAACGCGAGCCCAAACGAAATGTGACCAATGGCAGCATCTCAGTGCCTGCTGGCACAACGCGGCTCGCCTATAAAAGGGCCATGCACCCCCCCCCCCCCCCATGGGGGGCTGGTCTTCTCATTGGTGACCTGAGGTAGAAGAAGAACTGAAATCCTGAAGAACAGCATCGGGGAGGAAGAAATCCTGGTGGCCTTTCTCAAGGCCTGAGGAAGCCAGGTGACTCTTCCCTGACTGAAGACGGCCTCTGCCAGAGGCTGCAGGACAGCCCACGGAGGAGGTGCACCACCAGCACCGGGCTTCAGGGACTCACCACAACCCCACCCCCCCATCCCTCCCCAACCTGGGATGCCAGGTTAGGGCTCTAGGATCCTGACTTACCGCAGACACCTGAGTTAACTCTGAAAGGTGTGAAGAAGCACACCCTTTCTGGTGTGGCCTGCTTAATCAGAGGGCCTCTGGCCACCAGGTGGCACACTTCCCTCCCTCCATTTGGGATGTGACCTGCTTAAATGTTAAGAGCTTCACCCTGCGCGGTGGCCCCCTCTGTGGAGGGTGGCCTGCTTAGACCACAGGTCCCTGGACCTGGAAGCAGCGCTCCCCTTTCTGGGTTCAGCCTGCTTAGCACTCACCCTCACCACCACCTTATGACCTTGTATATATTTGTTGGTCATCTTCCGGACTCGAGTCTGAGTGTGCATGTGTACATATAAATATATAATCATCTCTGTTTATTTTTAGATTGAAGTTTCAGGTATACCATTGTAAATAAGTTAATATGTTGTGGTTATTGTATATTGTTATTGATATTATTATAGTTGTTATTGTTACTGTTTGTAAATTCATTAAACTTTGTCACTTACCTGTCAACCAATACCATTGTGAACTCATTCATAAGGAATAGAGACACCTATATGACTACCCCAACCTGCTTAGTGTATGGAGCCTGCTGAATTACCTTACCATGGCAATATACCTATTAACTGGTTCAGTAGTTCTGTGGAGGCCCCCTGGCACAAATACTTCAGCAATAACAATACATTACAATAGTGCTGCATGGGCTGTTACTCTGCAAGCTTACCTTTGAAACTCCCATGAAAGCCTGCAATGGAGAAGGGAGGTATTGCTATTTATGCGCTCACCATTTAACTAAATTCTCGTTTCTTACTCTTCAGTTTTATCCAGCAGACGAGACAGCTGGTGCTATCCTGGTCCAGATTTTACCATTTTTCTGGGGGCTTCTCAGAGGCATGGAGGTGAAGGCAATGGCCCTTAGCAGCAGCTGTCAAATACTTTCCAGTGCATCTGCGCACATCCGGTTGGGTCAACACAATGCTCTGTGGGAGTCAGGAAGAGGTTTGACCATGATCTCAGAGAGCAGTATGGTTGGTGAGCCATGCACTGTGCTTCTGTATATGCCAGCAGAGATACTTTAGCCCTGGCACCCATCCCATAGCAGTGCAAAGCTGGGACCGTTTTGCTACGTATTCATTGACAGCAGGAAGGAAACCTAAACAGGGGCTGAGATCACAAGTTTGCCTCAGGCTCAGATGTCTGTAAGCCCTCTCACATCCTCACTTTTCCAGCTGCTAATACAAGGGGGCAGCTTAACGCTCTCCAAACGCTCTTCCAGTCTGTCTGCCTGTGGAGGGTTTCCTTGAAAGTGCTCAAGCTTTTGAATTTCTTTCTAGTAAGAAGTTGCCTGTCACATGGAGAGGCTTTGAAGAGATAGGGACAATACCAAGTCTGTGTAATGCCTGCCCCATATTCCACTCTAGAGCATCAGCATTAAATGCATATGATTTCCAGTCTCTTGAGCTACATTTCTTCAAGTGTGGGTTGTTATTCTTTCTTCCATGCACACTCAAAAGCAAGACCAGTTTAAAGGCTCTCTCCTCGGCTGTTTATTAGTTGAATGAACACAAACACTTCATCTGGAACACATGAGCAAAGTTTATGGTTTCCCTTCCGAGGCGGCTGCTGTGAAACCTCCCTAGCAACACTCTTGAAGAGAAGCATAGAAATGTTCTTAAAATCACTTTCAGGTGGCTATTAACAACTGAAAGTACAGAAGAGCAATAGAAGCCAGAACTTAAGCCTAATTACAACATTTTTTAGCTGTGGCCTCTATACATTTAACTGTATAGCTAGCGGAGAGGCTGAGATTTCCATTGAGAGTGCTATGACAATAGCGCATACTATTCAGAGAGGAATTAACCTTCTTTGCACTACTCACAACCTCTGCTGGCCTAAAAACTAAAGATCATATTCAGAGCAGGTCTATGTTTCACCATGTCACGCTGTCACCTAGTTTGTAGGCCTAAGGATTGAACAGTTCACTCTCAGTTTCTCTGCAATGAGCGGATGCTCTTCCTGATAGGAGAGATGCTAAAGCCTTGGTTTCTGAGAATCTAAACTTGCATTACAGTCAGTAAGATTATATTATAAACAAAACCCTGTGGTTCCTCTTTCATTTTTCCATATTGTTTGCTTTGGCAGACAAATACAAGCCTTAAGCCAGGATGGTCAGAAAAATGTTTCAAGTTTTGGTACATCAAGTATAAATCTATGCAATGACAGTGTGTTTCAAGAAGACAGTCAATTTTTCAGTGCTAAAAAGCCATCAGGATGGCACAGCTCACTCATTTTTTGTTAGTAAGACATTCCCTAAAGAGTGTTTTCCATCCACAAGAAAACTGCCCGGTTTATCCTAAGTTAGTTTCATTTTATATGTTCCACACTTCTTCCTGGATTAAGCAAAACAGCAGTCTGCATGCCAAATTTGAAGTCATCTGCATCCGAAGTATGCTGTAATTAAAAATTATAGTAGTGATATTCTAAACTAGATTTTGTAGGTATTGTGATATGAAGAGAGGTGTTAGTGGATTATCAGCCTTGAATTAATTTTCATTATCTTTCTTTCTTGTAATTAATTGTTTTTCTTTCCTTTCCCTTCTTGTGCTGAGCATCCAACAAGACTTAATGGGCACGGAAGATGTCGGGGGAGGAGAGAATAAGTGGAATATGAGGTTGTGGAAGCAACAATTTCCTTAAACAACTGAGACCATGAAAAGGAAGCAATTCATCTTTTAAATTAATTAGACACATAGGAGAAAAAAAAGGACTGGAGAGTATCCTTTTATGATCAGCCTAGAATTATGAATCTTTCAAATTATACCTCACATTATTCAAACCCCACAAAATGAAACACAGTTTCACTTATAAAACAGAATTTCAGAATGTGTGGTAGAGATTATGTTTTTAAAGTAAGGTGGTCATTTTTTCAGAAAAATTGGTGAATGAGAGGAAAGTGTGAAAGCTTGTCTCATAAATGTCTTAGAAAGGAAACTGAAAGGAGATGACTAGATCAATTAGTATGATCTCTTTCATACTGAATGATATTAAGTCTCACCCAGATTTCATGTAACCCATTGGGGTTTTAGGTTATTTTCCAATCTTCTGAGAAACTCCAGCTATATACCATAGATAGAGACCAGGTCACCACTAACACCCTGGGGCTTTGAAATGTATAGAGCTGGTGAGCTACGATAAACCTGAATAAACCTAATGGCAAACTATGTCAGTGCTACAGACATCATCAGTGTCCCAGGCTGCGAGAAAAACCTTCATAACCCCAGAGCTAACGATGAATCTGAGGTCATGGTGACCAAGCCAGGCACCTAAGGGTATTTTAGCGGTGCTCTGGTCTAATAATCTCCCTTTATCCAGGTCAAATCACCAGTGCTACAGAGGAAAGCAGCCTCCCCTCCCCCCCAGTTTGTGCAGTAGGTGTGATCAGAGACACTCAGATCTCTGCTGACAAATGCTTGACCCTTGAAGCATGAGATTCAATTCCTTTCATTGAAAGGAATTGCTATCTACAGTGCTATGAACATGGTCAGAGCATGAAAAGGAAGGAGGTGAACAGAGAGACTTGGGTTCTCATGCTCCAAGATCATCCTGAGTTTATCCAAAATCATCTCAATGCTATCCAGGACCATCCCAAGTCTCAGCAATGACACTGCCATTCCCAAACTGCACTGTTTCTTCCAAAAGACAGTCAGAACATTGCTGGCAACCTGTGCTTCAAGGTTCCAATCAAAAGCTTACCGCAGAGTCTCAGTCTCTTACAATATGCAGGTGAGGGTCAGGGTGTCAGGGTAAATACTCAACAGGAACTTGTGTTGCACTTACCAGGAAAAATATTCTACCTTGAAGGACAGAAGATCAAAAAAAAAAAAAAAAAAGCACATGAAGATTTGTTTCTCAAAATTCTCATGTAGAAATGATAAGCCAACACTGGCATTTCTATCATTCTAATCTTGTAGTGAGCTATTTCAGTACAGTACAGAGGTACTCTGCTCTGCATGCAATCTCATATTCTGTTCTCCTAGTCAGACTTTCTTTCACCTTAACTGTGTCATTATCCATGCAAAATTTAAGTTCACTCATTTCAATACATTCAATAAAATTGAAAACTTATTTGTGCAATTAGAAATAGTATTTAGTATTTTGTAGAGAAAAAACAGAAATCTGCTAATACTTTAAATGTTACACTAATGCTGAGGCACTCCTATTATCTGGACTTGACGCTGTAAAGATAAGTAAGAAAAACAACATCCTTGCCCCGGCAGCCAATGGATAATATCTTGGCAAAAACAGAAGCGATAGTACAACTCCTGATCACTTTATCAGGGCCAGGATTTCACAGCCAGTATCAATCAAGATTCAACAAGTAAGAAAAAAATTGGCTCACTGAGATGGAGTACAGCATAGTAAGTGCCTAACAGGAATACAGAAGGCACACTGACAGTGGCCCAACTGATATCAAGTGACTGCAGCTCTACATTTCTCTCTGGCTTCCCTAAGTTTAAAATAGCATATCCCAAAAATGACCATGTCTGTGGTCTCTGTTTGGTGGGAGGTCTAACTAGATGGTCAACAAGGATTCTGGCCTTCCACTCTCTGGTTTGTCTCATGGCATCACCTTTAGAGGCATTGTATACTTTGTTCTCACTGCAATGCGAAATTAGTTGTCATATACTTCAAAATGCTACAAGACATTATATCTCACCATATATTCAACTCCTGTCTGCCACAGAAAACCTGAGCAATCAGATTATGCTGGCATTGGATTTGGAGCAGCTACCTCTGAAACCTGGTAGCATTCATTGCTTATAAGGAGAGGGAGATATAGAGCTTATTCATGTGATTCTCTAGGGATTTCCTTTCTCCATATGGTTCTGCCACTAGCACAAATTTCTCCTAAGCACCAATACTGTTGAAGTTGGCATAGTTCAGTGGAAATATTGCAGTAGGTAATGAAGGCAAAAAGGTAAAGACAGAAATGATGGCCACAAAAGGTTTCTGTCAGTCACTTCAATAGAAGAATGATGTCCTGATACAAGCCGTGGGTTAGTACACGGCTAATGTGTACTTAATATCAGTAAATAAGAAGCTTCTTAACAAAGTAAATAAATCTATGGTAACTTTTAAAACAGTGAGAAAACGGGCAGGGATTTAATTCTTCCTCCCCCAGAACAGAAGCAAGCCCAGTAAGAATTTCAACAAAACAGTCATATAGCTTATCAGCAGGAAATAGAGTGGTGAATCAGAATATAATGGACAGGGCTTTTGTTTTTCCCATGACAGGAAGAAGGAGTCTTGGGGCTATGGTGTTATTCACTTGAATAGAATATGACTTGATCTGATTTACGGTATTGACTCATAGTATAAAAATGAAACATGAGCTAGAAAACACCTGTGTATTTTCTTGTTCTATAGCTGTTGAAATACATTCCTGGGATGGGTGAATATATCTGTTAGAGACACAGATAGGGAAGTCGTGAGTAACTGTTTTGTTTTTTCAGCTGACTCAGAACTAATTTTCTCTAGCTAAGAAGTTACCTGATTCTGTCAAATACCTCCCCAAGAATAAAAGTAATAAAAATACCTATATAAACTGTGAGACTGAATTTCAGCTATTTTGAGCTACCACCAGAAGCATTAACTGGCACTGAGGAGGGTCAAACTTCCAAAAAGATGACCCTGTGTATGTGTGCTTGTGTATTTATGAAATATACATATCAATGGGTAAACCTCAGAATTATCAATGGCTTAACCCAGCCAAGTAAGCCACATGTTGGCTGATTCCTCAAAGCTTATCAGAACCTCTTGAGATTGCAAAACTGGGGAATGAAATCTCATGGCAGGCTTTCTTGTGAGATTTCCAGTATTTGCTAATGTCAAGGTCAAAAATAATAGTCAACTTATTTAGCAGTGTTCTTATTTTAATTTTTTGTTATAATTATTTAACATCTCTACTACTGAAGCCAAAAGTTTTGCAATTTTCAGAAACCAGGAATTAAAGCCAAGATCTGTTAGTTTGTGATGTGCATTTATGCCTCAGAAAAACTTTCATTTGCTCCCGTGCAAAGGCTCAGAAAAGAACTGCTGTTTCTGCGCAGTGGATTTTCTGTAGAGTTGTTCCATAGGAGGCAAATAAGACAATTCAAGATTCAAGATAATGAAAGCAGAACAGTGCTTGCTCACATGAAGTTGGGTAATGGAGACAGATGGTCATACAAG
Organism: Struthio camelus; assembly: GCF_040807025.1. Classification (NCBI taxonomy): domain Eukaryota; kingdom Metazoa; phylum Chordata; class Aves; order Struthioniformes; family Struthionidae; genus Struthio; species Struthio camelus. The sequence goes on along the minus strand of NC_090942.1, from coordinate 177,879,938 downwards.
AGGGAAACAGCAGTGGAAGCATCTTTATATAGAATAATTTCATTAGTGTGTGAGATGTTTAGGGCATGATCTGCAAAGCAGCGTGAATTTTATCACCGTGATTTGTATATCACGGCAAATAAGTGGGCATATACCTCAATAAGGTTGAAAGGCAGCTGATTTCTTATCTGAGTAACAAGAATACAGGAACGAGGGAAAACCCTATGACACAGTACAAGATGGAACAAATTCCACTGAATGCGTAAGTTTCGTTCTGCTTAGAGCCAGCTTTTTAACTCCAGACACAGTGCATTATCCTTGGAGTGGCCATGATGGTATGAAACCACAAGCACATCTCCATTACAGATTCTCATCTTCATAGCTTCCCTTTGCCTCTGTCTTTTCCCCCATCCATACTCCTGAGCCGGGACGGGAGTAAGCGAATGTACCACATCACTTCCTTCAGCACAGCAGAAGGGCTAGTCAGGAATTCAGGAATGAGGGAATCCTTGCACTTTTGCATGAGCACCTACTACAAAAAGCAGTGGAATGTTTAATCTTGTAAACACTTTATTAGGCAAATGAGAGTTTCTGCTAAAAAGGGAAGCTTCTATCTCACACTACTGGCTTTTTTTTTTTCTTTTTAAAGATACTAATCCTTCCGCAGAGAAAATGGAACAAAATCACCACCTTGCACTCCCTGTGGTTCATAGAAAGTATTACATCCAAAGCATTACATCCCGTTCTGAGGAACTGCCTATACTACTTGGATCCCTCTTTTAAACATCAGTCATATTACTAAAGAATGTCTCCCTTTTTAACCACCCTAAAGCTGATTTTTCATCTGGGAAGTTATAAATTATTTTTAGAGGGTGATTGTTGTGTAAATCCATTCATCATGGGGTTCCAGCATCCAGAGAAATGAGAAAACATTTCCTTCTCCGGTGGCAGAGGCTCGTAGAGGACACCCTTCTATTTCTAAAATCATTTTGAGAGGAGTATGTGCCATATGTTTTCTCAAACATATCACACACAAAATGTAAGAAACCTATCTTAACCGAGTGTAAAGTTTGCACAGTTACAACATAATTGTATATTAATATGCCTATTTTGCATATCCCTGTATTTCATAGTATTCATTTAAAAATGTGCCCAATCCTGCAAATTTTACTCAAATGAATAGTTCTCACATAGAAAAGTATCCACACCGATATCTGTAAGTAAGCTTTGCAGAATCAGACCACAAACAATACAAAGAATTAAACACAGAATTAAAGTAGAGAAGAAAAATGGGACAGCAAACAGCATAAGCGAGATGATGGAGATAAAAGGATATTGTAATATTTTTTAAGCAAACATGAACAAATATGTTAACTTCTTACTCATTTCTCATTTCTTATATTGTACAATTCAACTCACATTGGACCCTCACCAGCTGTCTCCTGTTGCCAGGTGTGCAACTGTCATAAAAGCCCCTTTGGTCTGTGTGAATGGGCTGTATAAATCACTATGAGTGTGGACAGAGAAATAGTTCCCAGAAAACAGCAGTCCAAAGAGTTGAAAAATAGAGTGTGAAGGTCTTCCGAAAACTAGTTGGCTTCAGAGACAACTGGTCCTGTTGAATCCACACAAACTGATCAACTCAGGACACCAAGCCTGCCACATCTATCCCAGGCCACCAGCACACCCTAACATTAACTATATAACTGGGACCACATCCAGGAGGGCGGTGGCTGCAATATGTGGACAGGATTAATATATGCATATTCCTCATGAACCAAGGGACTCTGTGAGGGATTTTCTGAAATCCTACCTAGAAGCCACTGGAGCATCAGAATGACTCTCTGCTCCTGAGTGAACAGCTGGAGTTGGCCTCCCAGCTGTTGCTCCTTCCAGGTAATTATGAGCATGCGGTTGAGGGAATATTGAATGTACTGTGTGAATAGTTCTTTTCTATTAATAATTATACCTTGTTCCTATTAATAATAACAACTTGAATAGTAAAAGGTATTCTAATAAATATTGGTTGCAATCTGTAACCCCCGACTTGATCCCCTATCAGGGAAATATGCAATCCTACCCTTTGAGACATCTACAGAAATTGTCATGGGATAAACATATATGCTTGATAATTGTCTCAGCTGTACTTCTTTGAGTGTTTCAGGGTTACGTTATGCTCCCATCATTCAGGAATCATGAGGATTCTGAGTAGTTATGTCCTTTTTCTGAGATTTTGGTACTAGTGCTGTGGAATAGAAACTTGCAGAAACCTTGCAATTGGGAAATGTGAGAGGGCGTTAGGCCCATCATTTTTGCTAGGTCTTATATACGGTGAGAAGGAAAAGTCTCTTTTCTGTTATGTATGGGACAAGATAAAGAGTAGAAAGACCACAGTAATTCAGGTTAAGGTACGCTGATTATTAACACTACTCCATGCTGCTTGTTCCAGCCAGCAGTGCTATACCTACAGTTCCCTTTAACAGTAGGAATAACTTCCGTTGGCAGTGGAGTTTCTCTGCTTATTGAAATTTGATGAATAAGTCTCTAAACTTGAAGTTAATGTTCAGTCAAGGTCCAAGAGAGGCTGTTGAACTGTATTTTTTTAAATACAAGAAAGTATACCTTGGTTAGGAAAACAGATCAAAAGATTTCAGTCATAACTGTAAACAAATAGCAGGTCATTCAGAAGCAACAGTGTGATATTCATTTAGACAGCACTAAGTGATTTAGTGTAGTACCTTGGAAATATGACAAACAAATTTCACTGAATTAACCACAGCATTTAAAGTGGTAGATGCTTCCTTAAATGCTATGTTTTTTCTCCAGCATAAGATAGTTATTATCTCTTTTCCAATTTTTCATCAGCAAAAATGTGAACCCTTCAGTAAGCTTCAGGTAATAATAAATATAACTTCTGGCAAAAATATAGTGCATATGAACTCCTGCAAGATACTTTACATCCTCAGTTTACTTTCCCTTCATCTCAATCCAAAATCTAGTGGCTTACAAGGAATAATTATCTTTGTCAGGTCAATGCAGTGGAAATAGCTCTATGTTTTAGACCTTTTGCTTAGCAGCCAAAAGTCCTGCTTCCCGGACATTCTTTGAAAGATTCCTCTCTGAATACACCCCTGCCCCTGTAAAAAAGCGTGGGTGTTGGTACAGAGAAATCAAATTCCTCTTATAGTCAGTAGACACTACATGCACTTTGTAGGAACCTAACGTTAACTTCACAGAAAGTAAGATACCTAAAAAAAATCAAGTAGCAGTGGTTCAAAATGTGATCCATAGACACTTTGATTGCATATATTTTAGGCTGTAATTTATTTGGCAGTGGTTTCTGACAGCTACCGTTTTCTGAATTTGAAGATAACGTCTCATTTTGTGACAAAGTGTTAGGGTAGATCATTTTTATTCAAAATAAAGTTGCTAATTTTTTTTTATGTATGCAACTTAGCTTTTAAATGTTGTTTGGGGATAGGAGGGACCAACAAAAACAGACAGATGCTGGTTCCTCTCAGTTACTTTGAGAAGGATGCTCTGAATCATGTTCAAACATTTTGATCCAGTGATGGTATTTTAATATGACTTGGGCATATTCTGACAGCATTATGATTTTGAATGAGAAGAAATTGCAAGTGAGGTAGAACTGTGGAGGTAACCGCAGATGAAGAACCCTCAGAACCAGAGTTTTTATTCTATAAAAAAGAGGAAAGAGAAGTACTTGAACTTAACATCTGAATTTCATTTCACACATTTCTCAGGAGAAAAGACTTAACAAAAGCAATAGTTGCTGCCCTAGTAAAAGTGGGTCAACAGAAGATTGCGTGGGCTAGTTTCGATATATTTTTATACAAATTCACTGAAATAAATGAATACTATATAGAGAGAAAAATTCTAGTTTTTTTTTTTTTTTTTTTTGTGCAGTGCCCTCTGTAGAGATGAATGCAATGCATTAACCGCTAAGAACTCAGTCTTTCATTATCCTGTACACAAGTGGAAGTCTGGACTTCCTGCAAAGTTTCCAGAACTCCACAAAGCCATGGAAATCAAATCCTATATATCACATCGAAGAATTACTGCTTGTTGCTAGCACACTGGCTTAAGAAAATTCATAATTTTCATATGATTTCTACAGCACATTTGCCAGACACCTCTATCATAAAAGCTATCAGCATATGCAGCAGAGAAGTCAGAAGTGGAGGTTAAAATGATTCTTTCAGCTCCACCCATAATAACAGGCCTATTTTTTGTATAAACAGAAGATTATGAGGCTAGGTTTTTTCTCCAGATTTTGATATTTCCATCTACCTATCTGGACTCTTCTTGTGGTCAAGGAAGAGAAAAGGACATGCTTAGGGACCAATTCAACTTGGCGACATCAGAAATAGGTCAAATCACTATAGTTCATATCTATTGAATCTGGGGTTCATACAGGTGCCTGTGTCTCTCCGTTGATCATAAAGGGAGATGAGACAACTAAAAGTAAGCGTCTACATTTTAGAATCTGAAAAGAGCCGAGAAGAATCCCTCACCTCGCCATTCAATGCCTGAACCTCTATTCTTGGTCTTTTCATAAGCAATATATTAAAGAAAAGAAGAAAAAATCACAGAGTTAAACTCATTTTCTATGGAAGTTCTAAAAACTGCTGGGGAAGGTGCTAAGCACTCATTGCATTTTCATTCATGTTCTCCCTGACAGTGCTAAATAGTTTTAATTTGCACGAAATTTATGTTAGCACCAATTTGCAGGCTATCATGCTTATTCTCAGAATGTTTGTATATACTCCACTGCAAAATGTAAGAGCCATGGTCCCATCTGGTATAAATTAAAAATCCATTCTTGGTTTCCCCATGGCAGATCCTCAGAAAAGTACTCACAATTTCCCCAACCCTAGCCATGCACCTGAGCGTGGTTTGGTCAGCACATCCAACGTATAATAGTTAGGCGAGTTCAGCAAGAGGATGCTCTAGCTTCTCTGGTCCCCTGACAAGGACTTGCAAAAAAATGGAAAAGAAGAGCAGAAAGCAGTGGGGAGATGAAGCATGTGTTCAGATTGTTTTCCCACCTCATTAGCAGGTACCTGTTTGCTTTGTCACATCTTCAGTAGAAAGTAATGCAACCCTTCCCCCCAGTTTGTTATTAATTTAACAATTTAAACATATGTGTTGCATTGTAAGGTACTTCAGACATTTTGTAAAGCTTGTATAAACACAATGAATAAACTCTGGGAAAAGAAGAATGCATCTCACATGCATTTAGAAATGCTTATTTTTTCTGATTTTTTTCAGGCCTGTGAGAGATTATAGAAGTAGAGTATAAAGTTGCCAAGGAGCTTACAATTGACATTAAATATAAGGCAAAGAGCAATTACAAAAATGAAAACCAGCTAAGAAAGAGTATTCTCGAGATTGCAAAGAAGTCTAATGTTGACATTCATTGAGCAATGGGTCGTGTGGACCATAATGAGGGAAGCAGAGTTAGGCAAAGTGCGTACCACTAACGTTTCTATGTTACCTTCCAATAGGTAGCAATCTACACAAAACTGCCTTGAACCTTGCTGCTTAGCAGAGTCATTTAGAGAAATTCATCATGTTTCTCATCCTCTTTTTAGTCATAATCACCAAAAAAGGAAGGCTGGAGAGCTCACCCAGTCTATTTCATTGCCCAAGTGGGGATCAGCTATAGCTACAATTAATAGAATGTTCTTAAAAAAAATTTCAGTACTGGAGCTTCCATAGCCTCTCCAAACAACTTACTGAAATGCCTACTGTCAGATTTTGTAATGCCTCACCTGAGTCTACCTTACTACAACTTAAACCCCATTACTTCTTTTCCAAATCCCAGTGGATGGATACTAGGGATGTCAAAGACTCTGTCCCTGGGATGGGAATCCTCTCCTCCAATTTTAAGTGTCTACCTCTGAGCTTATTAGCCCAGTATCCCACTTCAATGGAAAGGAATTTAGGACTCCATTAGATCTATTTCATTCCTCTGTTCCAGGCTGAGATGAATTTCACCCTAGAAGTGCTTTCTCCTCACTGGGCTTATAATGGGACATGTATGTATTACCTTGCAGAAGTCTCTTTGATCAGATGAATCCCATCCAGTTCATGGTGGGATTATGGGAATATGTAATCTTTATTCATTATTTCAGGATCCCTAATGTACTGGGAACTGTAGGGATCTCTGACAAAGAGAGGGCACCGGCACCAATGTGACATTAAAATGAAGAATTTGTTCTTTTATCCGATTAGCTTTCTTTAATCCATCAGATTACCACCAGTGCAACTAAAACAGGATCTGATTTTAGGGAACCCTTGAGTTCATGCCTAGCTACAGTATTATGAGATGAGGAGAACTTGTTTTTCTTTCACCCCATCTATGGAACAGTAACAGGATAAAAGAGCCAATGTAAGTTTTTAGCTGTTTATTTTTCTAATAGTGGGATAGTTCTGTTTATTTGGGCTCCTGCAGAGATGGAATGTATAGCTATACTAATCATGACTCTCAATAGCAAGATTAACTCCTCTTAATTGGAGAGCAGAAGACAAATTAAAACAAAGCAAGTGATTTGCAGAATTTATGCCATGTTTCAGAAAAGTGGTCAAAGTCAATTTACTAGGACACAAGCTGCTTCAAGTCCAGGGAATTATTCTAGACTTTTTAAGCCTCTCTTTGTAAGTGGCCACTGCACTATACACAGCTCATTATTATCAGTGCAACTACAGTAGTATTTGACCGATAAACCATTTCTTTATACCTTTGAAAATATTAATGTAAGTAGAATCACTCTTGTTGTCCTGTAGACTTAGGGCCTAGAGTCTGATCCTCAGGATTGTCCATGAAGTTGCTACAGGCCTGTGCTGGGGTAATCAAGATCGACAGGAGTTTTCGTAGTTCTGAATTAGGGTAGCGGTATCTTCAGAGCTGAGGTTGATGATGTTTAGTAAGTAGGGGTCTATCGGAGATTCTCGTTACATTATCACAGAATTACAGGATAGTTGAGGTTGGAAGGGACCTCTGGAGATCGTCTAGTCCAACCTTGCTCAAGCAGGGTCATCTAGAAGAGCACACTGCACAGGATCATGTCCAGACGGGTTTTGAATATCTCCAGAGAAGGAGACTCCACTACCTCTCTGGGCAACCTGGTCCAGTGCTCTGTCACCCTCACAGTAAAGAAGATTTCCTCATGTTCAGACGGAACTTCCTGTGTTTCAGTTTGTGCCCGTTGCCTCTTGTCCTGTCGCTGGGCACCATGGAGAAGAGACTGGCCCCATCCTCTCGACACCCTCCCTTCAGATACTTATACACGTTGATGAGACTGCCTCTCAGACTTCTCTTCTCCAGGCTCAACAGGCCCAGCCTTTCTTCATAGGAGAGATGCTCCAGTCCCCTCATCATCTTTGTAGCCCTCCGCTGGACTCTCTCCAGTAGTGCCATGTCTCTCTTATCATGGGAAGCCCAGAATTGGACACAGTACTTCAGATGCGGCCTCCCCAGGGCTGAGTAGAGGGGCAGGATCACCTCCCTCCACCTGCTGGCAACATTCTTCTTAATGCAGCCCAGGATACCCTTGGCCTTCTTGACCACAGGGGCACATTGCTGCCTCATGCTTAACTTGTCCACCAGGACTCCCCAGGCCTTCTCTGCAGAGCTGCTTTCCAGCAGGTGAGCCCCCAGCCTGTCCTGCTGCCTGGGGTTATTCCTGCACTTGCGTTTCCTGAACTTCGCAATGTTCCTGTCTGGCCATCTCTCCAGCCTGTCCAGGTCCCTCGGAATGGCAGCACAGCCTTCTGGTGTGTCAGCCACTCTTCCCAGTTTTGTATCATCAGCAAACTTGCTGAGGGTGAAATCTCATGATGAAATAATGAAATCTGTGGAGGTAACAGAAGAGTTGCATGCTCTGTGCTGAGTCATGATTTTCTGGAAAGAGGCGATTAGACCTGTCTGCCACCATTTCTTGCTGCTGTATAATGGTCTAAGCTGTAAAAACTATGTAACCTCAAGTGTAAGAATGTTCTAGTAGTTTATTTGCTCATTTTCTTCTTGTCCCATTAGGGCAGGCCAAGCTCTATGATCTCTTTAAATTTAAGTCAAGGAATCTAGCTAAGATGCAAAAGGAGAAATTTTTTCTTCAAAGGAAATTATGATGCTTTCAATTGCAGCCCACATAAAGCATCCACCTCCACCCACAGCAAAAGGGGTATAAGATCTTTCAAAATGTTATCTCCTTGTGTCCAGAGTGCTTCTGAGTAAACTAATAAATTGTGATAAGCTGTGCAGTGGCTATATCTGTGCCTAATCTCCTCCCTCCGTGAGCCTGACCTGGACCTGGACCCACCAGCTCAGCGTCCTGGCTTGACCTTGGTCTGTCACAGTGGACTTGTTGGGTGATCAGTGTCTAACCCTAAGCACTGTCTCTGGCACTGATTCTGACCCAGACTTGCCACGCATCCCTGCTCCTTGCTGGTGAGGTCTATGCTCCCGCCTGCCTTGTCATTGCACTCAGCTCCTGGCTCACCTTCCCTTGTGGAGCAGCCGGCCCTCACTGCACCCTGACAATGGCTTGATGGCAAAGCTGAGGCAATCCCACTAATTGAATACAGCAGTTAGAGCTATCTCTGCACAGAAAATGGGATTGTGATGAAGCACCTGGAAGAAATCCTTTGAAACAGTTTAGTATAGGACAGAAGAGCTAGCTAATGCGTATGTTGCTTCACTGTTATTTCAAATGCCATTATTATTTCTTTAAAAAGGTGAGAGGAGAGGAAAAATGAGTATAACCAGACCCCTGCTCTGTTGATTCTCTCCCCATAGGCCAGGCACCTGCCACAGTAATAAGTGAATGAAAACCATTAGTCCTGTGTAAACATACTGCTATGGGATGGATTAAGTCGTATTTGAAACAGGAGCGCATAACTGCCATCATTCATTGGGAGAGGTTGTAAGAAATTCCTTATGGTCCCATGCAGCTTAAACAATGGGGTCTTCCACTGCAAATACTACTGCATGCAAGATCCAGATTTCTCAGGATCCAGATTTCTCAGGAGTGTGAATGATGTTGATAGAAGAACTTTGCACAAGAAATACTACAGAAAGACACAAAGAAGGCAACAGAATCATCAAAGATATAATGGCAGCTTGACAACAAAATGCAGAGAGAACAAGCAAGAAAGACGAGTTTTCAGTTGTATGTTTGGCTGAAATAGTCTTGGGACTGTGAGCAAAGAAATAATTTCCTGTGTGATTATTCTTGTAGTCAAGGAAACAAGACTCTCTATATTCTTTATGAAGTTTCATCAAGGAAATCTTAACTTCATCATCAATCTCTTCTTTTTACAGAAACAAGTTACAAGACCTCAAGTTTTGGCTAGCTGCTCAAATCAAAAAGTTCTTACATCGAGAGAGGGAAGACGCCTTTGGTTAGAAAGGACCAGAAATGAGCTGAGGCCAGGACTGGTAAGGGATTCCATATGGATGACATGCAGGTCCTATTGAAGCCTGTAGGAGTTTTGCCAATGATGTTAATAAATATAGTATTTTACTCTGTGACTTCTCAACATATATGGGAACACAAAGCTTTTGCAAAAACCCCTAATCTAAGTCTGTCTCACTTGGCTACTAGTCCATAACTTCTCAGAAAGGGGAACAGACTGATCCTACCTACTCCAAGTTTTTTCAGTTCTGTCCTTTGAAAGACAACTTGAACAGCACTGCTTTGGATATTAAGGTGAGTCAGCAGGCACTAAAATTGAAAAACAGATGTGGTTTAAAAGTAGGACCAAAGTAACATTTAAATATGTTGAAAAGTGTTTTACTAATTTGTAGTTAATCATAGGTTGTTCTCTATAGGTGAGCTTTTACTTTCAAAGGAATGAATACATGAACTAAGTACAAACTTGCCCAGAAGACTTCTGTTTGCCAGGTTTAAAAACATATACCATACATTTTCCCACTCCCTTATCCTCCTGGCGGTTTTTATTGCTAAGTAGCCACCACAAAAACTGCTACAGTAGAATTCATGAAGAAATTTGCAAAGCTTGTATGACAGAAAACTGCAGAGTTCATTGAGAAAATATGGTGCTAGCAATTGCTCCTAAATTAGCGGATGGCTTGACTGTGTGCATATGAAAATATACACCAGTCAATATATACCAGTCAACTGGTACCCACACTCAGATAGAAGAAGCCAAATATCACTTCTTTGCCTTGTTTCTCTTGGCATACCAAAAGAAAATATTACTTGAATATTTAAAATAGATATTTTATGTCCTGATAACAAGACAAAATACTTAGAAACACAAGTATTAACTTTTGAGATGCATCAGGATGGAAACAATCAAAAAGCAGACAAAAACTACCACCCCTTTAAAAGCAGAACAAACGCCCTATGGCATGAAAATACACTGCAGTTTATTCATTGCCATTTACTCTCTCTGTCCAGGTATGAGTTTTTCTTATATACAGAAACAGTCCTACTTTCTGTTGCAAGTGTCTCATTTTCATTGCAAAACATTTTATTTACATAAACAACTGGTACAATAAGTTGATTTAAAAAAAAAAAAAACACTCAGACCTGGTGCCGGTACTCCACGATTTCCCTCTAGGAAGGTCATTTTAGGAACATTCAGAGCTACAGTTTGGGACACAGGAAGCCTAAAGGAATAGGTGAATTTCTAAACACTGACATGTATCATCACCTAAGAAAAGGATCATGGAAAGCCACTCAGGAATGTGAACACTACAGATAGAAAAGCTTTGCATAAGAAGTAGCACAGAAAGATGCTGATAAGACAGCAAGGTAACGTTAAGAATGGAAGAGACATTGGTTTTGGAATTAAGTGTCAGCTGAAATAAGCTTGGAAATGTGTGCAGAACTATCTCCTGCTGTTTGAAGATTGTTTTCTGAGATGCTGTCTTGGGGTTTTAGGATTGCTGTACGTACCAGATCTGGTTACCCTTTGCTAAGGGTAATGCCAAAACATTGTCAATGTTTTATTAGAATGGCGTAAGCTGCACAGCACACCCTCTTGGCTTGTGTCTATATCAGGTGGAAGGCAGCAAAACTGGATGCTCTGTATTCAATACATCTTCAGATTGTTTCTTCCTGATGGTAACGGATGGGGAGCGGGAAAGGTACGTTGTTCCAAACTCAAAGGCACAGTGAACCCAGGCTTTCAAATGCAAGTACGTGTCCGGGGTACATTCCTCTTGGAAAGTATGGTTGGTAACTGGATTTTCTAGACTTGCCCAACATCATCTGTGCATCTGTGCAGCATCAAGGCCTTCACTGACACAAATGGGAGTTTGATGCCTGAGATATAGGAGCATTCTACAGTTCTCCAAATATTCCTTCTTTCAATATCTTCCCTGAGAACAGGAATCCCTTTTTCAGGGATTTGTCTTTCCTCAGTCCCAAGGAGTATCCGCCAGGGCAGTTCCTGGTTTCTGTGAAATCAGCTGGACATCAGCATGAAGATCAATGGCTTGTTCTTTAAAAGTAGGTTCCCATTTCTGACAAAATTAGCTGTGTTAATAATGACTAATATGAAGACTTTTAGCTAGTACTTAGTGGGAGAACAGTTGCCTCGTCAGCTGCATCTCACCTTCTGTTTCCCACACTGGGTAAGCCTGCATTTACAAGTAAGAACACTTCTGTGTTCAGATTCTTTTTCTTTTTTTCTTTTTCTCCTTTTAAACTAACCTCTTGAGTACTTTTGTCCTGGAAAACTAACTGAATTTCTCAGCACTCTTCTGGGAGTCTCTTTTTCTTCCCCTTTGCGACAGTCTTAGATTCTATTTCAGAATCCAAGGTCTTTATTAAACTGAACGCTTCTGACATTTTTGACAAGATGAATTCACATTTCTGTGGCAATGTTGACACCACTCTCTCCAAAATCCTGATTATCCTACTGACATAATAATACAATTTTTTTTTACTTATATGTTAAGGCCTGCTCCTACCTGTAAATATATATATACATTGATGCTCACAATACAAATAATTAGGTGACAGAAATCACAGAAAACTCTCAATCTTTCATAGTTTGTTTCTTCACCATCACCTCCAGTTTCCCACAGGGGCAAACCATTTTTGTTGCAGTTTTACTCAAGGGTTAAATTAACATGTGCTTCCAGATACAGAACTTTCCCTTAGGGAAGACATGTACAAAAATGAAACAACACAAACATCCATTATTGTAAAATTCTCAAAGGCAGATGTGTACAAAAAAATCTCCTTGTTCTCTACTAACACTAGACAACTTTGGAATCTTTCCAAGCATAACACTTATATGGAGAGAACATTCTAAAATATGGTTCTAAAACAATTAAATAAGAATAAATACTTTGGCAAGGTGCCATTTATTTTGCACTTCATACCCCTTTGCCTCCTCCTGTTAGAATAATAAACGCACATCCCAGATGCTAGACTGTCAAACATATTGTCCAGTAGGGACATCTAGCTTCCTTGCATAGTCTGTAGAAGATTGTTTCTGTGACTTTGCAGTTGCCTTTTTGTCTGTAACATTAATAAGTGATTGTAGTGACCTAAGTAATTTTATGTCCTTTGTTGAACAGTGCTCCTTTTAAACTATTTTATCTGAATGTTAAGTGCATAGCAATCCATTAGGAAGTGTATCTAAAAAGCAACACAGAAGAGCTCTCAAGCTTAGTCTGGAAAGTAAATAAAGTCTATCCTACTGTGGAAGAGACTAAAACAAATAACGTGGTGAAAAAAATAGTATATATGCTCAAATACAGACTTGACAATTTAAGTTTCAGGAGCTTGATCTACCTTCTCGTCAGTATGAACAAATGTTCAGAATGTAGGAGCCCAAAAAGTGACAGCCTGAACCTTACCTATGTGAATCCTCATTTAAACCTGGAATCACTCAAGGAGAGGATCTCAGCTACACAGCCCATCAAGGCTCTCCCACCTTTTCTTTTCCTCAGCTGCAGCCAGTTTGCCCCAGCTCTTTGGTAGGGCTCACTCCAGGGCTGGGTGAGTCAGGATCAGGCAAGCGAATTAGCTTGGTTTGTCTGACTCTGCCAAGGAAAAATTCTGTCATCAGTACAACCAGCCATTCGTCACTGCTGTGCAAGGTGACGTTACAAGGAAAAGCCTTTTCTCTGTAAGTCGAGTTAGGGTCATCTCACTTCAGGAGGTGAGCGTAGCCAGGTTCATCTACCACTGGACAAGTTTAGAGTTTTTCGTGCATGGATGAGAGCAGCCAGAGCAAAACAGAACGATTAGACATCGCTGTAACAAAGTATTTCTCCCTTTCTTTACTTTGCTGGACCCAAGATTCATAGTTCAAGCTTCATTTATTTGTTGTGCCCTTGTCATAATCTCTTGCTGAAGACACAGTCCCTAGGCTCTTCTTTAGAAAATAAAGATAATAAATTCTTACACGCAGTACTTGAGACTAAAACAACTACTGAGCAAACTTAATGAAAAAACATGGCTTTCAATGAGGGAGTCTAGCTGAGCCAACTTGCCTTTCCCTTTTCTGAGCTGAGGAAGATCCCAGACTGCTTGGAGGCCTTACTCTGGAAAGCAGTACAGGATCCTACAGCTCTTTCTCTGGAAAACAGCACAGGATCCTGCTGGCCACGTCTGCACACTAACAGAGTCAGTTCATGCTCCCGGAAGGTTTGGTCCTGTCCTCAATCAAGTCAGCTGAAAAATTCACACTGACTTTGAAGATGCAAGCTTGATTTCTTACGGTCCAGTCTTGTATTATATCACTATATTATAGGTTGGCTGACCACTTTTGAATAGATGGAGTCCCACTGGCTGGGGAGGAAAAAGCAGTCTCGGGAGCAAGCGGCAGAGCAGGGAGTAGACCGTCCTATCTGCTCGCCACCGTTACAAGGGTTTCACAACAGCCAGGAGAAATGCCAGTAAATAGTTCACAGACATCTTGTCTGAGTAGGTTCGGCTGTGTTCAAATGATGTAATATCACACTAATATATAATATGCAGACAGGTATGCTCTGCAGAGCCCCCTGTGCTCCAAAGCCTGGCCTCTGGTCAGACCCAGGGCTGCACTTCCAGGATCCTCTGCTCAGAAGGTGAATCAGGTCTGGAGGACAGCTTACCTATGCTCCAACCAAATACAGCAAAGCTCTGGTGATCTTGGAAACTATGTGCAGCAGACCACAGTGCACAATCAGGATATCCAGCTTTGTCTCCTCTACAGGTAGAACAAAGTATCAAGAAAAAAAAAAAGGAAACAAAAGGAAAAGTTTTTTTGCTCACTGGAATGAAGGTATGCAATTCTAGAGCCTACAATTCACATTGAGCAAGGAGAGAGCATTCAGCAGATCCTCTTTTCATAGAAAAGACTTGAAACTTCTGATTAATAACTACTAAGTAAGGAATACAGCATCTCTTTTAAAAATACATCAGCTGTACCCTGGCAATGCTAATAACGAACTGCAGATAAAAGGTGATGGCTTATGAAGTGCAATTAATTGTGGATATCTTGGAGTGTGTGCAAAGACAAGCCAAATGCCACTGCTATAACTGTTTCACTTCTTATCGTCTCATTGCTCAACTTCTTTTCACATCCACTCCCTTCTTGCTACTGCAGATATAAAAACACAGTATCAGATTCTCTCACTGTCACTATTTAAAAGCATAGTAGCCTTACGTACCTATCTACCTACCTACGTACCTATTAACCTATATTTCTTTCAATAAATATATTAAAAATGCCATTTAAGGAAGTTAATGAATTGTAAGTGCGTTTCTAATGAAATGAGAGAAAAAGGGACAAAAATCACCGGAAAAGAAAGATACTGTGGACAAATACTTGCCCTGCAGAGCTCAGAGGCAAAGCTCCCATGACAAGCCCCCAAAGCAAAACTCCTGACACTCAGCCAGGACTTCACCCAGGTTATGCAACAGGCACAATACTTGTCTTGTTAAGCATCAACAATGTGGCACAAGAATGCAGAACAGATGTACCTACCTGATAAGCTGCTGTTCAAAGAAGTATACACTTCTGGAACCTTTGTTCTAAAATAAACTGTCCCAAAACTGATACAAAAATCATTATTTAAAATATATTATTATAGCAGAGTCTTGAAGCTACACTATATAATGTGCTATACCATTAGCTCCCAGTTTCAAATTATTGTGCCAAGTAGAAATATATTTAAAAAAAAGAATATAAAAGCTAGACCCAGGTGGTAGCCACACATTCATTCATCAGTAGGATGGGTTTGACTGGCACTGTTTTCTGCACCGGTAGCATAAACAGAAAATGGCACTGCCTTCAGTCAGTGGTTTGCAAATCCCAGAAGTCCCATATTAATCTCTATGCCATAGTTTGCATGAGAAAAAGTGGTTCCACAGTATAGAAGAAGTTAAAGGGTCAACATATTTTATGGCCCTAAAAGGAGCTGATAGGTGAATTCTGCTCTTTCCAGAGGCACTCATTGAAGCAGTACATAGGGGAACTGGACTTTCTTGCTCAGTGCAGAGACTCCCGTTATTACCATGTTTTCCGTTAGCAGCATCAGTGTGTGCGCTATGTACAGCACTGGACGCAGAGGCATCTCATCAATATTCATGGCTCTTGCGTTGGTGCTCTGCAATCATAGAGTTAAAAACTGAGCCCGCTGTCTAAAAGTTACACACGTGTAATGGTGCAAGTCATTCTGGTCAGCAGATATTCCCTGGCAGTATCAGCAGTTGGGATAAAAGAAAGCATGGGATCCGGGAGATAAGCCACGTAAGATGAAGCAGGAAGAGGATTTACAGAAAAGGGCTCAGAACAGTTGATGCCAGTGAACACTAATAAATAGTATTACTTCAATCCTAGACATCAGTTTTTATCCTGCCCCTTCAGAGCTCTTTACCCAGAAAGTCATGACTGTAATCCAGTTTTTCTTGAAGCACAAGAGCTCCTGCAGCCTCAGTGTCTTCCCTCTCCTTCCTCGCTGGCCTGCCCTGCTCCAGGCAGCTTGGGCAGTGGACTGCGCCTGGGGCACTCAGCAGACCAACCTTGTTTCCTCTCTTCCAGCAGGTTTTTCCTGATCACAGTGCCAAACCAAGGACAAAGCTAACAGGCAGGCACCCGCCCTGCTGCCCAGCTGCACCCCTAATATACAATAAAAATAAACAGCAAGAGAAGCCAACCTGGTATTGTCAGTCATATGGCATCTCTGCTCAATTTGCAGAGATTGGACCGTCCTGGACTCATCTGAGGACTGTTCAGGTGCAAAATCAATGACCTCATTTGTCACCTCTCAGATGCCTCCCTCCCGTGGACCTTGTCAATGATGTACATCTTTGTTTAACGAGAGAACCAGCTTTTGAAGAAAGAGCAAAGGGTTACTGATAGTGATGCAAACTCAGAGCAGACGTAAGTCACCTTTCCAGGAGAGCTCAGCTCTGATTAAAGCACATTTTAAAAATGTGCCTCCACCAAGAGTTCCTGCTGTAAGATCCCTTGTTAGATTTTGCAGACTAAAGCAGTGCATGACATACCAGGAAGAAACTAGGACTACAATTTTAGATGTAGGAACAATTTAAAAGAAATGAAAGATTTTTTAAAATGTTGTTGTGAAAATCACGAACCTTTGCTGCTCACTTAAAAGGGGTACCAATTCATTTGATGAGATTAAAAATTCTATAGCCTGTATAATACAGGAGGTTAAAAACAAAAAGATGCAGGAAGTCCCTGCTGTCTTAAAATCCCATCACTGATGAAATTGAAGCAGATCAGAGACAACTAAAGAAATATTAGATTATGAAAAGGGATGAGGACTTTTTATTTTTAAAAACTCTATTTTTTAAGGTGCAGCTTTGATAATTTTCTGAAAAATAAAAAAGCACTATTTTCTAGGCTCCTATGCAAACAGCGAGGTTAAACTGAGAGTACTATTTTGAGAATATTATGGTGCTTATAGGATGTCATTAACTTCAACAACAGGTCAGCAAAAAAAGGGGCTTGAAAGATCAGGATCAGAAGACCCTTTGGCAAAACCACTGTTTTCAAGTTTGTTTGGTTTTGCAAAAAAAAAAAAATCAAAAAGGGTAAAAATGCTTTTGAATCTTGGTAGCAAAGATCCAGAGCTATTTCTGAAAACCCATCTTACGGTAATCTTTTAGAGCTTCTCTATCACTAATAAGAATGTCGCACTTGAAGGAGTATTGCACTATTTTGTAACCTACCATATGAATTCTCGTGCCTGGCCACAGGTTAAATGCACACAGTGAAATTCTCTTTCCTCCCACTGCCAGTTCTGTCATTTAGTACAACTGAAGTCCACAAAAATACAATATGACTCAGAATATGTAGGCTGTGGCTAAGCAAAGAAGGTTCATTCAAAATTGATTTTCTTTCAGGCATCCCTGATATTCCCTGTTTCAATTGCTCACCTACTGTACAGTTGAGTGAACGCTTAAGGAAGTTGCAAAGCAATGCAGCCTGTCTGGGACATGAAGGAATGTAGAGCAGGATAATCACAACATCATCAACCCAATTCTCCAAGGTAGCTGGCCAATAATGCTGTTCTAATTGAATAACTTATCCACAGCTATTTCCCTTGGGAGAGCCTACGGCTTAGGCTCTCTGTGTAGGCAGATGGTGCAGCATACACAATGAAACCTGTAATTTTCTCTCACTACTGGGCATGTTAACAGTGAGCTGTTTTCCCTGTTCTGCTAGCCTGTTAATATTTTATTTTCACTATTTTCTTCAAGTTATTATGTGCCATGCAGCAGAGAAAGAGAGATCTGAGATACACTTAATATTTATTTTACAGTCAGCTCCCTAGGCTACCCCATGCTCATTAAAGCTTCTACTTTGCTAATCAGCAATTGTATATGTCATCATCAGGTATATGTTGAAATGAAAGTGTCATAATGAAAAACAAAGGTGCATGAGTCACTGGAGCCCTGAGCTTCTAACTGGCAGCAAAGCGTAGCAAACAGCCTGCGAGTGAATTCCAGATCCGCACGGCTGTTTTTAAAACACACATTAATGAGCATGTGCCAAGCATATTTCAGACTCTGAAAATGCTGTCCTGATCTTGCACTCTGAACTACAAGTCCTCACAATGTACTGCAGTCCCCTTGTCCTTAAACATCGAACAGCAGCAAAATCCTCAGCAGCAGAAGCAGTTGAAAGGAAAATGCAGTCTAGGAGGGCAAGACAGCAGAGACAGCCCATCAACAGTGTAACAACATGACAGATGACAGACCCAGAGGCAAATCCAGAACTGCCAGCAGATCAGCCTGTAGACTCTGCCAAAGAGCCAGATGCAGCTACTGAAAAGATATCATCCTCAGCTTAGCATCTGGGCCTTGCTGTGGCCAACCATACTTCACGCACTCCATGTCCTTACTGCTGACCCCAGCTGCTGGGAGAGGCTGCAACACTGACGAAAAGCTTGACTACATCCGCATCACTGCATTTAAATTTTGTAAGGATAAACATCATGACTGTAAAAAGGTACAGTATAATTATCAATTTGCATTTATTGTAGGTTTTCTGGCAGTATGTATATATTGTTTTCCTTCCCCCACTGTCTCTGTACAGCTCGGGCATTCATTCTTTGTTTGCAATTACCATTCAGAAATACACATTTAGCTATTTTACCATCTTTTAGAAGTAACAGTGCATTGTAAATCTATGTTTAATTAAACTTTGGTATAGAGATCCAGCGCTCCTTGTTTCTGGAAAGGTACAATTCTTTCAGAACACTGAGATGTCTAATTCACAAATATTTCAAGAGCTTGGCTTGTAATATTAGACATCAAATAAGTCCTTGTCAAGTGACTGGTGTGACAATTAAAGTGACAGCTAATGATACACCATCATGGAAAAGATAATTGCACCCATTGTTAAACACTTACCAGGTCAGGATAGATGCACAGCCTTTCAAAAGCAGCAGTAATTCATTTACCCTGGCATCCTACTGTGACTACAGTAGTGTATTAATAAACTCATCACTTTTTCTTTTATGGAATTTAGGGTCATTCTTCTTGGAACATCCTGGCACCCTTGAAGTGCAGCATTGCTTTTCTGCATACTAGTAATTGGCCCAGTCAAGCAAAATGTAAATGCAGAGACTCAAAAGCATCCTATTCAGACAGGGCAGGAAAGAGGAATTCCTGTTCTTTTATTTTCCCATATATAATAGCTACTAAGAGATACCCAAAGCAACTGCTTAAAAAGGTGTTCTAAGAAAAGATGAAGTACAGGAAATTACTGGTCTGGAATGGAGATTTCCTTAGTCTCATTGAAACCTATGTCCATTCATATAGAAAGCAAGCCATGTTGTCCCTTTGGGTTCAAGCTAGGATTAATCTCACTTACCTCAGGCATCTCAGTCACACTACAGTCCCTTTTAAATCATTGGAGAAAGATGGGCACCCTTCAAAGGGCTATTCATCGCATCCTAATGTAGGCATCAGAAAAAGTCATTTGAAATGAATCGTTCTGTGATGTTACCAATGTCTTTCTATTAATTATAAAGGAAGCCTAGGGTGACTAGCTTTGAATTAAGCGCCTACTTCTTAGATGCATAAGATAAGGTGAGACATCTCCCACTTTTGATGTTTCTATGGCTAAAGAGGACTGTGTACACGGAAAACAGAAAGTTACAAGAACGTAGGCTTTCATTTTTGATCCATATATATTCCCATAACTAAGAAAGGATTAGCAAATAAGGTGAACCGTAAAGGTACTTTTCTATGTTAAATACTACAAAACTTGGAATAGCACAATTCCTAACATACAGCCTTGGAGCTGTTTGCTGTAAGAATATATGGGTCTCTTAGTGAATCATACAAAGCTGGAAGATTGCATGACATTGATTACTTCTTTCATTCATTTATTCAGACAGATAAGAAGAGTCCAAATGCATAAAAGCAGTCTAAATTGTGGACCCAGTCTATTCCGATATAAGTAACTCTTCTGCAGTAATACTGCAGGAATGCTGTGCAAATGGGATATTGAAAAGGGTACTGGACATGGTGCAAACCATGCAATCACATGTTTTGGGGGAATACTTTTGTGATCAGTTTTGGTGAAGATGCAGTCCTCTGACTAAAAGTGCTTGATAACCCTGTGAGTGGTATAATACTATCAAGTTTTTTCAGTCAAATATCATAATTTTTGCCATATTTTGATGTACACATATGTAAGCCAGTGTCAGGATTGTTTTAAAAATGTTAAATATCTGAAAAAAGAAAAAGAGAAGTTCCACATAAAAATTTTCCAAAGTCAATATTATTTTTTTTAAATTCAAAAGCATTTCCTTTTACAATATATTTAAGCTTCGCAAAAAAATACAGACCATTTTGAAGAACTCACAGCAAATACCTCATTCGGTGCTGAAAGTATTTTCCCTTGTGCTTTTAGCTAGCTGAATACTCTGTATGACAAATTACCTTATAGGTCAACCTAAAACAAGTTCAGAACTGCCAGAAAATTGAAGAATTGCTTATTCACACAGCTGTATTGCTGGGTTAGTACTTCATCTATTGTTCTGCTTTTGCTGTATAATAAAGACAGTCTTGGAAACTGATGCTGCCTCTCCTCAGAAGAGGTAGAGTATGGCAATACAAGCTTTCCCACAGTAACCTACTGTTTGTCTAGGGTCACCAGCACAAGGGAAACAGGGTCACCTGCACATGTCTATACCCGTACCATTCTCGAGGTTTCTGCAGAGAAAGAAATGTGTGAGCTAATTCCACTTATGTTGCTGTTGGTATTTTCTGTGCTGTTTATACCTCACTGTACTGAGGCCACTGAACTCATTTCAGAAAAGGCACTAATAGTGACAGTTATTTTTTCCCTGTTTGATGCAAGCTGCCAAGAAAGTTTACTTTTTATCTATTAAACTACCACCCGGAGCAACCAACACTGTCTTTGGTACCTTTTACAAAAGTGTTATTCTGCTGTGCATATGAACAGAAGCAGAGTGGATGACTTCTGCAGCAATTGACATGAATTCTCACATACTGGAAGAAAAATGGACCTTTTAAAGTGTATGTAGACATTTTGTGCCTATCGATATTTCTTTGAAAACAGAGGCGAGAAGCTAAGCCATCTGGTGCCTGAAAGTGTGGAAGGGTTGTGGAGCTCTACAGGAAAAATATTTTTTTACAGAAAATAACATTGTTAAAAATTATAACGGCGTCCCTGCTTCCCTGCTTCAGTCTCATTTTCTTTATTTTAATATAGAACCAGATGCACATGGTGGGAAGCCTTCCAGGTTTTTTTTTTTTAAAGCTAGCATTCAAAATTAATGACATGAAGTAAGGTTTTTCTGCTTGCATGGGGGTTTTCATCAATACGTTAGATGTACAGCAAAACATTAGCATTGAAGCAAAACTTGCAGGGGCTTGGTATACTGTAAATTCCTAAGCAGGGAAAATGCCTTAACATTTCTTCCTTCTACTTTGCCTCATCTTAAAGGTGGGACTTGCCATGCAGAACCCAGCTTTTCCAAGAGCAGAAGTAGGCGTATAGGGCTAGACTCATTTCATGTGAGTTTGACAGGAGGCCTTTAACTTACTTTAGCTGAGACTGAGGGCAGCAGATACCTGGCTCACAATGTTGTGCTCAAACCTCCTGTAGTAAAACACTTTTAAAAGTCCTTCCTTAAAGGTCTCAATTTATTCTGCTACTGCTGTTCATCTGAGACCAAACTGGGGCTGATATGTCCATCCCTTCCTGCAAAAGCACTACCAAAATCAGAATGATAAAACCATTAGTTTCTATAGAAAATTAGAGGAACTGTCTAGAGATTACTCTAAAAAGAATAATGACTCACAGCTGGATGATTCAACAAATCTATGAGAATTTATTATAAGTTCTATCGGATTTATTCAGGGGGAGTTTTAAGGAAACAGATAAGGCCCAAATAATTCCTGACTTTGCATCAGGACAAAGGAACAGTTGCATTTCTTGAGCTCTCAGCACTTTCTTCTGGTTTGTGTCCGTTTCTGCAGTTAGGAAGTCCTGGATGCAGTTGGACAAGACTCCTTGGAAAGGAGAAAAAAGCGAGACAGAGTTTCTAAACTGGCAATTCATTAATTCAATATCTTCTTTTGAAACATTAGTATGTTGGGAAGTAGCTAAGGAGAGAGTGATAGAAAACAGACTGCTTCACTATTGGACCAGTTCTCACAGTGGTGTATTTGGAAGGAGCAGATAGGCTTTTCTGAGTTATGCAGAATCACCCTAGATCCATAGTCACAACGAGAGAATCATGATCAAGAAAAAGCCTAAGAAAAGCTTAAGAAAAGGTCCCATTCCATGTTTTTCCTCTATGAAATAAAAATATTTTAGAATAACAATAAATCTATCTCTGACCTCTGCATTCCTGCATTTTATCTCCTCAGTCTAATATTCCTGCCCAGATCTGTAACATCACTATGTAGTAAATATTATATATTCTGTCTTTGCTTGAAGTAGAGTCATGATTCTTAGCTTAGAATATTCAGCATAGCGTAATATAAATAGGGATGTTTTCTCCATGACAGAATGCAATCAGATCATCTGAAAAATTAGTCTCCTCCTAATTTTTTGTCTAGCTGGTGTGATACAAGAAGAGGAGTGTAAACTGTGGGGAAAGCTAAGTAGCTGGGAGAGAGCATTTGTATTTATTTATATACAGGAATGTATGTATTTATATAAACAAACTGGGGATAAATAGATAGAAGAAAATTCCAATAGGAAATACAGCAAATGAGTTATAAACTCTAAGCATATGAAAAATAAATCTTATAAGTGAATGCTGCAGTAAAACTGCTAGTTCATAAGCAATTGTGACCTGTTTGAGGGGAAAATGATAAAGCTTGCCAAAAGCGTATCATATCCATCTGTCCAGTAGCAAATATTAGTTGGGCTGTTACTTGGACTATTCTCATCCCAGTTCTGTTAATACTTACACATATTAATAGCTTTGCTCCTAAAAGTATTCCAAACTATTCAGCTCAACAAGACTAAAATGATGTGCAGCTAAGATGAGATGTAACTAAGATGACATGTGCGGCCAAATGCATGGGTAGGCACATGCAGGACTAAGCTGTAAAACTGTAATATATTGTCATGGTTATGATGCTAACCCCAACTTTTGGAAATGGAGATTAAGTTCCTCTTTTGATCTAGACTTCTGTGACCTTGGGAGCATCATTAGGATGACATTTCTGTGTTTTCATTCAATATTGCAATCTTCAAACTTCTACAAAACTAGTGCTCTTATTTCTTTGATCCTATGTGCAGAAATGCCTATGTTTTTTATAGGAATGTGCAGAGTATTGGATTTTGCTCCCTTCTGTAATGAAGTAATCACTGGATAAACAAATGTTCTTTGAATAAGGGTTGGAAGTTCACTGTGGCAAGGTGATTTCTCCAAACACTTAGTTATATATTGCACTCTAATCTTCTTTATCTTCACTGCCCTATTACATCTTAAGTTCTCTGCACAGCCCATAACCTAGCAAGTGGGACGTTCACACAGGGAGATGAACCAAACTCAGACTCCAACATCTGAATATTTTGAACACTAGTCTATTGCAGTAGAGAAGGAAAACACTGACTTAAAAAAAAAATCATCTCCCTACAGGTCTAACTATGGTTTTAAAATCCTATGTAGGTATGGGGTTTATGATACACCTTTGTCCTCAGTACTTTTCTGGGGGCTAGCTCTAAGTGGGTCTACAGTTGAATGTTCTCACCTCTGGTGCATGCCTGATGAATGTTTCGGTTATCCCATTCTGATTTTCATAACTCTTGCTAGGCCCACCAGTATAAAGCTAGGCATTCAGCACTCCCAGGCACAGATATTACAGACAGTGCAGTGCATGGAACGGTGACAATGAAGCCCCTTTTTTTGGATCTCTGCTGTGTCTGCCTCCTATCTCCATGCATATATTTGAACAAATACTATTTTCCCAACTCAGAATTGCAAAGATCATTCAGCTTTTCAGATAGGACCATGATGAAGATATAAAAATACTAAAAATGATAAAACATGTTATTAGGTCATTTAGTGCCTTACCCAGAGGCTATATTGGGGGAAAGCAGACTTTCCCTTCAGTAGCCAGCTTGCCTGCTAAAAAGATTATCTTCTTCAGCTTCAATAATCACACCCATAGTAATTTGATATTAAAGTATCAACAGTCACACAAGGATTTCAGTTATTCTCCAGGATATTTCTACCCATTGAGAACAGCATAGGACAGCTTTATAAGACTGCAATAAAACATACCTGTATGCTTTATTCAGGAGACTTTCATTTTCTTGGCAATCATTGCACATATAGAAATTTGGACACTTGTCGCCTATTGCTATGTGCTCTGCCATTCTCACCAGTTTTCTAGCACATATCGTAACTAGAGGTATGTTAAAGAGTTGTAATGAAAATCCTTATCAGATCCCATTCATTTCTCCTCTGTGGCTACTTCGTAAGCTTGAGATACTGTTCTAGTTCATAAGCCTTCTGGGTTAATCTAGCTTAAGGTTGCAAGCCAAATGCAAGGATTTGCTGTTTTAGTTGGAAGACAAGCAAAATTTGCAGCTTTGTTTTGATTTTCCAGATTTATTTGGATTGGGAAGGAGACAAAGAACAGAACCTCTGTGAGCTGAAAGCAAATCCAGCCCACCTTGGTACAATTTTAGCTGTAATATGCCAGCTCCCTGAAGTTTACTATAGCTGTTTGCAAAGTCTCTACCGTATCCTATGCCAGGGAATATAGTTTGTCTAAGAAGTCCTCTGTATGAGGACAGAAGTTTTTTATTACAGGTAGAAAGAGAAAAAGAAGTTGTATTTCTGCCTTTTCTTTCCATATAAGGATTTTTGGCCTCCTTTTGACTTTAGCAAGATATGTAAATACCCGTGCATTATCTTCCCTTAAGAAAGAAGAAAGAACAGAAGAGGGGTGATGTGTGAGTCTTGTATTTCCTTCTGAATACCCATTTTGTATTTTCATGAAGTTATTAGTTAAAAAATATATAAATTGGAGGAGTTTAAAGAATTTGACTGAAAACAGTCTATCCCATCCCATTATGTCCATTCCCATTATTGCGATCCCAGGCTTTTGGGATTGCACTGGGCATGGAAGTCTACACTGCCAGACAATGTGCGTTGTGAAGATGCTCATCCACGTAGTGTTACACCATGTACCCCTTCCAGCTCACCTCTGGATGAAAACTAGTTTGGTAGCGTGGCTCAGTCATCCTAGTTGCTTAGCTCTGCCTCTCTGCAGGCCTAACTGCTCCATGCATGCTGTCATGTGAATTCATAGCAAAGTACAGTAGCTGGTATCTGCCATAACGGTCCCCACACTCCTGCTTTTGCAATTAGCACAAACGGGAGAAGTTTAAATCTGCCTGTATAAACATTATAGATGAGCCCACTGAGTCTTCGTTCTACCATTAAAGATTAACTGGAAAGAGCAGGCAGTAAAAATCAAGACTAAAGAAGAAGAAAATGTGTAAACCCTCAGGTTTCCCTTATGCGTTGAAAAGGATCAAAATGACTTCTTTAGTGAATTGCCTTTAAAGGAGTAAATTTGCTAACATACAAAAATGCAAAAGCCTTTTTTGACTCAATAACAAGATCATCTTACTTCCTGCCGTGTTAACAGTAGCAAGCATATCCCCTTCATGGTTTGATAACCAAAATAACACAAATTGCAGAATCTTTTTTTTTTTTTGCCATTTATAAAATGTCACATGTTGTCATTACTTGTCTAATTTCCTATAAACACCCAAAGGAAACATAATCACTGCTGTTGCCTGCATTTTCACAAATAACTAATGACTTAGCGTACCTAAGTGGCTACTGAATGAGACGTCTGCAAAGATCTGTTATTCAGAAATGGCAGGGCCCTCACACACTGAAAAATCAAGCTACTTGGGAATTTGGGTAGTTTTATATCCAACAATAGCAGTCATGATACTGAATATTTAGCAGGTATTCATATCTTTTGCTCACTCTTACATCAACACTCAACAGCTGTCTGAAAATAGGCAGAAACTCTGAGTAGTCATGGCTTGTTTGTTCTATATTTTTTCAGCTTACTGTTACCTTAAATATCCTTGGTGTGTATATGGGGGGGAACCAGTGATGCATGGAGGAAAACAGGCTTGAACATCCTCAGAAAATAATTACATTGGGAAAACATTGGTTTTGTTGCTTTTGCTGCTTTTCTAGAAAACACCAGCAAAATTAAATAGCCCACTAAACGATTGTCTTGGTTTTAAAGGGTACCAATCTCACCTTGGAGAAATTTGTTGTTAAGGACTCAGTAATGCTGCCTTACCTATGCACCACCTCCAGGAGGCTTAAGAGAAGCAGACTTCTTGAGCAGTAATAAATCACGTTGGTTGTTTTCTTACGTGATCCTAATATTCAGCTCAGGGAAGCAGGATTTTTCCTGCCCCAGGCAAGATGGCCTCCTCTTTGTGCTTCACATCAAGGGGATGTTGAAAATGATGGAGAGCAGAGTGAGAAACAGAGAGAAAATACCAAAAACTTAATTACTCAAAGGTCGGGTGAGCTCCTCTTTATCTTCAGACTATTTTGTTAACTCTATCAAATTTGGCCATGAAAAAGGAAAGGCTAGCAAAAGACCTACCTAGCTCACAGGGCTATTCTGAGGATAAATACATTACAGCCTATGAGGCATCCAGCAGCTAGGATAACAACAACCATAGAATATAGATCGATAGACTTTTAATTCTTAAAGGGCTCGTTTCATCCAAGTGTGACAGTCCTACACCTCAGTAAGATGCCACAGGGAAGAATGTGCATGCCCCTTAACCTTAGCTGCACCTTTTCAAATATCTTTTTTCCTAGTCTGAATATTTCCCATGTTCTAGCATTCTTTTTATTTTCACTATTATTCCTTTTTAAACACACCTCCCTATTGTAACACTGAGGTGATTCCAGGACGTTTAAAAGTTTCTGATAGAGCATATGATGTGAGATACTAGGAGCTTTCTGCTCATATAGAAAAGCAGGATAAGTCCTTTCTTCAGGGACTTTAGCATCTGAAAAGGTAACACATAAACAGACAGACCTGAGCTATATCTATCACATGGACAAACAGGCATCCTGGTGCTCAGGCTGGGACATGGTTGGGGAGCGCCAGGTTGGATCTAGGAGAATCTAAATGCATAAAGATGGCAGGAGCAACAAGAGAAGGATGAACAAATATGCGGACATACTCTTAGAGACCAGGGGAAAAAAAGGCAACACTGATGATTATACTGTGATGGGGTAGGACGGAGAGAAAAAGGTTTAATGGCACAATTTTTTTTCCCATAGAGTAGTTGGCCCTGAGAAAAAAAAAAAAGAATGGTGTTAAAAACACACTGAAAGCTCTTGGCTGCCTTTTGCAGAAGATAAATGTACTTTTAAACTGCAGCCTTATTGTCTGTTGGCAAAGTGACTGCCATGAAGGAATTTAAAACTGCAAATTCTTTAGTATACTCAGATACACTTTTGAAAAATGGAGTCCTCTTCTGCTCAGGGGATTAGTTTAACTTTTTATAGCATTCATTTTTGTAATTCTTTACTCCATTCTTTACTACTATTTCATCTTGTGTTTGCTTTACGGGGTTATTATTTTTATACATAGTTCGGTAGAGTCTTAAGAAGGCTCAGAGAGACAGGTGTTTGAAATTCAAGGTATGATAAAGAGAGACAACATTTATTAAAAGAAAAGAAATGTGGCAGAAATTGGAGCTGCCTTTTGTTGCTTCAGTTTGCAGCTCAGTTCCCGTTGCAGCTGATGGCAACGATATTTGAAGTGGAGTTGCTTTAGGTCCTTCATTAAGGAAATACTGACAGCAACAGTAAAGCTGAGATATAGTGGGCTGAGGATAACACCGCAGCTGAGGATGTCTAGGTCCCGCTCTGCCTGTTCCATAATGGGTTTGGGGGAGCCTCTTAGGGCCACATTTAATTGCACTCATTCAGTTTGAGAAGTATCTTGCTCAAAGGAGGTCAGCTTCCATGCTTTTCAACTATTATGACTATGATGATATAGAGGAACATGTATTCCTTTAATACTCAGCTCATGGAATTTCCATCATACTAACTCCTGCTTCAGTCCTAACAGTCAAAGTTGAATTAGAGAGTATGTGCTTTAGAAAACCATTGTATACTGATTTAAAATCTCCATAGTTGGGAAATTTATCCACAACCCTTGGTAACGTGGTCCAGTCATCATTTGCCCTTCACCACTAACTATATGTTTCTCTTTTCTAGTCTGAATTTATACAAGCTAAACGTGCTGTCACTGGATCTTAGCCCTTTAGACTGACAGCCCTGGATAATCAAATTTCTATTGGTAACTTGTAGACTGATCCAATAATGACTTAGCCTTCTTCAGTAAGTTAAATTGACTAAGGCTCTTGAATCTTTTGTTATAAGATATGTTTTCCAATCCTTACATTAGTCTTCTGGTTTGAGGTTTGTTTTTTTTTTTGATTTCTCCACACTCTTTCTTTCTGAGGAGTTTACAAATGACTCAGCCTCACTATTCCAACAGCAGTAATACAAGAACCAAAGAAATATTAACTACTGTGTCTCAACCCTTGCAACTGAGTGATTGCCAAACATTTATGGAAAAAAGTCTTCAAGACTTCTATGAGTTTTTATTTACAAAAAATAAAATTTAGACTAAATTTTGAATGTCTGTTCACTACTTTCTTTTTCTTCATTTCTTCGTTTTGTTGATATTCTCACTTGTTTGTGTGCATACAGGAGTGCATGTGTATGAGTTTTTAAATACCATTTTGCAATAGCTTTGCAGAACATATTCAGATTTCTTGCAAACTATCAGTGAGCCCTAGACCGTATTCTTACTTGTGTCTCTTTCCCTGTGTTTATAACTTTAAGCTACTAGGCAGTCCATCCCAAATATTCCAATTATTCTTCACCATCGTCTCCCCATATGGCAGCTACATACTGCCTTGTGTCATCTGATAATTGTGGTTTAACTTTTTTCTTCCTAAATGTATGTCATTGCAATCAGCTACATCAAAAATAGACTGGCTTTACTTGCACCTAATTTACCAAGGAGTTCAGTTAGCCCACTCTCATCTACCCACCTCTTCCATTATTCCCTGCTCCCCGAATCTTCAGATCGTCTGCAGGTGGAGTCAGGTGCTATTTAATGTTCATTTTCAGGACCCTGATAAAATAGCTGTGCTGATAAAAAGCAGTGTAAAGCCCAAGAAGATTTTCAGTCAAAACCTTGTGTAAGGCACTTGCTCAGTGATGCTTTCTGGCTTCTTATTCCTATTGCTGTTTTGAATGATCAATTAGCTAGCATTTGCTTCATTTAACATTAATTGTGCTGATTTTCTGCTGTTTTCATTTTTAATTATAAGGTCATTCACCACCAAGCCAAATGCGTCACAGAAACCAATACAAACATGATTACCTTTATCAGCGAAAGTTCTAATTTCATAAAAAAGTATGTATCAGGTTAGTCTGACAGCAATTCCTTGCCATCAATCTATGATGATCAGCATTAATTGTATTACTTTCCTTTAAAATTTGATTTATTGGGCTAGATATCATTCCATTATTTTTACTGGGACTGATGCCCTAATGACAAGCATGAGCTTCATCCACCTTTCCTTCCTTCTTTCCTTATTTCCCTGCTTCCTTCCTCCCTCACTCCCACCCTCTTTCTTTTCCTTCTTCATTCCTTTCTCTCTAGCTCTCTCTTGCTCTTCCTTACTTAAAAAAAAAGCTTAAATGAACTGAAGGGAGATGAAAATCTATTAGCTAATCCATTTTGCAGTCATCTGACTTGTAAAATGAGGATACTGATATTAGCTATTTTTCTGAATGCATTTCAACTCAGTAGATGGAAAACACCCTACAAGTGCAAAGGATTATTGCTAAGTATTGTTGTTGCTGTTCTGAATGTCAGCCATTCCAGCTTAAGCACTGCACTTCAGGAGGGCAATGTCAAAGAATAGGCAGAAAACTAGCAAGGAAGGAAAGAGAGATTAAGAGCTCAGACGTGTAGAACCTGCTTCTCTCAGCAACTGTGCCTTAACGCATGGACCAGCAGTCAGGTTGGATGCATGTGGCAAGTTTCCAGGTCTTAAGGGCTTCAATTGATGGGCTGTTCTTTGGAGCATTTTCTCCCAAGGGCAGGAAAAATTGGAAGGTAAACAATTAGATGGCTGCACTGCACAGAGCTGTGTGCACTGATTACCAGATCCTGTCTGACACAGAGGGATGTCAGCGCCTGCAGTGGTATCTGCTCCTGTCACTATCAGCATGCACCAGGTGACCCTACAGAGGATGAAGCTCAGCTCAGCTGCCCAAGGAGTTAAAGGGAGATGGAGGTGGGGTGAGGGGAAAAAGAAAGATATAGCTGACAACAGTAACAAACCCTTAAGTGTGTAAATGAGGAAAGGAGAGGTGGGGCAGTCAGATGCAAGAGTCGGTGTGTCACAGTACAGCTACTGCAGCTGGATCAATTCTAAGATAAAAATAGCTACTTATATCCTCTGTGCTGCAACTATAGCATGTAAGTCTACCAGAGAGTTAGGTGAGGCAGGTGGGCCTTTGCCTCCACTATGGGAGCTGAAAGAGCTCCCCACAGCAATCAGAGCTAAAAGGCATGCTTGTGAAAACAGCACTTCTCTTCCGTATCCCAAATATCCCAAAAGTCACCCAAATGACGTAGTTATGCTCTAAGGAGGGGTAAGGAAGCAAACACTACACTAGAGCTAGACAAAGGCAGGTGTGGCTTTTGTGAGAATCCTGTTAAGGATTCACTTAACTGGTGCCTAGCACAAAGACATACAGTTTGGTAGCCACTTGATTATTGAAAGTCTGACTACTGATAAACCCCAGTAGTGCTTCCTGTGGTAGAAAGGTGCTTCTGAAAGGTGCCACACATTTCAAACATCGTAAACATACCCGTATGCTAGAAAAGCACTTATGGAAAAAGCCATAGGATACATCAGAGAATGGCTACATCCCTTGGGAACTCACTGCGCTGATCTCATCATCCCTTTGGCTTACCTTGGAAGACCATTTTGCCTTCCTTTCTATATCTGCTTTGGGACTGATTAGGCAACCCTTATAGAACAGTGCAACTGGTTGTATATTACACAGCTGAAGTCAAAAACATGCAATAAAAGTGTGTAGGAATGACCCTTAACCTCCCATAAATGCAATAGACAATTGTGTTATTTTTATGGTTTTTCTTTTGAAGTATTCTCCAAACTTGATGATAAAAACTATTTAACAAAATATGACCACTAGGATGGTATCATCTTCTATTAAGAGAGAGTCTCTTCTGTGAGAGTCTTTTGTCCAGGAAGGAAATAATGTATCAGTGCATCTTTAATTTCCACTGAATTATTTTTCCCAGATACTGTCACACAGTAAGTGACTCATCTAGGAATATAACATACATCTCTGCTCTCCCACTGCAAGGATTTCCACAAAAATCCACAGATTTTTTTCCATATATAAGGGAAAGAGACATTTTGTTGGAATCCGTGTACAAAGACTCTCCGATCCATTATTTCACGATAGCCAGGACAGGTTCTGAAGACTGTGAACAGATGACCCCAAAATAGGACTGGGGCAGAAAGAAACTATAACAAGACCATTCTTCAGGGGCGCATACTTTGTAGAAATGTAATCTACTGGCACAGTTTATCCTACGACAAAGCTATATTTCTGCTATTCTGAGAGCCTAAAAGTATGGTTATTGAAAGGTTGTGTCAAACTGGCTGGTTTGTAACACCCTGTGTGCTGAGGTTCAATAGCGCAGGTGTGAGGCACTGTTACCAAGACAAAGAACTGCACCCTGTAAGTGCAGAAAACATAAGAGCTAATCAACCAGCCCCCTCTGAAATGTTTCTCTAGGGAATTAAGGGAGAAAAGGTGAAACTATTTGTGTTTGGTCATCATAAAAAATCAGATACCACTCTGGGAATAGAAGAAAAGTTTAATTGGTTCTAACTGAAAACAACCAGTTGTTATAGTTTAGCTCTTGTGAAAAAATAAAGGAACCTGCTCGGGCTGCAACACTGCAAACAACAAAATACTTGCTCTACCTGAGGGCTTTCCAGCACTTTCATATTCAGAACCGGTCCAGATTTTTATATATCAGTTCCTGTCATTTTCTACATTATATAAAACTCGAAGGATCACCATAACTTTGCAAATATCCACATCTTTTGTTAAAAATACTTATGTCTTTAAAGAGTGTTTTGACTCTTCGAAGTGCTGCACAAACATTAACTGATCAGCTAACTTTACTGACTATTTATTTTTGTCCTAAAGGAATAAGAATATGACTGTGCATGTGGAAGAAGGCATTAAAAATACTTCACTCCTTAATTCCAGTAAGGCACTGGAAGGCAGCTACTGCTAAAAGAATGATTAGAATACATACATAAATACTGCAACAAAATTATTGCTAGTACTCTGCAGTCTTAATGATCTTGGCTAAATGGAGCAGTGGGGTGACAAGGGAATAGAACAGGAAAGTTGGTATCCTTCAGCAAAAGCACAAATTCCCACTCTCTGAAGTACATAAACTCTGGAAACTATATTTGTAGAGGAGAGAGTTTCTTAAAACGTCCTATGTGAATCATTAGTTGACAGTCTATGGGCAGTAGTCCACTAACTGTTAGCTCTACCCCTTTCTTGTCAGTCACGAACAAGTATGTAAAAAAAATGAGGTACTTCAAATTATTGTAATTGGAGAAATGGGAATCTTAAAATAAGCTCAGCTAACTTACATTGTAAGTTAACACTTACAAACACTTTGGAAGCAATGTACCAAATGATCAAATTAAAGCAAAACCTGGTAAGATTTATAAAACTCTAGCTCTCCCTCTACAAAATTAAGATACAGAACACCAGTAAAACATTATGCAGGATCCAAAACCCATTGCTGTTGCTGGATCTTTTTTTCCATTGACTTTAGTGCGTTTTCTCTCAGAACCAAAACACTGCTGAAAGCTGAACCAATGAACCGACAATCTTTTCAATATCTGATCTTAACAGCTATTTCATAACCTAGGAAGTTAGAAGACATTCGAGACTTTGTAGGTTGGAGTTGGAAATTTAAGGGCTAATGTTTTTAATTTTGACAGGTAAGTACAACCAAAAAACAGCCTGAAAAAGAAAGGCAGAATAAAATGATAAGCCCACCCTCCCCACCCACCTGAAAATTTTACCCTGTGAAGCTTGATTACATGACCAATTGATTTGCATTTAGCAAAGAGTGGAAGAGGGTGGGAACGTGCAGCAGTGAGCAAAGGACCTAAAAAGAACCAGTAAAACTTTTTCATGTATCAGTGATTGATCTATTGCCTCTGACATCAACTCCCCAGAAA
This sequence comes from Struthio camelus, assembly GCF_040807025.1. NCBI lineage: Eukaryota > Metazoa > Chordata > Aves > Struthioniformes > Struthionidae > Struthio > Struthio camelus. The sequence goes on along the minus strand of NC_090942.1, from coordinate 177,846,581 downwards.
TGATTTGATTACTCATATCTGGAAGTTTCTGCCACCTCAATTCTGCAGTGTGTCAAGTAAACACTTTTATTTCCTCAGCAGAAATTTATGGCTGGGTATATTTAGATAAGCATCAGAATCTCTTAAAAGCTTTTAAGAAACTTAATCACCTTTGTGCAAACAATCATCAGTAAAACAGTGACTTATTAATGGCTCTATTGGAGAAGAGATTGGTGAATCTTATTAACAAGGCAAAGCTATTGAAAATCCATCTTTTTAAAAAGGAATCAAGTTTACCTTGAAGACTTTTTAAACGTGAGGTGTTTATATTATTTCCTAATCAGAAAATAAGTTCACCCATTTACCTCTACTTTATTACTTCCATTCTCTCTAAGCTTTTATATTTCATTGATCATGATGATAGTCAAGATGGGTTTCCCATTTAAAGCATTTAGAAATCCAAAATTTAGTTCTAAAGCTAGTCATTTTAAGCTGTCTTTATAACAAAATGAGAAAAACAGGTACCTCTGGGTAGTGATTCATTTCATCCTAAAACAGACCAGATGAATCATCCTCTGGAGGTACCTTTCTCTCTGCCAGGAAGCGTAGGGTGACTAGTTCAGACTTTGCCACTGAACTGCTAGACATCTAAAGTTAAGGGCAATGGATCCCACCCCAACGGACTCATCATAAAACTAGGGCAGCTGGAGAAGTGCTATTAAACTGCGTGGTCCAATAAGAAGGAGTTTAGCCAATGTACTACTCATAAATTGCTGCCCAAAATAATTTGGTCCTCATTAAATGGTGATACAAAAATTTCCACTAAATTTTTGAAAGCTCAAAAAATTACACAATGTGTACACAGTCCAAAACTTCACAAACAGTCCACCTACCACAGAAAAAAGTCTCAACATATGCCATGAAAAAAACAGGTTTGGATTAATATATTCAGGGGATCTAAGCAAATCATGGCTGTCCCTATCCTTGAAGTGACAGGGAAGTGAGCACGCATATACATGCAACAGCTTTCTGCTGCGCTGATTGTAGGATGTTATACCTTTTTCATTTTGAAAGAAAAAATATTTCTCCCTCTCAGTATGTTTTCCTTGACTTTAAGTGGGAGTTTCTAAGGAAAGGAAATTCTCTTTAGAAACCTGGCCAGAAATTAAGACAGCAGCATCTGTTAAACACTACTTCAGTGAAGCTTTAATGATGTGGGAGTAACAAACCAGACTGCAGCCTGAGGTGGCAATTCTGAGTTTCCTGAGACAAACATAAAGCAAAGTTAAAACAAATGGAGATAATTTTAGGTATCAGAACTATTAATTTTTGTGGACTACAGTTAACACTGATCAAACTCAAGTCCCATTTTCAAAGCATTCCCCCTCGGCCACAAAGAACAAAATGTTTTTTGAAGAACTGAAGTGAGATCCAGATGTATTCACATGTCTTCTAGTTAGGAGTTTAGCTTGTGTCCTAGTTAAACTGAGAAAGATGGAATCCATATCCCAAATCCTCACTCTGCACTCATTTATATTAGAAGTTCTCTTGTCTGCAGCATCTGCACTGCTGTACAAATCTGAACTTTGCAGTCATCTAACTGATACTTTCATATGTTAGTTCTCCCTGAAGATGCCGATCTATTAAGAATCTCAGAGTTTACAAAATTCAAGAATCCAGTATCTACTGTCACAAAATTATGGCAATAAATGGCAGCCATTGAGAACACCCATGCCAACGTATGTTTCCACTGCATGGTCTAGTAAAAAGAAGCAGAATATGAATGCTGGAAACATTAAGCAAGAGCCAGGAGTTTTTGTTTCTCTCTTATAGCTTATACTTGAGCCACAAAGGGAAAGGACTTGACCTCTCCCAGTAGTTTTATTTTACTCTCTGCATAGCCAAGTTTGCAGGAGAACACCACTGTTCCAGCCTTGTATCCCATTCCTCTGCATGTAGTTGCTCATTTGTTGGTTCTCAAAGAAAGAAATGAGAAGTCAAAGGGAAACAGGAATCTTGCTATGTGATTATCTGCAAGGTGTTAGAGGAGATATAGTATAGATACACTTTCTCAAGAAAATTCCAACCCTCCACTGGCAGTATATAGTGAAATACTCAAAAATCAAGGAAATAAGTTTCCCACTGTGGCCAGAACATTAGGTGGGGAGCAGAACTAATAATTGCCAGATGGTTTTGGTGAAACTGTGCCAAGATATGCCAGCTCTAGACCAGCCTCGATCTTTAACACTGTGTGTCTTGTGTTTATGCTGCATCATTTCAGAATTTAAGATTTTTACAATATCAGAAACATATGGGCAGCACCTTGGACTAGATCAACAGTCTATATGCCAGAAAAAGTGCTGGAAAGTCTGTTATATGAAAAAGGTATGAGGTACCAATGCAACATTTGAGTGGAGCAATCACAGAACAACAGCAGCTATTGTTATGTGAAGGCCACACATGTTTACATCAGTAATTGGCACATTGATTGTACTTGCACAAGGCTGTACGTGAACACGAGGTAAAGCAATGCTCCTTCAGGCTCTGAAATTTCCACAAGGTTCTTGAGGCTTATACTAAAGATTTGTTGATCCTGGTCTTTAGCAAGGCCTCAGTGAGCCCTACCTCTAATCCCTTCAGTTCCTCTCTACCTTTGCCTTCCTTGAGGGAAGAGCTCCTGGGGTATAATGAACTCTGGGTGCTAAATGGGACATATTCCCTCCCTTCACTCACTCTGTGGATGTGCAAATAGCTCGGGGTGAAAAACGCAAAAGCTGTTCAACCTCTTACACATTTCTGCCTTTCAGTGCCTACCTCTGAATAGGCTGCATCTTTGAGCAATATAGGCAATGTTTAAAATAGATGTGCTTATAACATATATTAATAAATGCATTCCCCATTTGAGTGAAGTAAAAATGCTTATCTTTCCCCTGCATTCCTTTTGGTTTCACTCTGGTTGCTCATGCACTGATATGCTGATGTAAAAATAGATATTTGTTCATTTAAAATTGGCATATGTCACATTCCTTATATTTTTGGCATTTGCGCTCCCTAGTCCATGCCGTATATATTACTCTGAAGACCAACACTAGCGCAGATTAAAGCATTAAAGTGTGCCAGAAATGGAATTACTTCACAGCAGTGGCCGTTAAGATGCTGTTTTTTAAAACCTCAATTATTTCAGTGTGCCTCTTCTTGTGGCACACATCTGTACTTATTCAGAACTAAACTCTACCCACAGTTTCCTCTGGGTAAGTGTATTTTTTTCCCTTGCATTTTTGCATCACAACAGGGCACATATAGGAGAGCAATCACAGTAGCTAAGTTTAAGTTAGGACCATTACCTTTTCTCTGTAGTTAATGAAAGTCTTTTTCCTCCAAAGGGTAAGTCAAAGCAGAAATCAACTATTTGAAGAACTAAGCATAAAGTTAGTGCTTGTGAATACTCAGTCTCCGGGACCCCCAAGCGTAGGAGCTATGTCTTCCAAACTTGCTGAGAGCTGCCAGCTGACAGCCCTGCTCAGCCAGGAGGCCCGTCTAGCCCACGTACAGTGTTGCACCTCATGGTCTGTTGCTGCACTGCAGAAAGAGAGTAGATGTGTGTCTCGTTGTGGCTCCACAGTATTTCATACACCTCTGGAGTGGTACGCTGGCCACTCATCCTCTTTAACTAGCCTTAGGCTTCATTAGGCAAAAAGGGCTGAAAAAGCAGAAAATTGGCATAGCTAGCATCACCCTTACCTACAGTACAAGCGTCAAAGAACTTATGTACTCAGAATCTCCAGCAGTGTGCTTGGTCACTGTCCTACCAGGCATCAGTTCAGTTAGATATATTGATAATCACGTGCCAATAATGCAATACAGAGTAGATATGTCTTCCTCCAAATTTTAATTTTCTACTCTTCTTATGTTTTTGGGTTATCCTTCCCATTCCCATTGAAAGTGTAACTAAACACTAAACTTTTAAACACAGCTTAAATCCTAAGGGAATAAGGAAGACAATGTTTTAATAAAAAGCTATAGCTATCATATAGCTATAGCTATTATAGTGGGATCAATTAATTCATAATTAAAAGAAAGTGGACAGATGATTTTGCTAAAACTTAAAAAACATGAACTCACCTTTCAGAATACTGCAAGAAACCCCACACCAGAGCGCATTAAACTGTAAATTTCTTGCTTATCCTACTTGCTCATCACTTCTACACAAAATCCTTAGATCATTGTAGCATACCTAAGAATGCTACATGCATTCTAAATCTTGTAACAAAAATAGCTTAAGTAGTGTTTCCATATATACTTGTCTGCAGAAATACTCATTTATGTGATCTGGGAAATGAATGACTAAGGGTATGGACTTATATCCCTTATCTTCAGCCATTTTAAATCTAGCTTGTGTATAGAGTCATGCGGGTTCTGTCTGCACAGGTACTGAAGTTAGACTGCTACCTTCAAAGGGTGATTCACCCCATCCGAGAACAGCATTATAGGAAAACTGGGATGGATTGCCCCGGATAAGCCTGTCTTTCACCATTGCACATAAAGACAGTCTGGACGGCTGGCTTAGACTTCAGCAATCAATAATGAACACCAGGTGATATTAACCCCGTCATATGACACCGGAGGAAATAGCACTGGATTATGACTAGTGTTGGGAACCATATGGACAATTAATTTCATTACTTATCAGCTATAAACTCACCGTTGCTTAAGGAGACTCTTACTTATTAAAGTCTTACTAGAGAGCACAGACAGACAGACAGAAGGGCTTACTTCCCCTTGAATGTTTGGACTCAGGCAGCAATAGAATATCACTGACAATCTGAGATTGCACTCAGAGCTTTCATGCTGTTTGTAAGAAACTCCTGAAGGCATCTATAGTAGAAAAACAAGGCTTTGTAATCCTCTACCTTTTCCTTATATACCAGAAGGCCTGCCTGTAACTTCTGTAAGCTTTCCCATGGAAGCCTGAAGTCTGTGCTCAAAGCTATTAGAAGATGAAATACAGATTTGCTCCAGACACATTCTGTCACCTTGCACATAGAAACCAACACAGTTTAATATGAAGAATCCTGCTTTTTCACATAAGCAACCTTTTACATTACATATTTTAATTCTAAAATAAGGCATATATCTCTATACTAGATACACATTTATAAATCAAAACTGCCAATGCAATATAAGTTTTTTCCACGTAATTTTCTTATTTCTGTAGTCTGCATTACACACCTGTCACAGTCTCCATTTTGCTTGTTCTCCTCCTACACTGAAACTTGTATAAATTTACCTTGGAGACTCTTCAGGATTCCAGTTACTTTGGATTTTTTATTTGTTTCTTTGTTCTGGGCTTTCGAGGGGCTCAAAGCAATTTGCTCTTGATCACTGTCAGGCTAAGGAAGGGTATCACAATGTAGTTAACACATAATATCTATAGCATCATTTCAGAAAAACAGCCAAATAGGACACAAACCCACAGCTTGCCTTTGTGATGGAGCTACAGATACAATTATTTTCTAATGTAGTAATGTAGGCACAAATGACCAGCATTTCAATAGTGATATATGCCTCATGTATGTGCCTATATGTTAATAGAGAATGTAAATCAGTTGAAGTGTTTAATATCAGATTTCTCTAACTTGCTGAATGGAATGCCATCCATTTTACAGCCTCCATACTTGCAGGGAATTTTTGCAAATAAATTCATGCCTTTTACAGCATGTATTAGTGGGTAATAGTAACAGTGCAGGGACAAGAGTCATTTCAATGAATGTTATGATCTTGGTAGCTATAGCACACCAGGGTTTGGAATAAACAAGTTGCAGTTGGCTGACAGCTTGGGAAAAGTTGTTTTTGCATACTCTCACATTATGCAGCTGGCATAGTTCTTGCCAGTGAGAGTCAGCATCACTACAGCAGCATCGCTTCTTCCAGCTTACTAGATCACAAGCCACGTGATCCACAACTCAAAAGTGATGTGTGGCGCTTAAGTATTTTTCATGTCAAACAAGAAAGGAGTATATCGAGAGAGCATATATAATGACTGTTTTTGAAAGGATGTACACTAGATACCTTAGGTCACCTTTATCATTGCTTGTCAGTATGGTAACTTGCTAACATTAAGTTGATTGTAAGCTTTCTGGGGAATGTATCTCAGCTTCCTACAAACTGTGTATTCACATACTGTTTAAAATGAAAAGTGAAACATCTTGGAGAAACGTAGCTGCTGTTCAGTTTCTAATGCTCTGATAGCACAATGGCCATCTACTACAGTCAAAATGCCTCTGATGATACCAATTCTGAAAATCTTTTGAAGAAAAAAACACAGAAGTCCTATCACAATAGGAGAAAATGGATAAAAGTGAATTAATTCAAAGATATCACCCATTCAAAGTCCCACTGATGTCATGAATGGTTAGATTATTATTCAGCTAGTTTATGAATGACAGCACAACATTACATCATATTGACCCCCCTTTATTCAGTACATAGCTACTTACAGTAGAAACTCACTAATTGGCCCCAATGTCTGAAAAACCTATTGTAAATTTTTGAAAGTTGCAAATTGTTATGTGAAAAAATGCATTAAAAGACTCAAATGTCTTTTGTTCCGTTGTTGTGACAGTTGTAGTGTACATTATTCATTAGATTTCATACTGTGCTAGTGAACATCTGGAAAAATAATGAGGTGTGATCTCACTTACTCTAGACCATCCAGCTGAGTGAAAAGGGTCACAAAACAGAGGAACATTACATTTACACTTGGCAGAAAGCTTCTTTCCTCAGAAGAGTATAGGTATATAAGGATCAGGTCCAATATGAGATACCTCTTCAGTAACCTTTCCACCATGCCTTGAGAAGGATGGAAAAAAAGGCAGGAATCAAGGGCAAGTGGGAAAGAAGGAAGAGAAAATTAGCAATTTGTGTTTTGAAGAAAAATCCAATATCTATCCATTCATGGTATTCCTCTTCAGTTTAATGCTTGCATTTTAGGGATTATTATTATCATTATTTAACTTGTGAAAGTACTGGAAGGCTTCAGCAAACACAGGGAGGTTTTGATTCAAATGCTGTAAAAACCCATTTTAAAATGGCCAGGCCTGGACACAGCTGCAATATGAATGGAGGGTAAAATTGAACACATGGGTAAAGTAAAAGCAAGAGGAGCCATAGCAGTCAACTAGCATGCACAAAGCACAAGAGTAATTTATTAGTGAAAATGGTGAGGATTTGATAATAATAAGTCAAAGATTTGCTCAATCTCAGGAGACATTCAAACACTGAAATTTGACCACAAAACTATCTTTGTATTCAAAATCGTTCCTTATATTCCAGCTGCAGCTGGAGAGCGAGCGAGCGAGCGAGCGAGCGCGAGCGCTTACATGGCTGAATGGCTAGGTTTGGACTCCATGAAAAGCAGTTATTCTGCCAAGCCAAAATTCACAGTCAAACCTTGCTCCCATTAAAATCAATGGTAGCTATGACGGAATGAGAACAGGTAAGGCCGAAGTAATCATTCATCCTTGTTTCCCATGTATGTACAGCTCCTTCAGGAAGCTTCTAGGTTTGTTCAGGAAGCTGTCATTTTAATTTTTCATATTATGCCTTCTGAAATAGGACATATTAAAAAAATTAATGCATGTGGCTAGACTGATGTTATGGAGACTAAAATTCACTGTAGTGCCTTTGTTCCCCTTTTATGACCATTTCTCTCAACATTCTAGCGAATTTATTTCATGGCAGGAATATTCATTCGAACAGTGAAGTTTGGATAATATATCATGGAAGGCAACTTCTGAATGTAGAAAGTGAACAAAGAACAGAAACAAACAGTACTTCCAGTCAAAACCAGAAAGAGCAGCTCAGACACCTCAACTCAGATCCCAAGTACTGACATTGAATTGCTTACCCCAGAAATTACCAGCCTAAGCATAAGTCACTAAAATATTTCTGTTGATAAAAAAATACAGTGAATGAATGAGTGTGAAGGGACTGCATGTCACTTTTGGCAGTTCACAAACAGAAAAAGTAAGTTGCTTACTACAGATAACAGTGATTGCCCAGGTTTTTTGGCCCATCTAGGACATAAGTGCAAGGCTGAACATATGTTTTTTTTGGTATACAGTGTGTATTGCATATATTTCTGTTTATAAGAATGGTGACAGCTGTAGATACACCATTACATAGCTCCCCCCCACCCCCAACCCTGAAGAAAAGCTGTAAGGAAATGACCAAATGATTCAAATCTGTAGGAGCATTCTGGTACAGAGGTACAAAAAGTACAGAGGATTTGGTACAGAGGACCAAAGGGTCACTTTTGTAATTTAACCACTAGAATCTGCTAATTGTCTTTTTGGAAGCACTATGTGAAAGAATAGAGTACAGATGGACAGTCGGCCAGGCTCTATGGAGTGTGCACAGGAACAGACGACACATATACAAGGTTACTTCTATTGCTTTCTTTCATCCCTAGGATCTTGAGAAGTGTCTCCTAATTGAACTTTTCTTTCTTTGCAATCCAGTTTATTGGAAGAAGGATATGGTTTGAACATGGTTTTATCCCAGAATTAGACCCATCAAAAATTCTCTTGGGTTAAAATTTCCAAGCAAGAAAAGCAATGCTATCCTGCTAGTTGAGAATGGCACTGGACACAGGTGGTAAGTGACAGTTTTCCTCTCCACTAGCACAGATAACAGTATTGTTGATTCTACAGCCCTGTGCCAAAATTTACACTGAAATGGCTTTCAAAATACTGGGCGCCCTGGGAACGCTGATAAAAAGAAAGGTAGGTTTAAGATAAACTTAGATGGGGCTAGCAGGTTGGGAAGAGGTATATTTTCTCTTTCTGTAACATTTTCTGTGTTTACTTGTTATTCACAAGTCTTGAAAGCTAGCAGATAGCTGCCACTATCAGAAAAAAACCAGCAGTGGGGAACTGTGAGGAAAACAGAAACTGCACATACATCTACAAGATTTCTAACAGAGAGGGAGAAAAAGATTCAGGAAGTCTGGGTCTAATTCCACACTTCCTTCTGGCATTCTCTGTAACCTTGAACAAGTCACTTATCTTCTCCATATTCCATTTTCCTCTTTGCAAAATTAGGTAAATGATAATTACCTACTTGGAAAATATTTTGACATACTGCTGAAGGAATAAAACAAAACAAAACGTGTGGACTAAATGTTCTTCTCACATTGATATCAATCCAGAAGGAAAGCGTGGAATCTCTACTGCAAATAAAGGCAACAAACATCTATTCTTTTTGCTCAAATCTCTACACTGTAGACTCTCCAAAAATGAGAGATTTTGGCATGTAGTAGGGACTTTCCCCAAAAGATATGTGACAATGGCATCCTTCATAGCACAGGTATATTTCTCCTAAAGTGCTGCCATTAGAATGAGATGATAAGTACTTAGAGGACATCTAATCAATTTGCATTGGCTCTAAAAGTGAGAAAAACAAATCAGAAATTTTGCTTTGCTTTCTTCCCAAACCAGATTTTGACATACTGCCCAAGAACTCATGTTGGTAACCAGTGGTACCGAAGATGTCTGCAGGATAGAAAGAATTGGTATTTTTGTGACATCTTGTGGCAACTAGTATCATTCTTTTTTTTTTAATATTAAGAACTATATTAATGAATCTAGACTATTTTTTCAGTTTGAGAATGTTAACGAACTCTCCAATGTAGGCAGTACAACTGATTGTTCAGACAATATGTCTGAAGTATTAGAAGTACTCGACTAATTAAGTCTCCTGTTTGTTTGATTCTAATGGAGTTGATGCTAATCTCACACTGACATAGCTATATTATATTCAGAAGGAATTCCTTAGTTAAAATGGTGTAAGGAAAAATCAGCCTTCATGATTTCATGTTTTCACTTTTCCATGGGAGAGTTTCTATACTAGATAGTTCCCGCAAGTAATCCTTTGTGTCTCAGGATTCTGACAGAATGGCAAAACATATATATAGAGATATATATATATAACAAAGGTAAATCATTCTGACAAGAACATTTGCTCTATTGGCATATGACAAAACAATAAGAAATACAGAAGGAATGGTAGACACTCCAGGCTAAGAAGAACTAAAAGAAAAGATGAGCTGAGATGCTTCTTTTGGCTAACCTCACATTTTTGATTCATTTGCAATATTTATTTCTATCATTAGGATCTTTACTCCTCACAGAAGTGAGATTCCTTCCCCTTAATAAGCAGTCACTCTTACAGCAATTGCTAACAGAAGATTTTGTTCCCTCTACTTTTCTATTAAATATTTGCTTCACACTGCACTTAAAGCCACTCCTGAATCTAACTGTGCATCCAGTGTAATTACTTAATTGCTTTCTGCAGTGTCCATCAAAATGTTAATATATAGGTGTTACAGGAGACACTGCCTCATGGTGTTCTAACATGGCTGTGAGTATCCACTTCTTGAATCCAGTGATGCTATCTTACCATTGTACACTCGTGACAGTAAAGATGGTGTAAATAAGCTCCAGATTAACAAGAGAAAATGGGCACCCGAATTATGATGTAAATATGATTTTGGCATACAAGTATAAGCAGTTGCTTTAAAAAAATGATGTTCTTCCTCTTCAGTCTAGTGACATATAAAATCTGACAGCACCTAAGTTTTTGGCAATAATCTCTCCAAGGACTTAAAGGTTTTCCCTGGATCTTCAAAAGCACCTTAGTCACAGGTGGGCATGGATAGCCATAACCCACTCCACTAGGGGCTGCAAATAGAGTGTTCCTCTCATCCGCTGTACATGACAACTGAATCCTGGAGAACTTGCCTGGGAACTCTATCAGTCAGACTCAGAATGTGATAAAGCAATAGAAGCTTGTCTTCAAGAGCTGGCCAAAGGTGATGGGACCACTCGCTCAAACATGAGACGCTCAGGTTGTGATTCAACTCCCCTGCATTTAGATAGTTACAATGTGGATGTTTACATAAAACAAATGCTCTCTAAGGTAGTGTTATAGTCAGTGAAGTCTAGAGAGCTATTCATGCTGTCCTAAAGTAGACACATATGTCTGGTCATCTGCTTGTTCACTTCCAGACTTCACTGACTGTATTGAATAGGGCCTCGGTTCAGTCCCCATGCTCCCACCCCCAGCAACTAATGCCATTTGAGCTGCCCTAATGTTTAACTAGAACACCCTCTTGAGCCTAGCATATGACACAAGACCTATGGAAACTCAACCCCTTCTGAGTGACAGCTGGAGGTCAGAAAGCACACCTAGGGAATCTCAAACCATACCCAAGTGATGCCCGTGGATGGGCTACTCCATTAAGCCCTCAATGTCCAGTCACTATAATAGCTTTTTGGACACTTAGTGCAAACATGGACACCTAAGTTAGGGTGAGCTGAATCCCACTCTAGTTTTAGTTCCCTCTTCAACGAAAGAGGTTTGTATACCTATTGCCCTTTTACTGGGGGCATTCTTCAACCATTTCTTGCAGCCAGTGCACTTAAGAACAAATATGACGGCAAAAGGAATCATTTTTATTGCTTGTTCTCACTAACCATCTCCATTTGTCAAACTTCAAGAGAAATAATATACTTATTTAAACAAATTTTTGACATTTCAAAAACAGGCATGCGTCTCATGTTTCTTAATTGCTAATAAATACTTGTTATTTAAGAAATTATATTAATATTAGACCTATTTGAAATGTGACATTTACAGATAAGGCATCTGCTGAAATGAAGGGACTTTTCAATTAGTTATCAAACAGTACATATGCAGCTCCTCCTGTTACTCCTCTCTTCCTTCACAAACCAAAGTGAGTTTCATAGACAGTGTTTGGTAGATTAACTTGCTGAAAGTAACAGGTTTTGCCCATAGTAAAATGCCTGCCTGCAGCTAGTTCATTGTGTTGTCATAGTTTAACATTGAATTAATGTAAAAAGTTCCAAAAGAACGATCTCTGTGGTAGGTCTATGTAAGCTATCAACAGGTCCTCTAGCAAGCCTACCCACGCTGTGAACGGAAGTCATTTCCCTCTGCCACCAGCAGTCTTCATTACCATCTATCTTGCTGTCCTGCAAATGCTCTCTTCTTCTAGCTTTATCTGCTCCTCTAACTTCATTCATTTTTGCCCTTCACCCTCCCAATTAGTATTTGTATTGCTAATCTACCCTTCCTATGGCACACACATAACCTAGAAAGGCAATAACTCATTTTGACATTATGTCTCATTTTTCTGCCCTGTTCCTTAGGCCTTGACTGAAAAAAAAAGTTAACATAAGCAATTAAGAATATTCTTAATTTAAACATAAGTCCCAGAGAAGCCAAGCATATAAGAAAATTTACCACTATTCCTGAACTGGATCAAATTTTGTGCTTTCATCATGTTCTTTACTGTATTCTCTTCCTCTCTGTAGTTTCATTTGTAGGCTGTGACTAGTGGAACAACTGAATAATTTTCTTTCATGAAGACTGCAAATGAACAACTCACATTTTTCCTGTATTTTTTGAGAGGAAGGTTAATTTTTCAGGTCTTGCTAAAAGGCAAAATTGCTCCTGTGCAAGCTTCCCCCAGTGCAGACTTTGGCTGACTGCCTGAGGCAATAGAAAATTAAAATTCTGTAGAAATCAAATTTACAGGCTGAGAAATAATGAGGATAAGCAAATTGTATCCCTGATGGGAAATACATTCAAAAATATGAAATATAGACCATTTGGCTAATTGACTTAGATCAAGTAGTATTACTTCAGCATTCTGTAGGAAATATACATTACGTAAGAACAAAAACTGCTGCAATTGCTGAAGTAACACTGTCTTATTTCCCTAAGATAGTCTTCCAGCACTTTAACAGAGACTGTTGTGTTAGATCATCAACCTTATTACCATTTCTAACAGGTGCCAAAATCTTTTAAAGAGAATTTTAATATTGCAGACTGGAGTCATCACCTCCTTACATTGACTCTGAACTTGGTCCAATACGCTACAGCAATCACCTTTTTACAACAGTGGGAAAGTCAATCCAAGCAACCGTGTATCCAATATTAGCCAAAATTTGAGCATTTCTTCTAAGTACAACATCACAACTAAATACTGACATCTTGTTACCCAGCACTGTGGAATATAAACTTTTTTAAATTCTACCACGTCATCTGATCTGCTAAGGAATTTATTGCATGTTGCTCAAAAAACTTAAAATCACAAGAAAAAAATTAATCAAAGTGGAGACACAACATATGTTGGACATGTCCATAAATGAAGCACATTTCTTTTTTATTCATAATTGTTAATTAGAAGTTAATTTTATGCTGTTCCACCAATTATTGATGCAATTATTTGTTTCAAACTATATTTACTGAAACTGTTGTTCTAAGATAAACAAACACAAACTTCACTCCTAATCCCTGTATAAATTGTTAATGATGCTCCTATGCAAAAAGACTGCTCCAAAACTCCAACCAACCAAACCCCAAACCTACCAACCCAATTCTTCTAGCTCTACGTTTCTTTCTCCTCAGAGTGAACTTGAGTAGCCTACTTAGCAAAATAAGTAACTAACACCATTTAGAAATCATACTAAACTTTTGAACTGAATAATATCCAACAGCAGTAAGTTCCTTTGGTTAGTTAAGCATCATTTTGAAAAGCATTCTCCTTCACCCTATATGTTCATGTAATCTTTTGGTGACATTGCAAAAATACAAAACTAGATACTAGCTACTTTCATCAGTCATTATTTGTATAACTTTATCAAGTTCCCTTTCTAATCTAAGTATCTAGAACTCTGTCTTGTCAGCAAAAATCAGCTCCCAGTGGTCTCTTGAGAGCTAAGTTTAAACTTTTTAAGTAGCGTTGATAGGGGGAAAAAAAATAGAAGAAACTGGAAGCAGAGCTTTTTAAACAATTATTTATAAATTTCTATTTTATGGCAATACCTTGAAGATGCCAAGAAAAGTAAAGTTGACATTGCATAAGGTGCATAATCATGTGAGGAGTACTTGTGCTTTGTAACAAGAGACTAAAATACATTTGAATATACTTTGCTTCTAAAAATACCTGTATCTATTACCAAACCTTTTGGGAGAAGTAAAAATAATTCCGCTTTGGAATTTATTTATAACAGTCAGATTTCAGTAAGTAGACCTGAAATTACAATGTAAACTTCACTTGTGATAGTGTTTTTAGATTCTGAAAATACATACATTAGATGAGAGCAGAGAAGCTTTAAGTAGTTTAGTCATGAAATTAATTTTGCAGTTATTGAATTACTTTGAAACATTATGGGATATGTAGTATGCATCTGTATATGCAGTAAGTAAAATATACTGGAAAGAGTCTCCAGAAATGCCTACTCAGATATTTCATTTCATTTTCAGAGTATACCACTACCAAAGCACTTGAAGTTTGAGAGCTAGAAAAGTTACAGAGCAAAAGCCAGGTTCTCAGAAGCATATATGCCAGATATGCATCCCCGTTCATTCCCTTCAATAGCGACCAAGTTTTCAAAAGCTTCCACATAGAAGCGTCCGTATCTGGAAAATCACTCATATCTGAGATGCTCTTGTGCTGCCTAGCTTATGCTACCAGATCCCAAATAATTTTCAAGATCGGGACGCTTCCCTGAAAGGGGAATCTTTCTCCAAGCCCTCATGAAAATCTGGGCCAGAAATTAAACATGCTCTCTGTGACTACTATGACTACGAACTTTGAAAGAAGTAACAGAAATCAGGTCACTGCGGTGAAAAATTAATCTGGCAGTACACCATGTCCAATCTGCAGTGCATTGGTTTTTATTTTTAATCTTCTTTTCTTCCGAACATTGCCTTCTGTGTGCCCCACCTAAACCATGCAGAATAGCATAAAGACTGAGCCATGTCTGGAGTGATTTCATTTGCTTGTGAAAGACTTATTTTATTCAGTCCAAAATGGTAGCAAATACCATACTGACAGACCTGGCAGCATGCAGATTCATCTGCTCTTGTTGCCAAAATCTGTGAAAAAATTTCAAAATAAATAACATAGTAGTAATAATAATAATATTCGAAAAAAAATCTCAGACTTTCATCTAAACTTTCATCTTCCTCTGAGTTTAAAAGCAGACCCTGCCCACCTATGAAAGAGAATAGCTTAAGCCTCTGGGGCCACATTTGTTTTTTGCACGGTTTTCTCAGACCTCTACATCTTCCATTCCTTCTGGACAGAAGGGAGGGACTATTTTCTGTCATAGACTAGTTAATTCTGTCCCAGTCTCTTCTTTCTTACCGCTGCATCTTTATTCCTCAGAGAATTGTGTCTAGTTTCACATGGAGCTCCTTTTAGGAAAGTCTCTAACTGATATTCTACCTCCACGGTTTGGAATAAGTCTTCCAGGCAAGACTGACTGAATATTTCCCACTTGGAAATGAATTATTTGTGAAAATCTAATTTTACATTGAACTGACTGTTCTGATTTTCATAGAGCAGGGAAAAAAAACCCACAAAACTTTTCTAATAAAACAGCTCTTCCCCTGAACAGAATCATCCTCAAGATTTTTGTGCCCCATGACCCTATTCTCTTCCATGAGCTAGATTCCCTGACCAGACTGTATCACCTCTGATCACAGAGCTGCTAAAAACCTTGACAGGATTCCTTGGTAAAAATGAAAGTTCACAATTTTCATCTTGCAGGATCCTCATTAGTGGAAAAAGACTTTGGGAATGAATAAAAACAAAAGCAGAGCTAAGAGAAGGAAACCTTTGCTTCTTTCCCCACTACACTGGGAAAAGCACTCATCCCTGTTGTAAACAAAACAATCTCGACTCAGGGAATTTTATAAAATTTAATTCATTGACAATCAACATAAACGTTCACTTACTGATTCAGGTATTGAGAAAAGAGGAAGACATAAACAGTTACACAAACACTTAGGGAAACATCTTTCCTCCCCTTTCCCCGGACTGTACTTCGGCCAAACACCTCTCCTCCCCTCTCGCTAGTCTCAACTTCCCTGGTTTCCCCTGCATATTTCACTCATTTCTCCCAGTTCCTTCAGTGAGGCGACGGGCAACAGGCTGTTGGGGTCATCTGAGTAATGGGTTTTTTTCCGCCACACCTTGCTTCTTATTCATTTTCCTCTGCTCCAGTGCGGGTTGCCCATGGCCCCAGTCCCTCGGCAGTGTCCCACCGCCCCCCAGCACGCACCCTGACCCAGGCCCAAGGCAGCTTTCCAGGTTTTCCAAGGCGAAAGAGTGTCTCTTGTAAGGACTGGAGAAGAAACCTCCCACAGTGACAAGAAAAGAGCTAGGAGACATTATTCTGATTAAAAAAAGGTGAAATGTGAAGACCCCAGGGAGTTAAAAAGGGAGCTGGTGGCCTAGTCAGTGTCACAAGCAGGGTGGATAGGTGAGGGTGGTGGGTGGAGAGGATACAAATAAATAATATTCAGTTTATCTATTCATTATTAATACTGTTTTGGAGAACTAATTCTAATATTAATTCTAATTCTAATACTGGTCTGGAAAGAAAAATAGGATGACAAAAGTGAATATACTCTAAGCTCCTGTTATTTTTGCACTTACTTAGAGCATAGATATGAAAACCATGTTTTCTGGGATTTAAAAGCTCCTGATAAATAACAAAAGACACTCTGTAAGGTAGGTAGTGGAACAGAACAACATCTGATCACAGCCAGGACCGTGTTCTCCGAGCCGTGGGCTAGGAAGCCAAGTCTAATCAAAACTGATGTCTCAGCAGAATACATTTGTAGATGAGAATAGCCACGCTGAAAGGAAACACTGTTTTAAAAACAGGGAAACAAACAAGACAAAATTTTGGAAGTCCATTGTTGCCAACATAGGATGTTTCAGCAGTCATGAAGTAAAATGTATTAGGAATTATCAAATACATTATGAAAATGTTAGTGACCTTTAAACTCGCTTTAAATTCATGGATCCTGGCAACTGCTCTGGCCCTTTTAACATGATCTAGCAGTCTGCTGAAAGAGCCCTTGCAGACATGGGCGTCTAGGTGCCACATCAAGCAACTCTGAGGCAGCTGGAAGGGCCAAATTAGCTGCAGCCTCAGGAACAAGATGACAAACATCATCACACTAAGTCGCCCTGGCTCCCCTTTGCCCTGTCCTACATCTTTTGCTGCCCTGCACTGAGCACCGCTCAGATCAAATCTTGGCTAAGATAAAAAAAAAAGTCAGCTAAGACCGGCTGACATGGTAGCCAGAAATGGTCATTGTCACATAGGAGCAGTTCAGTCCTTTAAAAGGACAGAGTTACCGGTTTGCTCAGCCTTTGTAGTGTATTTCATAGCTGGCATTTCTCCAAGACGAGAGCACAATATTTTTGGATGCCTTTTGTACTGTTAATAAGGGTCACATGTCACCTGGATGACATCATGAGCTATTTTTGTGCAGATGCCTTTTGGCGATTGAGTACTAACTCCAGGACCAAGCACAGCAAAATTGGTATCCAAACCTTACGTCTTTTTTCCACATTTGGTCTGTACAGATGACAGGCAATATTCCAGTGCCAACATCCGCTTACATTAGCTCTTCTATCTCCAAAGTAAATTGGAGACTTTTCAAAGTAGAAGACATTCAATATATACAAATTATTTAAAAATCAGACTCTTTGGGAAAAAATAGTTTCAGCATTTAGCAGAACATGCAGTGAAGTTATGTGAAATTCTACTATTTTCACATGCTGGCTAGAAGATCAGTACAGTAGCAGCTAACTGCCTGACTTTCACATAAACAAAGCATGATCAGGTGATCTGCTCAGGATTCATATCCTGATGGTTCTTTCCTTTTCTGTTTGGAGAGTACTAATTTTGAGCAGTGTCTGCGCATTGTCTGAGATAGATCTCCAGTATCTGACTGGATTTGTGTGTGTATGTGAACTTACCTGAATGAAGATACTTTTGGGGTCCTGTTTATAGCTAAGCCATTGCATCGATATGACCAGCATCCTACAGCAGCAATTTCGGTAAGACTTAAAGCAAAAGTTCGTATGACTTAAAAGAAGGGTGCGAAGCCTTGAGGGTCATACTATCTTATTCTAGAGGTGGATTTTTAAGATACACCTGTGGACAAAGGAAATGATAGCAGAGGTAGGCAAAGGTGTCCAAGGACAGTGGCTTCAGACAGCAGTTATCCTCTGAGTCCCAGGGCTGAGAACAAGACCCTTGAACTGGATGACCTTCACAACGTCTCTTTAGGAAGCAGTCCAATGAAGGAACTACTGGACTGTACAGGTCGCCACAGCAAAATATAGTAGGAAGAAGCAGGGGGGGAGGGTGTTCGGCATTCATTATGAGCAGCTTACAGTGTATCTTGCAGAGACTGGACCACTGAAATTAGCTCTTCAGTTTAGGACCCATTGAAGAAGGTGAAACCACTAACTCTCTTTCATTTGTAACCTCTTGCAACTATTTATTTAACCCAGTCTCTGAAAGTAAATGCAATGACAGCTTCAGGAAAAATAGAATCAGTGAAGTGGAAAGGGAGCATTTCTTGAAGTTATCATAATTAAATTATAGCCAGTACCAGAGTAAGCAGAAAAGAATGCAAATCATTCAGCATACAGATCCAACCACAAAATATGTTTTCTTCCTAATTCATTAGTTTCCCTACATTCATATTGCTAATTATAATTACTCCAAAGGAATTATTAATTATAAATTATTTTACATTAGGCAATTGGAAGACATGAAACTCCCTCTGAAATAAAAATCTATAATGACATTAGAAATACTTCCATGGTTTTACAGTAATGGTAATCTAATGTGATTAACTGTTACCAAAGATACACAAGTATGACTAAGCAAACTAATTAACAATGTTGTTTAGCATGTCTCTTTCATCTCTAATACTCTATAATTTGTTCCTTCCGTAGCAATATTACTTATGTAAGGAATACATTTTTCTTATGGTAATATGAATTTTTCTTATACTAATACATCTTTATTTTTAACAATTTTTATAAGTTTTTAAACTAGTTTGAGAAGTTTGGGCTGGGAGAGATAAGAATTAATGAAGAAAAGCAACTTGAAGAGTTTCCCAAATAAACAGATTAAATGCACAAAAAGTCATGTGGAATACATAACAATAGAAACTCATATAGGGTTTAAAAATAACATTTACCTTTTCAAACTAGATGGTGGAAATTGCTTTGGACATCTCCACTGGGAAGTGGACTCACAGTTTCCTCCTGAGTCTTCCTCCTCCCACCACCATGTTCCTGCATTTTTCTCCCTAGTGGCAATAAAAGACTACTTTTCACTCCTTTCTTTCAAGTATGGACAAGGGTGCAGTTGTATGAAAAGGTTCAGCGTAAAGCCCTCACCTCATGGTCTGATTCGTGTCCTCAGTTGCCTTAACATGAACCTGAAGAAAACCTGGATCTGAATGCTACAAACTTCAGGAAGAAGCTTTGGATCCTCACCTGAATTTTATCACTTGGGCCTGTATCTATTTAAAGCTATGTTATTACAAAGCTCTCTAGAATAGCTCAAGAGGATAATCCTTACTTAACAGAAGCATCGCATGATAACTTAATCAGCCTTTTCCACTTGCAGTGTAGGCTGTCTGCATCAATCTACATTGTTAATGATCCCAAAGAGTTCAATAGGAAGTGTGGTGTGAGGAAGAAAAAGTAGCAAAGAAAAAAACTAGCTCTGGGAAACCAAACCTCAAAGGAGAATATAAATTGCAGAATAATCATGCTACCGCCAGCACTACAGGGAAACTGCTTGCCCAGTAATTTAATGCCACTTATCTTTTGTATATGCCATGCTGAAGACTTCAGGATAATATAGTTACAGTGTAGTTTTACAAGACCTTGTTCCAAGTCCCTGAGATCCTTGGAGCAGCAGGACAGCCCTTCAGGACGCGTTTGTCTCTTGGGAGAGGTTAGCCTTGCTTCGGATACCTGAAGCACCTTTACGCTGGTAGGGTATTGCTGTGCTACACTGCAATTTGCAACCTAATTTTCAAAAGAAAATGTGGGGATGGGTGGTGGTAGCATGATTTTTCTCTCTATGCCCGCACTAAAAGAGCAGGTATACCACAATACATACAGTCCTGGCCATTAGTAAGTACAGCAAATAACATAGCAAGTATGAGAATCCACAGCGTTCTGGCAATGATAAGGCATATTATGCATTCCAGACATTCACCAAACAAGGAACAAGAAATTCATATATAACAGGATGGAGGAAAAGGGCCAAATACTTTATTGATTTACAGACTCTGTAGCTTTGCTAATTTCAAAAGGGTTATAAGAGCTGTGATTCGGTGTAATTTGGTGATTTATCATCAAAAACTGAAGAAATGAAATCCAGAAGTAGCGCATAGCTAAAATGGAACTGTGCTTCTCTGGAGTATAGCAGTTTGAAAGCAGCTGATGGATGGATGACACAGTGTATCTCCAGCTGGACTCTTCTGAGGACAGGCTAGACTACAAATAGCGCAGAATCAAACTCCGTCCTTAATTTTCTAGTTTTCTGTGCCCTGAAAATACTGCCTTTCCTAAATTACTTGGCATTTGCAGCAGCAGCTGTAGCTGATAGTAAGAACTACAGTTATTTACAGTTTTGAATAGAGTTAACTT
Organism: Struthio camelus; assembly: GCF_040807025.1. Classification (NCBI taxonomy): domain Eukaryota; kingdom Metazoa; phylum Chordata; class Aves; order Struthioniformes; family Struthionidae; genus Struthio; species Struthio camelus. The sequence goes on along the minus strand of NC_090942.1, from coordinate 177,826,024 downwards.
ATATTTTTAATACTAGAGAAGGTAGCATTAAACCAGAACACAGCTCTAAGAAACTGAAACCCCGAAAAGGAGGTTCACCTTCTCTCTAGTGAAACTGAAAATTTGTTCACTTTGTGTCTATAGTGTTTGACAGTTATTAAGTATTAAGAAGACATCTTTAAAGAAAACATATCTTAAATATCTATTCACATCTGTATGACAAGACTGCCATATTCAAATACATCTTTAATATCTATTCGTATTAATATAAAAAAGAAACAAGTGACAACGAATGTATAAACATCGTAACTGGTTTTCATGAAAGCTCTCAGAGGCAGGGTTTGGGGTCAGTTCATTCCAAATCAACTATCAGCTCAAAGGGACTAGTCACCAGGCAGGTAACCGCATCGAACCGTTCCAAAGAATACTTGATTACTTTCAGAACCAAAGAGGTGCAGACAGTGGTTTGGTGCCAGGGAAGTAAAGATCTCTCTTGATTGTATTAAGGGCCCAGAAAGGTCCCTGAAAGAATGGAGCACAGCGGAGATAGAAATTTTTGAATTTGAACCCATTTCCTCCTGCCCCAAAGGCGAGTCAACGCCATAAAAGAAAATTTGGGGTTCAATGAACACAGCCTGAAAACATAGTTTCCCCAAGAGCTGAAACTTCAGCCAGGAACCTGCCGAGTTCTGTCAGCTGGATAGTTCTCACTGTAGTGAGTGGGAAAAATTTGGAGCCATGCACTTGATATTTTTATAATAAGACAGATGTACAGAAACTTTCGTGACTGTGCTACCCATTTCGGATTTTAGAAGCTTTTATATTACTTTTATCAGTGCTTACTTTAACCCAGCCTGAACTGAGTGTGATTTTAAGATAACTGACCTATCAGGAAATGCCATAACTATCAGTACGTCAATCCTTAAAATCAGAATTCTGGAACACGTTGGCAGAGCCGAGCACCCCGTCAATTATTTCAAGATTACCAAAAGAAAATAGAATCTGTTACTACTTATTGACATTCTGGTTTGGAGACTGGTAATACAGAGATTTTTGTTGATGATAAATCTTCTGGTGATCAGCATTTCTGCCATACCTCTCTTTCCCCCTCCCCCCAGGGGGAAAAAAAATGGTATGGCAGCATTACAGTGTGGGAATGCAATCAAACAGCAAGGAGTTCTTAGGGAGTTTGCGATATTGCAAGGGATCATTTTGATTTTCAAGAGAATGCAGTCCCAAGCAATCCTCAGTATTATTTGGTATGATCCCTTCATGAAACAAACTAGTTTCATTTTAAATTTGATTAAATATAACTCCCAATACTCCTATAGACATTTAGTTTCGGAAGCTCTTTCCTCCAAAGGTTTAAACTTCTGTCTAATTCCAGTCTGAATTTATTCAAGGCCACTTTATGCCCGTTTGTTCCTCTGCCAACATTGTACTTCATCTTAAATAGTTCTTTAACCTCCCTGATGTATTTATAGAGAGCAATAACATCCCTTCTCAATTCAGTCTTGCTTTGCTAGACTAAACACATCTTTTTTAGTCTCTTCTCATAAGATTGCTCTTCATTCCCACAGTCATGCTGGTAATTCTTTCTTTACTGGTTTAAATTGTCTTGAATTTGGGCAATCAGAACTGTAAATGATATTCAAGATAAAGTCTAATTAATGCCTCTTATACAGCAGGAATATTTCCCTCGGGAATATTTTTATCGGGATGATCTAACCGGAATTGAATATCTTTTTCTTGGGCATATCACCCAGTGACAACATTCAGACACCATACAGTCAATACTCTGTGGGTCCGCCTCCTACTAGAGTTTCCTGGTGATGAGCTCCCATCAATTGCCCTTCTGATTCCCTCTGTGGCTGAGATTCCCTCAGTTATGGCAGTGCACTTTGAATGAATAAGAAAATATCCCAGCCTGATTCTTCCTGTACAATGCCTCGCTCCTCTTTCGTGCTGGTGTTGCCTCCTACCCTTGTAACATGAGTATATGCTTTCTTTACTGTGCCAAGACAACTAAAAAACTATAGTAAATAAAATGAGCTTCTCAAAGCACTAATAATTTCCTGTCACTGCAGGTTATTTTGATGTCTTCTTGAAGCACACCTTATCCATCTTTCAATTCTTTCATCAGCCTCCATATCAGTTGCTTTGCTGAAGTCATGCTCTGCATTTTTTCTGTCTATAAAAATCCATTCCCTTTTTTTTCCAAGTCAGATCACGATGCCACATCCAGCTTTGGTGAATGTATGCTTAGCATTACTCTGTTTGCTTAGATATCTCTTCTTATTCCTTCCTATTAGGTCAGACTCATAGGCCAATAGATACCTGTATCACTTTGCTGTCCTTAAATGTAGATCCTTCACTTTCTATTCTCCAGTGATATGCCACCCTATGTAATTTTGATAGAGTTATTTAAATCTTTCCTCATGTGTCTTTAAGTACCATTTTCTTTTACAAGAGGCCCCAGAACGATGAAAATGTACCCAGATTGTTCATCCCCTCGCTTAGCCTACTCCAGATACTGGTTAAGGATATTGGGTCTGCAAAGACCCAAGCCTTCTGGCCTGTTGCCCACATCAGACATCCTTCAATGACTCACAACAGAAGCCTTAAAAAGACTGACTCTCTTCGGCCTCTTCCCAGGCAGCACACCTAAGGCTTTTTGAAACTATTCCCAAGGCACTTCCCATCTAAGCTGTAGCTAAAGAGTACCCTTGAGGTAAACCCTAACCTCTCTGGCAACCACTCCACTTTGCCCAGTCTGCAACCTTTTATCCCAGTAACTACTCACTGTTAGTCACTGAGCCGCAGCTGGGGAAATAGCTTCTCACTGTTAACCCTACCGTGATTGTTTCATAGTGGACTTTGTCCCATTACAATCACATACATTAAGTGTGCAGACAGCTGAGGTCTCACTATAATCATGGGTCTGGCTTTTGGCATATTTTGTCCTAGTTTGCTATTGGTGTAAGTGAAAAAAGAAGTAAGGCTAAAGAGAGGGAGAAATTATTTAAGGTGGTACAATTAGGCTTAAATATGGAAAAATAAACAAAGGAACACGTTATATGAATAAAAAGAAAATATAGATCTGAAATATTCCAGAAAAGATTCTTTGGGAAAAGTAGTAGAAATGCCATTATCTGCAAGATTTAAAAATGAAAATATGTGGAAATACATAGCAAAGAATAATCCCACCCTTTTCAGAAGAATGGTTATCTCAGTTTCATAGGTCTGCAAACTGCCATCTGGTTTAAGGAGATGGAAGGGTTAGAAAATTTTTCATTATTACTAGTGCTTATCCTGAACATAAAAATAAACACCAGAAAACCAGAGAGTCCCTTTTATATAAAGAAAAAAATTCCAGTCATTTCATCTCTCATAAGGATCCTTTTACTTTTTTTCTAAATTTCACTTATTGTGGAGTATTTTCTAAAATAAAAAGTTATTTCTTCTCTCTGTGGAACACCACAAGAGTGCCTCAAGGAATTTAGCCAGACAAAGTGAGACAGATGTCTTAAACAGATGGATGTCAAGGAAGTAGCTTGGTTTCTCAAACAATGGATGTGAAAAACTGGGGAGTAAGAGGAACAGAGTCTTGGCTGGACTGAGCTGGAGGAGGGCAGTTTTTATCTTATTGTAAGGAGTGGCTAGACAATTGTGTATTCTACTTTGATAAACTGGATCTTTCTTCTTTGATAAACTGTGGATCTTTCTGACTACTTAAAAAACCTGTAAGCACATATTCCTCACACTGGCACATAGATCCAACATATCTTAAAGAAAAACAGTAAATAAGCATGAAGGATTCCAATATTACTTCAATCTTTATATTTATGAAGAAGTAAGAATTTCATTTAGAATGGTCTAAGGATGTTCAACCTTACCTGCTGAAGTAGCAACAATACCTTCTTCTAGTGGTACCAGAGGCTGCACTCTTTTCTGTCTGCCACATGACTGCAACTAATACAGGTCAATCCCTATGCACAGTATCACATCCACAATATGCCTGACAGTGCCTGGTAGCTTTAGGTTTACTGTTTAGGAGCTCCACAGTACTTCTGTGGAAAGTGAACAATAATGAACTCCTCCCGGGAAAGAAAGCGGCAAGAATATGGTTTTATGTTCAAGACAATGCATGCGATCTACCACCCATGCCTTCTTCCTCAAAACAGTTTAGGGGTGAACTAAGCTTTGGTCCAATAAATTGTCCAGGGAGTTTCAGCTTCATTTAGTAGCCAAATATTTTTGGTGAGCTACATACAGCTCTCATCCAAACCATAGCATCTTTGGATTAAATTACTGCTTTAAAAAGGTGTAATCAATCTCCTACATTCTCTAAAGGAAATAAAAATTTAATTTTTGGCACTCTAACTTGAAATTCTCTAATAGGACTTGATTATAAAAGGATGGTTACCCAATATTTTATAGAAAATCAGGTCTTTTGAAACTATGTCTGCTCTGCCACTTAATAATTGATCTTTTTCCAAACCACCAAAAATTGTGGAGAAAAAAAAATCCTGGATATAGTCATGTATACTTAGAGGTAGCATAATTACTCCTAGGCTTCATAAAACAAGCAGAGTATCTCTTCAAATTTATGGGTCAATAGGTTGTGCCTGAAGCCTACTTCTTATTCCTCATCTGCTGACCATGAAGTAAACATGCTGAAGTATGTCAAACTGAGGCAGTTTGATTTTTTTCATGGCAACAAAATCATTTATGATAGGTCAGAAGAAGAATACTGCAATTCAAAAGGGCTGGGCAACGATTATATGCTGTTTACATTACGATTTTTGGAAACAAGGTGATGTAACTCATTATAGGAAATTAACATCTTGCCTTCATTATCTCACAGAGGTTACATTGCGGACAACTTCAAAATACTCGAGTTATACTGGGTCATTGCTATAGCTTAATAAAACAAAATTCCTTCAGTCTCTGTTTTGAAAACTAGCATTTTAATTCTAGGATCATGGTAACACATATAAACCAAAACTTATTAGTCAGTGTGATAATACTCAGGAATCATTTGGTCACATAATCCTAATATTTGTGTATCTTGAGCTTCTTTAGGAAATATCAATGGAACTGCTTTCTAGTGCCTTAGCCAAAAGTCTTTACTTCCTTCATAGAATAATAAGGCTATGCTTCAGTCTAGAGCAAAACAGAATATAGCTCTCAGCACCTAGGAAACCAGACATTTCTGACCGTTATCTAAAGTAAGAATCATGGGGAAATGAAGGCTGAGGATCCTTTTTCTCTGTGTCTTTCCTACTCCTTAGACCTATCAGTCACTTAATCAGCACTAACATTTCCCTTGTGCCTGCACTTCACACTACATTTAGATACTGAAAAGATAGAGAGATTTAAAGAAGGGCAGCTAAAATGAAAATATGACCTGTGAAGAGAAACTAAAGGAACCGAAGCCCACATGTGGCTGTCTTTGTACTGAGTTCCCAGTTACTTCTCAGAGAGTTATGCACAAGAACTACACAATCATTAACAACCTTCCCTTTAATATCCAAGGTATACAGGAGTGTGTATGTCTTTATATAGGTACCTTAGGGGAGGGAAGCTTTGAACCAGATGAGGTCCCTTCTAGTAATTATATAGGACAGATATTGCTGACTAATTAACTCAATAACCAAGAGAGAAAAAGAGATGAGGTGAAAACTGACGGGTTTTTTTTTTTTCGATACTAGAACAGAATAAGCTGGGACATGAGGTTAAATCTGTAAAAGGAAGGACTCCCTGGGAATTGAGAACTCTCACAAAGACACAATGAAGCAGATGCCCGGTTCGGGTAAATTAGAGCTTCCTTGGCTTGGTAGGACTTACATTTCTCAATTTGTGGGCTTCCTGCCCTGCAGGTTTGGAGAATGCATCTGAGCATGTGTGGGAAAGTCAGAAAATCCATTTGTGAGCAGTTCTTTCCGCTAGTATTAGGAAGACTGAGCAGGTTGTTGCTTCCTGAAAAGATCCTTTTTGTGTTCCATGGGAAGAACTGTGGCTTTTTTGACTTCTTAGCAGTAGTCTGCCTTGGATCAGATGGTTCAGAGTAGCGGTTCACAAACATTAACTGTCAGAATTGAGAAATGTCTACCAACAAAGCATGTAAACAGGAAATCCATGTGCCTTACCTGTGCCTCCACGTGCCTTTAAGACTGTTGCTCCTTTATTTTCCAGCTTTCTCTACATGAATGGGTGTGATACTACCGTACTCTAGGCATGATCAATAGAGTCAGTGTTAATGTCTTTGTATGTTTCACCTTCTGCTTGAACAAAATAAAGAGCTTGGCTTTTTGTTAAACGATAGGAGTAAGCAGTAGTTGCTGTGAGAGCCTCAAGTGGATATTCAGTGGGGAAACAGGCTAATGGTAAAGTCATAGATATCTCAGGATATAGTTTGTGACTTACATTTTCTACAGCAGCAAAGATGTTTCTGTCTCTCCTACCCATTTCTCCTTCCCTCTCTTTCCACTTCCTTTCTTAGGATCACTTCTCTGCCACTTCCTCAAACCTCTTCCTTCTTCAAACCTCCTTGAAACCTTCAGTCTAGCAGCTACAGATTCCCTTACCTACACTTCTGCCCCCCACCCATGCATTCCTCATCTTGTTCCAAGCCAAATGGTGAGAAAATCCAGAGAAAAATGCAGAGAGCAAAGCTTGTTGCTCTCACAGCTTCTGGAATATCCCCTTTGTCCCTTCTAGGTCTTCATATACCATTATATGTCTGTAACAGACACAGTAGGAAGCAAGGACTGTGCAGGCAGGAGATAGGGATGATCTGTTCAGACTATAACAGAAGCAAAGAAAGCAGTTTGCAATCACTTGCAGTCTTTCCACCTAAGCTGTTGTCTTTACTGTATATATCTGTATTCTTTTTAAAAGAAAACTTTGATCCTAAGATCTGATCATAACACCCACAAACTTTCTGGATGCCTGAAAGGCTGTATATAATTATGTTTAAGCAATAGAGTTCTGTATGTTCCTAGACTTCTTTCCTAGAAGTCTTTCTAGATCTGCCAGCCTGTGCGGTTGGGCTACAGAGCCCCATCCCTATCTCATGCCTGAAACCACTCATATTTGAAATATCCCCCTGACATATAAGGTCTGGTTGAATTTCATATGAATTAGAGTTTATTTAAATTTTAATAAACCATTTATTTTACAGCATTTTCCACAGGATTTGCAGCAGATTCTGAAGTGTCAATTAACTTGATAATAAAGCCCTTTCAAAAATAAAATAAAGCTTTATTTAAACAGTCAAACAATTATTTAAATTATAAATGAAGTGGAACTAAGATTATTCCCTGTATTTTCAGTAGTAGAAGAACAGCTGAGAATTAATTGGATCTGTTTCTCTTCAAACTGATGGAGAGAGTTCTAAAATTTCCTGTCTTAAATCTCCATTAAACAGTTTCAAACATATTCAATGAAGCCAGGCGCTGTAATTTTTGCCTGCAGAAATTCCATAAGGATTCTGGGACCCACTAAACACTGGAAAGATGTAGATTCTTCTTGGAATTACCTCTGATAATGAGGCTGGCTTCCTCCCTGGAGCTGACTAATCAAACTAGCAGGAAAAATGTCTGTGTCTCACTCCTCAGAGATCTCCGAAAACTTTAAGAAAGTTAGTTTCTGATTATTAGTTAGTTGGGCAAGAGCCAGCAGCTGGACACTGCTCTGAATTAGAGCACTGAAACAGAGATCATCCAAAGAAGAGAAAAACATTGTCACAGTGAGAAACAGCAGCCAGAAGAGAGGTTCTTTATAACTCGACTGAGGTTTCGACTTTTTCTACTCACTGAGGATTGAAAAGGCCTTTCTTCCCCGATCCAGAAATTAAAGAAAGGCTTAATTTATTTTCCCAGAGGGTTATATCTTTTTTTTTGTTTCTTCCATATTGAATTGTGTGGGATTATTCCAGCTGCACAGCTGTAGTCACTTATACATGCTATTTTGCCCCAATAGGCAGTAGGTACCCATAGGCTCAGCAGAAGGACACTGGAGTGTGATAGATTAAATAATTTGTATGAGTTTATTTTGGACTTCTCTTCAGCTATCTGCTGCCCATCCACATTAAGTTACCTCTGTCTACCACTGTCTCTCATGAACCAAAGAATGCTACCCCCTGTAGGAATATTTTCAGAATGCCATACTGGGAAATATTTCAAGTGTGCACACAGTTATAGCCCAGTACGACAGTGGGAGTCATCTGCCTGTCTGCTTTCTCAGTCTTACGTTGAAATGAGGCTTCACTGTTATTTTTGGATTGCTAAAATAACAATAAGGGCTTTTATGACAGCATTATGTATATTTAGACATAGGTATCTATCTATAGCATTCTCATATGTACATGCTACAAATCTAGTGAGAAGAGATAGGCATCACTTTATATACTTCCTGCAATCACCTTCTGGCTTCAATTGTTGTAAGACAAGGTAATATTTTGTTACATTTACTTATATACCTTTAAATGCTTTTTATTTTGCTTGTGACTAAAGTGGTAGGTTTTTTAAATCTATCTGTGAATAAGCACCAAAAGAACAGTGGTGAATCAATTCAGTTGCCTAAATGCCATCTAGTGCCATCTGAAATGCCCTAGGATATCTGGGGCATTCAGATGAGGCTGGCAGATACAACACAGGATATAGAAGAGACACAGAGATACAGAAGCACCCTTCTGGACTAACTGCTGGATGCCAGATGGTATACCCTAGAGCATCTCAGTACTACATGCATGGGTAACTAGGTGGAGAATCCAGTGAGCTTTAAGGTAGGCACTTAATTTAAGCGCCTACCGAAGGTAGCCTATATTCTCTGTTTAGTCATGGAAGAGAAATAAGTGCCTTAGATACCTCAGTTTAGGCAGAAAGGACTTCAGGCCCTCAAAGGCCTCTCAGATTACTTGTCTATCTCTATTACATAAGCAGGGAATATATGCACTTAAATCTGAAGTTCTCGCTCCTAAATTTAGCCATCTAAAAATTGTTATCATCTAAAATTTGTAAAGCTGGATTCAGCTCCAGAGTTCAGCAGTTAATGCTGCTTGGGATATCTTAGGCTAATCAAGACATCTGCGTGCATCTGACAGATAAAACATTGGACCTATGAGGAATCTGTACTCTTTGAGAGCAGCAGCTAGAGACAAGCTGCTGGTATGTCCTATGGCACTAGATGGCTAAGCTCAGGTGACTGAATCACCCCCTATGTGAGGTAGGTGGCTAAGCTCCATAATAATCAGTGGAGATCTAAAGCTTGATTCAGCTGATCAGATATAAACATCTACTGCTGCCTGAGGTGCCCCTAGGTTACCCAAGACATTCTCTGGAGGCTGGCAGGTATGAAACAGAGCCTGTGAGAGACCACTGCCTTTGTCGAGTAGCAACTGTAGGCCAAGAGAGATACCTTAGGAAATCAGATGGCTTCTGTTTAGTCACATGAACTGGGCCCTAGTCTTCTTCTGTTGATGTATTTGCAGAAGCTCATCTTGTTGCCCTTCATGTCCCTTGCCAAGTTCAACTCCAGATTGGCTTGGGTTGTCCTAACTGCATCCTTGCCTGCTTAGACAGTAAAGGGAATCTAGATATTAGTGTGGGCTCAGTACTGTTTAGATGGGATTCCAACCTTCTTTTTTGGAGTACTTGTTCACTGGAAGCCTCATTGCCTAAGTAATACAGGCTGAAACCTTGGGTTTGATTTCAAGCTGCAAAAGCTCTGTACTTGTATTAGAACTGGCTTTTCCCATATCTGTCATGCCTTATTCAAATTTGCCATGCTGAACACAGTTGTTATATTAGAAGAGAACTAGAAACAGTTAGGGTGAGAGAAAGCCAGCCTGTTTGTAATTTGCTTCTGTTGCCTAGTCAATGTATCCAGGGATTTTCTTGCTATGCCTCAGGCTCCTATCAGTTTGACAGACCTGGAGTGCTGCAGTCAGGTTAACTATTATGGATGCAGAACACTTCTGGGAGTGATAGATTTCAGTGCACTACCAAGGGCAAATAAAATGCAGGATACTCAGATATAATTGTGTAAAGTGTAAAAAACCATGCACCCAGAACAGTATAAACCATTACAAATTAATATGAACCAAAATTGTTGTCAATGCATAATATATATCTTCTGTTACGCACAGCAAATTAAAAAAGGCAGGGATATTATAGCTGAATATGCTAGGGTTCATACTGAACACTAAAACAATGAAACAGAAATATTTTACTGACAATCAGTTTTATTTAATCAGGATAGGCTTTCTGTTCCCACCAGTTCAAATCAGCTTAGATACTGAGCTAATTTGTATAACTCTTATATTCAAAACTTTTCTATTTGGTTACAAAAGGCTGTTTGCTATTTGAAAACAGTATCTGTATCTATCTATGACTTGCTATGCATATATCTATATCTAGCAATCCTAATTCTGAAGAAAAGCTCATAATGCACTATGGGAAACACCCAAATTTCACTCGCTTTTTTATATGCTACGAAAGTCCCAAGATACATGCAGTATCCAGACAGATGTAATTTTCTGTGTTTATAAATAGGTAAGGGTGCTGACAAATCAAGCAGGGAGTTCATGTTCCAAGAAACATCAGAAATATAGGACTGTAGAAGAGTTTCATTCGTTCTATTTAAAAATTATGTAAAACACTGGACTTTCAGAGAAATAGAACAGAATGAACAACAAAAGGCTTAACTATGTTAAGCAGCTACTTCCACTAGCAAAGACTCAATAGCATCCACAAGGTAGGCAGCAAGCAGCAACAAATAACTATGCTAGTACTTTGAGCACAAAAGCAAAGGGAAAGAAACTCAGCCATGAAATATTTAGGGCACGCTCCATGTGGTAGAAGTTGTAGAAGGGCAGAACCTGTCACTAATGCCTTGTGATTTATCGCTATATTTAAACACCAACATTCTAACTACTGTTTGACCAAACTAGGAGTTCAGAAGAACTGGGCTCCTCTCTATACCTAAACTTTAATAGCACACAAGACAATTAGCTTTTCTATATTTTCAATATACATTTTTCCCTTTCCAGGGAAAGCTGAGCCTGTAGGGTTACATGGACAACAGTTTTACCAGTCACAAGGCACTCGTTTCTTCTGATTGAAGCAAATGAATGTTCCATTAGCAGAGCAGGATGCCACAGAACATTAGAGATCCATATTGTACTTCTAGACAGGTGGCTCACAAACATTTAGATGATGGACTGCCAGCCCTCAAAAGTTGTGCAGGATAGCATTGGAGGCTACAATAATTCTAACTGAAAATAATAAAAAGACAACAAGGTTCTGCAGACTATCAGAACAATCTAACATACTGTAGGTGGGCAACCACTATTTTAGACATTACCCCTCTTCTACACCCAAGTGTACCCCTCTGCATTTCATTAGGGCTTTTGGAGGCCCAGCTCACTATTCACAAAATATTTTTTTTTTTGCTAATCAATTAGATTTTGCTAATCTAGCAGAAGGGATTCTCTCCTAGCTGAACACCTCAGTTTTGCTCACTTAATTCACTCAAGAACCGTGCGTGTATAACTAATAGCATTTGATTCTGTATATGCTCCCTTTTTTACTGAAAAATGATTTTAGTGAGTAAAAAACAGATTTCTTCAGTTTTCAAATAAAAAATAAATTTTCTAAACTTGCAACTACAAACTCAACTAGACAGCTCTTAGCCAATGTAGTCTGGGCGGGGGGAGGAGGGGGTTGTCTGTGTACTTTTTTCTCTTTTTCTTTGCTTCCATTTCTGGATATGATCAAGTAATACAGATCTTCTGGAGTAATCATCAGCCCCGATCATACTCATAAAAGATATTGTACACTGGCACAGTAAGTAGGATGTGGTGAGCAATATTTATACACTGTAGGTACATCTATATTGCTAAATAAAAGAGTGCTAGTATAGAAGAGACCTTAAATATTTTACCCCGGTCATCCACACTGTTTAATTTCTAGCTTACTTCTTGTATCTCTGAACTTCTTCTTTCCAAAACAAATCTGCAATAGAGATAGGTGGCTGTAAGTAGTGTTTAGGCAAGCCAGAAGATGCCTTAGCACTTGCCCACTAGGCCAGGGATCAGTCCCAGTCTTCTATTTGGCAACATAGATGATAGCCTATGAAGCCATTGCTGAATATCAGAAAAGACAGATGGAATCTACCTACCTCTGTAGATTCTCTTTATTATAAGGGAAATTTACCCCTTAGCATTGAGGGAGTGATTGAGGATCAGAATATAGAACTGAGATGGGCTCAGATGTCCATCAGATGAACCTCTCCCTCTCCAGGAAGGAAGCTGGAATCATTGTATTCCTGCTTCAGGAATCTTCCTTCCTGTCTTCTTTGGTAGAGGAATCTGTATCAGATACTTTCACAAGGCAAACACAGTATAGAGTAAATCTGTTACCACTTGGGGAAAAAAAAGGCAGGTCAGTTTCTAAAGGCAGCTCATCAGCTTCAGTGACATGGGGCCTGGGTTCTTACTTTTAGGTGTTTCCCAAGACCCATTTGTGAATCAGGTCTATACAATAGGGAGAAGGAAAACATGTGGGACACTTCTTTCACCACAGTTTTGCAGCTGCTAACTGCTTTCCTCAGATGCCAAGCAGCCTGGACTGCTGGAAAAAATACTGTCTACACAGGTGCTGATAAACCATACATATGCAATAGGACCACTGCAGGAGATGTCATGTGTATGGTGTATGTGTTACGTCATTGATCTGCTATGGCCAGTAAACCTGACACGCCGAGCCTGCTGTGCCTACCTGAACTGATTTGGTGCTACACAGATAAAGTTCAACAAAATTCCACGTACACAGATGTAAGGTCATTTTGTACATGCACAGAACTGTGTATGTGTGATTTATCTGTCCAGGACTGCAATGGCTCCCAATCAGCACTATGCCCATGGCCTCTAAGACAGCCAATTTCTGCATGATGAACAGTCCTGCCAAGTCAGCATGGTAATTGCTTAGAACCTGGATATTTTATGTTTGCTGTCATTAATGACAAATCCAGGAATGAAAAAAATGTAAACTGAGATTTCCTTCTTATATTCAGGTGTAGACTTCTCACCACTGTCTCTCATGAACCAAAGAATGCTAACATGGAGTCACGTCCCTGTAAATAATACTGAAATTCTCTGACACTTTCTTCCCCTATTTTTTGCTAAAACACAAAATGGCTTCAGTCACTTTTTGATGCAACATTGCATGACCTTCTGTTTAATATTGACTCTGATTCTCTACATAGTAAAAAAAAAAAAAAAAATGTATGGCAATTTTTTAACTCCTTTCCTGACAACCACTGCCTTTCAAACATACTGTTCACCTAATCTAAGAAAATCTTTATTCAAATACATGAGACAACTGGACAGTTACAATGAAAAGACATAACCACAACATCTGGTGCGCTTCAGACCTAAGCAAATCTGTGCCCGAGGGCTCTCTCTTTCCTAGTGCTCTAGCAGACTTCTTTGGAGGAGACCGCAACTTCTGTTTACTCTGCCTTTTTAGCTTTTTGAAATGACACAGGCACATTAACTGTTGCAATGCTGTTGGCAAATTAGCTGCAAAAAGCAAAATGCCAGATAAAGTTGCTCACTAGACTTCTCTGTTGTTTTCTCATACAATCGAAATGGCATTTAGGGCTCAATTCAGGCAACTCAAACTAGTGGTAAATGCCTTGGTGTCCTTCTGGTCCCCAGCTGCCCCTGCAGAATGTGATGGCTCTTCCATGGCTCCTGTGTCCTACCTACTAACCCTGTGCATGGTCTGAGGTACTTTAAGGCTTTTCTTATGTGTCTAGACATCTATATGCAGGCAACTGCACTGAGACTACAGAGTGGGAGTCATCTACAAACTGTAGACAGTTCCATTTAGGAGTCTCAGTGTAGGTGTTTACACATGACTTAATAGTTTAAGTTCCCATTAGAGTCAGCAAATATCTAGAATTTGTTTCAGTTGCTCAGACATAACCATCTGGTGCAATATGAGTGTTCAAGACATACAGGACTGGCAGATATGAGACAGCACTCAGGAAAGACTTTTTGTCTTTCTGAAAGAGCAGCTGGAGGCTAGATTCAGGCAACTTAATACAGTATCAAAAGTCATTTTAAGCACTTCAGCGTACCCTGCCAAACTTTCAGATGCCACTTCAGAAAGGTGCAGGTCACTTGGTGGTCCCGCATCATAACTACTAGCCTCATGCAGATATCTTGGCAAACATAGAATATCTGCAGGCGAGGCAGGATACCCGATAGAACCCAAAATGAAACCTAAAACCTATGCTCAGGCAACTGACTACCTCTCAATTGACTCTGAGGGAACTTAAGACATCTAGTTCATGAGACAACACCTTTATTTAGACAGCTCAGGGCTGAATCCCATCTGCAGTTTGTAGAATTTTGCTAGCTGCGGTGCAGCGCATTGCTAAACCAACAAGAAGAAAATCAGTAACATTAGTGCCTGACAAATTGCTTCACTCCTCTCCTCTATTACTGTTCTTCAGTCTACATCTTAGAAAGTATTATTAAAGTGTAACTTTGCAAAGGCTCAATTCAGTTGCCCACAGATGGGCATCTAGTGCCGTTCGAGACTTCCTACCTGTTCTCCAGCTGCCACTTACAACAGCATGGGTCTATTTTAGGTCCTGTCTCATATCTTCCAGAACAATCCACATATCTGCATATGCTAGGGCATCTCAGATGGCAGTAGATACCTGTGTGTGTGCAACTGAACTGAGTCCTGGATGCTGTCTAAAGTTAGTTTTACATGTCTAAAGTTAGTTTCTTCAGTTATCCTGCTATCTCACTATGTATTTGAGGGCATCAGTGAGACAGCTGGATGAGAAGAGTTATGAGAAGATGACTGTAGTGAGCCAGGGTACCCCCATACTGCTAGTGGGAGGACCATTTTGACAACCTGTTAAGTCCATTTTTATTTATGTTTTTGTTTTATTTATTATTGATGAAATTCCCAATGTAAGATAATTTGCATTAAGATATGCTTACATCTTCTTACATTCATCTCTTTAATTTATGAGAAGCGTTAGAGATATAAATAAAGAAATCCAGTGAGATCTGGAAGGTTTAATGAAATTAGGAAACTGTCCTTCTTATATTTCCACATGAGGCAAGATGCCAGGCTGTCTTAAGAATCCGGAGGTCTTGAGCACAGAACTGGTTGGAGGTCTGTGCCTTCCTGAACAGAAGAATGGTCCAGAACAAGTTTATGTTGCATGTGCAGTGTGTGAGGCCAGTCACATATGGTGCAGGTAACACAGAATCACTCAGAGCAGGCATGGGTCAGCTATGTGGCATATGGTCTGAAACAGGTCACATCAGACTGTCCTGCTAGGATGTGATTGAACTCAGTCTGCACCATCATTATTCCTGATGCTCTTTGAGGGATCTGCTATTCAGCCTGACGTAGAGAGGACTATTTGAACTTGAAGTTTCTGATTTTTGCACCTCTGGAAGGGTCTCTTTGGGGACTGGATGCTCCTGCTCATGCCTGCTGAGATCTGTCTGGGGCTGGTGATAATAGGTACTTCTTTGGTGAACAGAGAGGACGGACTGGGAAACACCTTCCAACTCTCAGAACAACACCTCTGTATCATACTAGTACTCTATCTCTGCTCTCTTTTTCCCCCCATATATACCACAAAGCCAGATATTTCAGTCTGCAACGCAGTGCCAGCCCACAAAACAGAGAGGAAAAGCAAGTAGAAAATAACATCCTCAGCTTTTGTTCTACATGCATTTCAAAGTGAATAAAATTCATGTTATCCACTTTTCAACCCTAAATCCCACTGGAACTATCAGAGCATGTTGCTAGTGACTTGGCTGTATCCCAGCCTTTTCCGCAAGTCAGGTAAATGAAACAGACCGCTTATCCGCTTCAGAATTTTCCGAAACCTCTCCATACTCCTTTGTCTTTCATTCTCACAAAATAATTGTGATATTCTCTTGTCACTCAGACATCGTTCTGCACCAAAACGCTCTCATTAACAACCCCACTATTAGCTGTCTAGTGGTCTCAAAAAAGTGAGTGGGTCAGGTTTTTTGCAGGCACACGAAAACACTGGGCACAACTAAGAGCACATTACAACAGAGTGAGTGACTTCTAGGACCTGGAAACTGCTCCTTGATTTTAATATCTGCTCTGTGATGCCTGAGAAGCACAAAGTAACAAGAACAAACCAGAAAATCTGGCTTCACACCTTCTATTTACTAAATCACAGCTAGATTAATATGTCCCTACCCCACCCTGTGGTTTTACTTGGGCCATATTCACATTACATTCCATTGGAGATTTGGCTTGACTAAGGATTAGAACCCAATCCTCCAAGGTATTTACGTCTCTTGGATATACCAGTGCCCTCTGTTCTCACTGGATGGTATGCGAAAGGATGGCACTCAGCCACACTGAGAGATGCTCAGAACATTGCAGAATCAGACCCTCAGAGCCCAGAATTCTTCCCAACAGCTCCTAAAAGAGCAGCCACAGTCAGCGTTAAAGTTGCTGCTATGGGGTTTTGCTTTTTGACATGTGTCCAAAGAAAGCTGCTTGTAGAACAGAATTACCAAAGCCAACATGAAGTCTTTGTTCCCAGACATTCTTTCAAGTCGAGGCAAATTTAAAGGGAGCTTAGGTACTGCAGAGACTGGTGCAACAAAGGCAGACAGCCTTGAATTTTTGTCTTTGTGTTGCAAAGATGAAAAGTGAGTTTAATATTTTAAAAGCAAATTATATAGGAAAGGTAGACTATTCTCTGTGCAAAGTACTTGTTTCACAAAATGCTATATTTTGAGAACCTTGCAATGATACAGAGAACTCTGAGGATTAGGATGTGAATCACAAGACATTCGGATGCTGCAATTCATTCCCAAGGAGAAGAGTCCTAAATAAATCCTGTGGATTTCATCATCTGCTGCTAGTCAACGTTTTTAATTCATGAAATATCGTTAGCAATTTAACAGGTAGATGTGTAATGTGTAGATGTGTACAATCAGTGTAAATCAATACATCTCTACTAAAAAGCTGAGGAATGACTCCTGTTCGCAGCAGCTGGGAAACTACCCCATTGTCTTCAGACATTAATGTGACTGGCAATAGGAGACTTCATAAATATGAGCGTTAAGTCTTAAACTGCTCTTAATAAAGAGCTATTTAGGTTATGATTACTGTTAATATGGCTTACATCTGGAAACATAACCAAAGCATGCAGGCTTCTGTGCCTTTTAGTGAGTTTGTGCTTTATTCTGCCAGGCTGACCAGAGGAAAAGGTTACAAAACAGATGCATGCTAGCATGGGAGGAAACTGGAAGAACAGTTCTTAACACGAGCAAATTCAGTGCATCCCCTGCAAGTCACATCACATAAAGCAGGTTCAGCCACGCAGCTGCAGGGACCTTTTTTCCACATTCATATTGAGGCTACCTCTGCCTTGGAGGTCTTTAGGTGATATAAGAGGGACAGTGGTTTCATGTATTTGCTAGGTCAAGAGAGGATTTGAACCATAAAACAGGCAGAAACAGGATATTCAAGCATGCATTCGGGGTGTTTAGTCTGCTAAGATATCTTCTATTGAACACTTCTGTAGGTAGCCCTACCTGAGGTGCCAAATTTAATATTCCTTTAGTGATTATAGGTAAGAACAAAACAAAAGTGCAAACAGATGGAGATTTGTCATAGATATGTAACTGATATATTTGAAATACTACCACTGGAAACCAGCAGCTTAAGTTTCTGCTGCAGCATTGCTTGTTCCATGGGGTTTGCCAGGCTCATAACTATTTCAGATATTGGTTCTCTCTGTCTGAACAATCTGCCCTCCAACTAAATAACGGCAACACCAACCAGACTGAGTCGGCAGAACCTACCCTATAGCTTCACACTGGTTGAACTGGAAGGTTGCGAATAGAATTTTCTTCCTTTATACTAGAACCCTATGCATCTCCAGCTAAGTTTTGTATTTAGTCTACATACATTGGCTTTTTTTGTTGAATTTACCACACCTCCACCACACACAATCATTTCTCTTTTCATCACTCTGTACTTCACCAAGTTATTTACCTTTAAGATGAAGGGGTCACTCAGAATCTTAGACCTGCTTTTTAACGAGACCTTTTTAAAAATAGCCCCAAACATGTAATTTATTATAAATTGCCTTACTGCCAACTACAATTCAAAATTTACTGATGTTAATTTGATCAAAATTTTCTTGCAGTATTAATTTAGAATCCTAGCAAATCACTAGGAATCAGATCATAGGTGACTCTTGTGCAAAGTAACTACTGAACATAAAGTAAGAGCCAACTCAAAAAATCCTATCAGTGCTGATGCTCAACACTTCAGATTTTGGTACTCTTAAAAATAGTTGTATGTTACTTACATGGCTCCTGCAGTACTCTACAGATTTGTCATAGTCCTGAATCTAATCAAAAAACAGATTTAGGATTTAAGTGCAAAATCAAAAAGGCATGTGAGGATGTGGGGTTAGAGAACCAAGGAAAGCATTCCTCTGGCTCAAGCCAGAGCCAATCACGTGGCCAGGAAACCCTTCTTAAATAAACAACGCAAGTTATTGTCATGTTTCATTGGCCTAGAAATAAACAAATGGCATTGTGAAATTTCCCTAGCTTCTATTAATCCTCATGCAAATTTTTAGACAAAAATAACTTTCTCATTTCGAGTGTGGAAGAGAATTAACTGACAAGGCACATTGTCTTGAACACTCACGTATTCCAAGTGACTGCAGTTTAAATTTACTCGGTTCACAGTGTCACTTTTTTCAATGACCCACATCTCACCTGCTTTCTACACACAGCTTTTGTTGTAATATTCTGCAGCAATGGTGCCATTAGGGTGGAACACTGATCCAAAGCCAAATTTCATGCTCATAAGGAATAGTTTGGGGAACAGCGTACAAAAGGACCCTGATGTTGGACTTTGTTGTGCATCCCTCTGTTCTGTTTTTCCACAGGAATATGAGGGTTATCATTCCAATACCCACTGGAATATCATTCTGTCAAAGTGCTGCAGCAGAGGACAGGGATTTAGCTTACCAAGAGGTCACGTATTCTCATAAGGAAAGTGTCCCAGAAAGCCTTCACATTCCTGTAGCACACATTAGCCATTCAGAAAGCCAGGCCAAAAATGTCATGTCTTTTAAAATAGGAGAATAGGTGTTAAATTTTTTAATCTTCCTTTTGCTCTCTTAAAGGCACTTAGATAAAAAAGCCATAGATGAGACTATTTGGCTTTGTTGTCCTTCTATTTGACCTAAAAGGACAGATCATTCCAAACACTTCTTTTATTGTTTGACAAAGACCACCACAATATATCTGACCCTGCAGTGAAGCATGGCAAAAAAACCCTCCAGCTGAGATTAGCCTGCCATTGGTTTTCACGTATCATCATTGCTTATCTTTAGCTTTGTTATATTTCTTTAAAGTAATCTTAATTTAACATTTGTGACATGTATGTTAAGATTTATACAGTCAACATTTAATTACATTTTGAGGGATTCAGGATAACAACCACTTGTTCTTTGTTAAGATGTGATGTAAGATATAAGAATCGGTCTTTTTACAGAACTTATCAATGGAGATCTATAAACACTGATGATTCTAAAGTTCTCCAGAACAGTTCTACAGATCGTTACAGCTATGCAGTTGTACAGCATCGTTATAGGTGGCACTCACTATCCTTTCACTCAAAAAACTAACAAATCATTTTCTATTCCCACAAGCTCTTTTTCTTACCCTCTCCCTTTTCAAGTTCACCTTTTGAACAAAACAGCTGTTAAGATACTCTTCTCCCCATCTTAAGCATTTGATTGCTCTAGAACTGAAGGGTGAAAAATCTGAGCTGGTATCTAAACACACCAACTGTATATCAAACTCCTTTAAGGCCTTCCTCACTGCTATTTTCCTTAATCTTCCTTTACAACTTTCTAAATTCAGACTGTGGCATTCATCTCACCTGACTTTAGAGGACTATAGCCTAGGGGTCCATATCTAAGCAGGTTTTCTTCATTCCCTTTACGGTCTATGGAGACTATAGTCAGTGGATGCTGGGCACATCAGGCACACAGTTCATCTCCTCCTAATACGGACCTTTGAGGCAGATCAGATAGAGGGAAAAAGGCACTTCTAGGCACTTCAGTCTACTGACTATAGAAGGAGTTTAGATAACTAGTTGAGGTGAACTTTCTTAAACTGTAGATGCTTAAAATGAGTCAAGATGATTCCAAACTACAGGGCTTAATCCAGCTGACCATATGAAGGTATCTGTGTCATTTGCGATGCTTTAGACTATCCTGTCTGCCTCTAGGAAGGCACAGGTCTCCCACAGGCCCTGCCTCTGAGAGTCCCATAAGAATTCACTGCATACTCTACAACTCCTTAAAAGGTAGTAGATGCCCTCATGTGGGCAAATGAATTGAGGTTTCAGTGCCTAAATTTTTTTTCACAAAATTATCACAGAGGTACCTGAACATCTGACCTCTTTCTCCCTATGACAACGTAGGTCTCCAGAGAGAAACAGATAATTAGATACTATTTAAAGCCATATAACTTCCACACTGGACTGTCTTGTTTTCTTTGATGACTATTCTCAAAGTAATCCTTTTCTTCTTTTGGTACCTTCAAGACCTCTCCTTCTGGCTACACTGGATTTTCTAAATGACAGATAATCAGCTCAGTTCTATTCTCTAATTTGCAAGCATTCAGCCCTCAAATACCTTGATACCTCTGTGAGGGTATCTCAGCTTTTCTACCCCAGGAAAAAGTCTCAATCACTCAGAGATTCCCTGCTTATTGCTGAGCTTTTAAAATGATTATCTTCAGGACAACATCATGTGAAAAACTGCAATCTCGTAAAAAAAGGAAGAATACAAATATGCAATCTTGACCCCTGCAATTATCTATTTACAAGAAGGTAGTTATTCTGAAAGTAATTCAGCAGTCTGAGAAAAGAATAAACTGTCTTTGGAGCTGTTTTCATTAAGAAGACAGGTCCTATATTATCCCACTATATTCTTGCCTGTCATTCCTACTCATTCCTTTGTCTTTGCATATCAGATTCCCTTTTTATTTTAAAATGGTTTTCCTTCACCATATTTGGAGTGGGATCACCCTGCTTCCTTTGTAAGTGTCAGGATTTTTTTTATGTCCTAGGTAAGCAGCTGCAGTGCAAACTCTATTAGTAGCAGATTTAAAAGCTGATTGTACTTAAAATATGGAAGGCTTAGATTCTGTTCCCTAGCTTCACTCCCACTCATGGTACTCTCATAGCTGAAAGGATATGGATTGATGCTCTAATTGAATGGTTTGAGATTTTCTGTCATAAAGTGATCCTCTTCTGGCATTCACAAGGCAGACAGAGTACGGCAAGAGGATATATGTGGTCCCCTGTTCAATGCTTTAATAGTCTGCAATTAGAGCTACTCTTGGCCTGCTCTAAGTCAGGTGTGAGGCAGTCTCAGCTGCCACTATCACCAAAATCAGAGAAGCTGAAAGGTGACAGGGCATCTGGATCTTCAGTACAGACCATACTAATATCATTGGTTTTGTACTGGTACAGCTCAAACATACATGAACATGTAGCAAAGAAATAACTATTCTTCCAGTCCGCATGACATTATAAAGATGTTGATAGCCCATGTTAATTTATTATCATCACTGTAAAGATGATTGCATTTAAAAATATGTTTTGGGAAGAAGAAGTGCAGGTATGTACTTACCTAACAAGACTACGCAACAATGCTTTTTGTAGCTATGCATACCATTAAAAATAGATTTTTAAAAATATTTTAAGATGGAGTGCTCTTCTTAGCATAAATGTTCACAAACCAGATCTGAAAGCTGACATAATAGTTTAGAACATCACTGAGTCAGCACAGACATTCTGTACACCCACTAACATTGAGTTTCCATCTCACTGCCACCAGCTAATAAAAATCTTCTAATGTCTTGTACTTCTGAATCTTAATAGCCCCCAGCTGTTGGGAGAATGCATGTAGGAGGAAGAAAAATGCAGCCCCTTCTGCTATCCCCAACTTAATTCTTCATAGATCTTAACAAGCATCCTTTTGATTTAAGGGCAGTCAATTTGGATAGACATTCAGGAAAGGAATTCCATGGTACAATAAAATGAAGACATTGAGAAATCAAAGAAGCAAGCAGGCTTCAAGGTAAGGACAGACAAGTGACATCCTGACAAATGCTCTACCAGGTAGATGAGCCAAAATGCCTCTATTAGCCCTGATAGCAGCCAGCTGGAGTCTTTGTTATGCTCACATATCATACAATGACAGGCACTGGCTTTGGGCTATCTAGTCTCAGCCTCACGCAGCTGGAATTTTTTGTAAATCCAACATAAGACCTTTTTTCAAGATTTTGGAAAGGATTATTTCCACCTCCTCCCCCTATAACAAAAGATACATTGTTTTCATTGGTCATTACAAGAGCCAATTAATTAATTATATTCAAACAGCAAGTAACCGTAAAAACCAAGAAAGATATTACATGTTTTGCTGAAGATAATGTTATTGGAACAGCTGGCTGAACACCAGTACTTTATTTTTGTAAAATACCACATGTTCTTATACAACACCACAGTATATTTTAAAGAAAACAAAACCCTGTTTCAAATGCCAGTGCTAGAGTAAAACTTGAGGAGGTCGTGTAATATTCATTTTAGACTTGGGAACTTTTTAAAGCATCTCTGCTGCCTGACGCTTGCCCTCTTTACCTCTGTGCTCAGTTCTGGAGGAGAAACACTGACACCAAGAGGTAAGGTCTTCCTGTCCCTCTGGGCTGGAGCAACCAAAGTAGGTTTCAAACTTCCCAGTGTAAAAGGTTAACTCTGGCATGGCCTGCTGGTGATAGCCCCTTGCCTCATAACAGGCACATGATGTTCAGCACCTCCAAGCCAATGTCCAGGACGATATTCATTGCTCTGGACTGCAGCCAGCTCTTAATGCTCTATTGCACTGGTTTGGAGTAAGGAAACTGGTCGGGAGTAAGGAAAACTTTATTACTAGACAAAACACTGGAAAGGTACTTCTTCCCAAAGCTTTGCATTGCTGTGTATCTGGATCCCTCAGATCACTTCCTTCCTTCAGAGCCTGTCTTTAGCTGTGGTAGTGGACCTAACTGGAAAGCTGTTGTACATCAGGGAGCAAGAGATTCACATAACAGTTGACCTGAGTAAGTGCAGGCATGTGCTGTGCTGTGCTGTGCTGTACTGCACACATTGCTTGGCCTTCAGTACTATGCTGTGCTGTACATATCCCTTCCTGTAGGATCAGCTTAGCTGATTAATCATAATGGAAGATCCTGCAGGCAGTACCCACTTGGCACCAGTGCTGACACCCCCAGCATGTTCTTGTCTTTATCTTGAAGAAGAATCCTATAAAAACTTTAAAGACCACAATGTCAGTGAACCTTACCACAGACGACCAGAGGTCTGTTCAATGCTGTATCATCTTGATGTTCCCAGCATCAGAAAGGATGCAATATTTTATAAATTGCTGTCACCTTTACTGGGATATTAATCAAATTGTTATCTTTCTTGAGAGTATTTATGCCTTTCTTGTTAGGATCCATAAAGAAACAGCACATCCCAGTGCAAAACAGCTGTCTTTGCCAGCTAAAGGTAAGGAGAGATGTTAGAACAGTGATAGCAACTGACACCTCTTCTGAAGCCTGTAGATTAGACTGAATGAAGGAGGGCTACCAAACACAAGCAAAAGGTAGTCGGGAGGAAATAAGCTATCTCTCCTTGTTCTGGGAGAGTCAGCTCATTAATAGCACCCCCCTGCTCTATTCCTTAACTGAGTGCAGAGCAAATAAAGAACTTCCTGCTGCTTTAAGTCTTCCCTTGAACCTAGAATAGGCATTTGAAACCAACAGTGGCACGCTGCCCCTGTTTGAGTCAGAGCTATTTTGCATCATGCTGCTCTCAAAAGAGCTCCAGGCATGGGCAGGTGTAGCGTACTACTGGAGCTGCTTAAACATTATGAACTACTCCAATTTGACCACAGTCTGCTGCTCTGGATCCATATCCTCCACATGAAAAGTTTCTTTATATGTCTGACATTCAAAGGCTTCATCCCTGTTGGGTGGTGCATAGATTTACAGAGTATGTTTCTACAGCTGTCTAGACCCAAAAGTTCTGGGAAAAGGTAAAAGTGAATTCAGTTGATTTTGTCCTGACGGCTGGGACTCATATTGCATTGTGAAATTACCAGCTCCTGACTACCTGTCTCATCATACTATGTAGGGGGAGGGTTCAAAATAGCTCTTCAGGTCTTGCTAGCACTAGGATACACTTTTGTAAGTACTAGTAAGGTCTCTTGTTTCCTCAGCACTGCAGACATCACAAACATCGTAAGCCCTAACTGTACGTTCAAAATGGTGTCAGAAAAGGGTTACCAAGAATGAGAGGTCTGCATCAGCTTTTTTAGTTGGAGATAGAAGAGGTGTCCATTTGGACTATCTGAGCAACGGCATAGGTTCCATAGCGGGTGGGGGAGCATGCCAAGCTCCCATCGGTCATATGCCAGTTGCACCCATTCAGCCAGTAGGTGGGAGCTCAGCAGGTAGCCAGATGATTTCCTTCAGAGCCAAGCCAGAATGTGAATCTGGCGAAGGCAGCGTGGATGGCTAGGAATGGGACGCTGGGCTCAAATGGACACAGCTGCCGTACCAGCAGGCCAGTTTTCATCAGGAAAAACACTAAGTTCCCAAGCCTTGTGCTCCGAAAAGAAAAGTCTGAAAGCTTGAACCATGCAGAGCTGTCACAAGGATCCAAATTTGCAGCCTTCAGCCAATGTGAGGCAAAAGAACAGCAGATGCCAGAGCCAGGGAGGAAGGTGCCTGGTGCCACCAAAGTAGACTACATGTTTGCTAGTCACTGTTTGCCTCTGAGAGACTGCCTTACCACCAGTAAGGGTGGGCAAACTGGGCATCTTCCACTGCAGGAAGGAGAGAGAAGAGAAAAGGATTCGAAGGGATCTTTGAGCATCCACAAAGGAGCTGCTGAAGGAAGAAGGAACACAGGGAGCTGGAATAAGTTTTCTGGAATAGATGGGTACAGATATTGCTGCATCTCCTGTTCCCCTCCAAAAAAATGGGGAAGGGAAACCCATCCACTCTTACATTAATCAGAAGCAGAGGTCATGGCAAGATGAAATTCCCATAATAGACATGTGTAAGTGTCTTCATCTGTCTTAGTTCAGATGCAAGATCAATAAATAAAATGAAAAATGAGTACACAGAGCAAACCTGAAGCTGTCAGTAAAAATGCACGAGCCTTGTGGCACATTACCACACTCTCAACACAAAATGATTTAATATTTCTCCACAGAATCCTGTCTCTGTTTACCTTACAGCAAATTTTGAAGTGAGGGAAGGAGAGTTTGTATGAGAATGATTCATAGAGAAGAAGCACCAGCCTGGAATTCCCAGCCCCCTTCCCTTTGCTACTGTGCCATCCACCTTCAAGAATTTCAGCCTCTTTCCAGTAGCTTTTATCATTTCTTTTTAAAATTTTTATGAGGGAATTACTGCTTGTGAAAAGAGAGGAAGTGATAACATTTCAGATTAAAGCTTTTCATTTTGAACCAAGATAAGATAATACTGAACGTGCTTATTTTTCTCTGCCAGTACCACCTATCTGGACTCCAAAATAACTTCTGCAGTGTTATACAACTTCCTTGATTTTTCCTTTCCTTTAGGGCACATGCTTTTGATCTAGTTGAACTAACAATAAAGTGATATTGCTTATGTTACTGTGGAGAACTTTATACCGTAACTCCATTACAGTATAAATAATGCAAAAAAGGTATTTAATTATACATTTTAAATGCTATTAATGAACGTCTAAAAAAACACAAATCCTTTACTGAACGGGACAGATTTCCAGATAGAACAGTATTTCATGTACTATTCACCAAATGAAAAATCTGCTACTGTTAAAATATTGACATACAGTGCACAAATATTTTCCTTCACATTCATAAACTGTTTGCTCAATGGAAACATTCAACTACACATCTATGAATAAGGAACTTAGTCAAGATTTATCTTATTCAGTACTGATTTAAAAAAGAAAACAACCATAAAATTAAATTACATATAACATGCTTGACTAATTCGTAACATTAGATGGAAAATGTTATATAATGAGCTCAATGAGAGCAATTTTATCATTATTTCCTTCGACTGCAATGCATGGGTTTACATTTTTGCTGTTGAGGACTAGTTTATAATTTGCATTTCATGCATCACGTCCTCATCAGGAAAGACTGTGGCTGTGAGTTCATTTCAAGGGAGGTACTACATCATGAATTAGTGTAAATAACAATAACTTTAGTTTATTTGCTGTGCTCTTGTGTACCAGCACACTCACCCACCAATGCATGCTGCATTTGTTTGTACTACATTTATTGAGCAGCGGCAGCAGCTCTTGCTGTTGCTACCAGCATTTCAACCTTATTGGTGGCAGTAATAATGAAAGTACCGGCATAAATAAGGCAGCATTCGATGGTATTGTAAAGATTGTGTTTCACATCCCAGCTCCTACAGATCATCCAAAACCTCTGTCCTCATGAATGCTCTTGGCGCTGATACTACCTATGAATATGAAAAGATAGTGATAGTAGTAGCAGCAATGTATTTGAGGGACACAGCACACATGTTTCAGACTGCCTTTGTACTGTCACCTTTTTTGTCTTCTAGTAGTTTGAACTTTTACTTTATTCTCTTTCTTTTTGAAACAGTATTACCATATACAGTCTTTAAATAATCTTGTGTTTCCAGCTACCAGCCAAATTTTTGAAATCTTTTCAATTATCAGTGGTTAATGTTTATCAACATTTCAAGCTCAGAACAAGTGTTTATTTAGGAGAAGAAAAGAAGAGTTATTAAGAACAGATGTGAAACTAATGTGATATTTCCCTTTTTCCTATCTTTGCTACTTAATAATCCCTAAAAGAGACAGATCATCTTTGCAGCTGATTTTCTTGGACTGTAAATTGCCACTGCAAGCTGAGTTCTGGTTACAATGGTATTCCATTTTCTCTCATACTGACTGATTCCTGAGGCAAAATGTGAAAAGGTTTAACTATTTCTTCCTGATCCTGTTAATGCTGTATCTATCACCTCTCTAGATCTTTCTACAGTCTTTCACTTCACTATATATTTGAAATACCCTGTTCTATATATGAAGTACCATACAGGAACTTTATTAACATCTTCATTATTCCCTCTTCTGTACTACTAATGGAGATGTTACTAAGGGCAGGATGTAACACTAATCCCCAGAGTTCCCACTGGACAACTCCTCCTATGTAATGCATATCTGTTTATCATGGTCCTTTGTTCACCATCTTCCAGAATTATTTTCAATTTACAATGTTTATAGTCAAGCAAGTTTCAATTCATTTTCATAGGAAGATCTGGGTTGATATGTCATCAAGTATTTTACTGAACCTCAAAAACAGACACTAGTCTTAATGCTGAAATACTGTAAAAAAGTGAATTTGACAAGTTTTTATATGCTGCAGCAGAAATTTAGCAAAGTACTGAGGCCATGTCAATGACTTGCCACGAGTAGGGACACAGGATCTTTGAACTTTATTCTTAAAAGGCTGCTGGATTTTCTTTGAGAACTCCCATGGTCGTAAGCTGCCATTGCTTTTGTAAAAGGAGCGTCGAGCGGAACTGAAACCAAATACATACAGTACTGCAGACTGTGAGCTTGCTCCTTCATTTTCGTTGTGTCACAAGCAGCATGAGGGAAAAATACCAGAAGCCAGGAAGTTGCAGAATGCAGGTTTATCCCATCATATTGTCAGCAATCTAGTTACCCTCTCAGTTCTCATCCAGGCCTTTCTGACCCACTTCCTGGCCAATTTTCTGAGCGACAATCTTTCTATTACTCCTTCACTTACAGCCTCGGTGCGCTATTACATCTGTTCAGGGGTTAGCCGAGCAGGATGAGGCACCTTACTGGTACTGACTCCCCGTGGAAGACATATTGATTTCTTCCGTGTAGACTTTCTCCCCAGTCCAACACAAGGCAGTAGCAGCCTCTTGTATCTTGAAAAAACTCTGGTGGCTTCTGGACTCCCCCCCTTTCACGGTAAAAGATCCCCAAGGCATGACTGGAAGGGTTTATTCCCATTCAGAAACTTATTCAGGATTGTGGCTTGGGTGCAGATTTGGGCACGAGCTCATTCCCTGGACAAGATTGCTTCCACCACTGAAAGTAGTAGTCCAAGTCAAGAAGAGAATAGTAAAGCCAAGACAATAGTAAAGACCTCGTAGAAGGTACAACTGCCTGAGGAACAGGAGGGAATAATCCAGGTTTTCAATCTGTGTTTAGCCTTGGAAGTCACCAACCTAGTTCCTGGCTCAGCAAGGAGGCAAGAGCCGGTGATGGAAGCAAATCCACAATCTTAAGCATGTGGTCCATTAAGTGATTTCCACATTGGGGACATACTAGGCTTACAGTTCACTTTTCAGACATGTGAGACTGGAAAATAATACACACTTTGCTACCCGAGTTCTTTTTACTCATCATAATCAATACAAATATCAAACCTAATCAATTAAACAATTATAGTCATTTCCTCATCTCAATTTGTTTCCTGTTCTTAAACATCCTTTGAGCTGTAGTCCTACAAGTAAGTAATCCAGAATCTTTCTTTTCATGACATCTTCTCTAACAGTACTTCCTTTCTTTGGCAGCCCACTGATTACAATCCAATACTCCATTTTGAAAGCCATGTCACTTTGGTATCATAGAAGAAAATACGATCAAATTGACTAACAGAGAAACCTGTCTGAAACAGATATTAGTGACAAGCTGGGCAGTGTTGTGTCTGTGCCCTTAATCATCTTAAATCCAGCAATGTTTATTAGCTATATCAGATCTTGCCAGATTCAAGCTAAGTCCAAAGGGAGCTATTTGGGTGCCAGAACTGTGTCGTCCCAGTTTAAAGGAAAAACTTATTGCTGTGGGTGTTCATGTGTCACTGTGACTCCATAAACTCTCCCAGAACCTGAGTAAGGTACAGAAACACCTGACTGTTTATTCATGGAAACTGCTCTTGCCTGGCAGAGGCATATTAGGGCTGAATGGACTGTAAACAGTTCTCATATTTCTGCACTGCGCAGCCAAGTGGTCCTGTTCTGGGAATGTTGTGCAGACGCACAGAACTTGTGCAGCAGGGGCAATGTGCTTGGTCTGAACCACAAAAAAACAGCTAAACAGCTTCCACATTATTTTGTCCTGAAAGCAGTAAAGAGATGTTCCTGCGTTGCAGAGTCTGAGTTAAAAGACTCTCTTGCACTCAAACAAATTTAGCTCAGGTTTCTTTCTCCAGTACATTGGTTAATCTGCAATTCAAGAATCCACCTGAAAGGAAATATGGAACTGACTGCATTTATAGTAGCCAGAGGGCTAAACAGCCTCATTTATCTGTTTACTTTTTAAAAAGCTACCTCAGATTCCAAATCTTGAAATAATGAATATTTACTTAAAATAAGACATCTGTATTTTACAGATTTGTGTATCTTTCACAATTTATGTACTTCCATCCTCAAGATGTTCCTAACATATTGCACACCATATGCTTCCTTAACACTACAACCATCTTTAGAGAGTATCATCTTCCCACATATACCAATATTATTAGAATCTAATGTAAGATTTTCTTCAGATAAAAGAAGGGTTTCTGGAATGGCTAAAATCTAAAAAAAAAAAAAAAAAGATAGAATCTAAATCTATATATAAATTTTTTTTATATTAAAGAAAAATTTTTATTTTTTTAAGTAACGGAAAGTAGAAATTGTTTTATCAGTAAAAGGAGACATGTTAAGTTTCTTTTGTAGTTTAGAAAAGAGATTAATAAAAGGAAATATAAAAGTATACAAAGGAATAGATGGTCTAGAACAGAAAGGTGAGTAACATGTTCACTCCTTATCATAAAACAAGAACAGAAGCCCATTCAACAAAATTAAGGAGAGAAACACAGCTGATAAAGCAATTTTGTCCCCACAAAATTTGTATTTGAACGGTAGAAACTGTTGCCACCATAAGCTTCCGAGATGAAAGACTCTAAGACTCAGAAAGGATCTGCTGTTTCTCTGGCTATTAGTGGTATTCAGAGTAATCGCACTTAACGACAGCAAAGATTATGAAAAGGATATTACATGTGTTGCTGTACAGCCTATATGAAACTCTAACTATCAGAGACCAGGTTGACATATGTATATATATGTATATGTATGTGTGTGTATGTACATATATATATATATATATAAAGGAGAGAAAGATTATCCCACCTGTGTCTACAAATGAGTTTCTCACTCTTTCATCTGAAGATTGGTACCAGTGACAGACACTAGATATACTTCTGGTTAGTGCTGAGGTGAAAAGTCCTAAGTAATGGCTAGGCAAAGTTCCAGGTCAGGAATAAGGTAAGCAAATAAAGAGTAGGGAAATTCTCTCAAATTTCAGTGATTTAACTCTCAGTGTACTATTTTTTTCTCACATAGCCTTTTTTTTTCCTTTTAAACTGGTCTTTATTAAAGATGCAATTCATTTTTAATTAGAGGTTGGCTGACACAGAATCATTAGAGGTAGATTGAATGTTATATTCCCGTTCTTAATCTGCTTTCAGAATGCCTGAGGTTAAAATAATTAGAAAAGGTTTAAAGGATAAGAACACTTGTGAGAAAGAAAATGTTATTAATGTTGGGATATTTTGTATAATTTCAAAAGGGAGAAGATTTTTAAAAATAGAATATAATTTGTCAAAAAAAAAAAAAAAACTCTGTTACGTTTAATCTGGCTATCATGATTACATTGCTATTTTACCACACTGCTGTTATTACAATTTCCGATGACAGGAGACTGAAAACAAAATGGTAGAAGGTGGTAGTACCGCCCAGACACAGAAGTAACGCTACTAACCATATACAGGTCATATAAGGACTTACCTTCTGATGTTGCACTGAAAAGCAGTAAGAGGTAGCAATATGTATACACATATGCACACAGCATAACGCTGTGCCTCACAGAGACACCTGAATTAGCATTAACCAGGTGAGACATAGCCCTAGCTCAAGTATGCTAGAAGCAGTGTATAAATTTAGTACAGAAATCTGTCAGGACCAGATTATAAAACTTTCCTCTCTCAGGCACCATTGAAATGACTAGTTCTTATTAAATTGCCCATAGACTTTGGCATTCTATAAAGGCTCTTGATTGTTTGGGTTCATTCTGGCTGTTGAATAGCTTCTTACGCCTTTACTGAGAGACTTAATCAATGTTTTTTACCATGCGGAGAAAGAGAGAAGTGGGTGATCATCTTCTGGCAAATGGATGTTCATATCCAACTTCAGGAATTCATCCCTTGTCAGCACAAGGTATCTCTCTGTACTCTTGCATCCAAGCTAGCGGTGGTTATAATCACCAGAAAGATATAATAGATAATACAGAATATACTAGAGTACCAGCAGCCCATGAGAATAAAAAGAAATATTGACTGTACAAAGCTATGTGTTGTTTTTGCAATAATGTATATATAAAAAAATCAATTAAGGCTTTGAGAGAACACTAAATGTTTCTAAACGTCTTTAATAGGCATAATTGTGTTTGGACATTGGACACAGAAGTAAATTAAGTATATAATAGCTTACCTTAATATGAAAAGGTTACATGGTTCCTTCCATAAAAGGAGTAATAAGAGAAATTAACTTTGTAGTGAATTTATATGTTCTGCTTAACTGTTTGCAGCCTAAGTAATAAGGACAGTTTTGCATCAACTACCTTCAGAAGATGTTAATAAGCCAGCTTGTATTTTACACAACATTTGTGGAATTAATGTAGGAAACTATTGCATATCTGGTGATACTAGAATACGGCTCTTAGTGTTATAAATGCATCATGAAAACCAGCATATACTTAGCATGCAGTAACACATTTAATTAATGAATATAGTTTATGAATATAAATATAAATTAAATAGCTTACTGATGAGAGGCATGCTTAAGAGTTCAGTTGGAGAGAAAAAAAAAAAGATTTCCTGAAAAGAAACCTCTGATATCTGTTATTTGTTTTGTCCCTTCTAAACTCAACGGATTGTGAGTATGACAGTGAACTGCTGGGTTTGCATGACAGAAAGCTTATTTGTTTTTTCAGTGGAGCCAAACTAAAACAAAAGAGCTACATAAACTGGTTTGACTGAATGAGCATATACTGTCCATTAACATTTTCCACGTGACTATTTAGACTGGCAGACTGTCAAAAAATTATAATCAGGCTTGTCCTTAAGATTTGGCTTCTGCTGCCTCAGTGTAGGTATGTAGTATCCTTTGAGGTGATCTGTGGTTTCTGAGACTCACACACAGAGCTGGAAAATACAGCACAGACTGTATAGGTGCCCAGCATCTTCTTGGAGCAGCAGCTGGAGGTCAGACACCCCAGGGATGTAAAGCAGAAGTAGAGACCTGAATCCCACCCAGAGTTAACTGAGCAAAACTGGTGAGGTTTCTGCATCGAAGGAACCACGGAGAACAGATCAGCGCAGGCATCTCTGGGCAGGTAGGGCTCATCCGAGCAAGCGCTTACCTTGGTCATGGCTCGAGCCACCACCTAAGTCATAAGCAAAGCCCAGACACTAGCAGGGCACCTTCACCAGCAATGCTGAGAGGAAAGCTACATTTTAACTAATAAATGTGACTGTGATCCTTCTTTGGCTATGACCACAGCTCAAAAAGCACCCCGCTAGTACTGAACTCTCACCCTCCAAAACAACGGGGTGGTAGCTCGTGCCTGGGAATGGTTGCTGGCCTGACCAGCACTGAAAGATTTTAGGGGGTGGCACTAACTGGCCTCAGCCAAGAGCGGGCCAGAGCTGGTTCAAACAAGTTTAGCAGTGTAGACGAGCAAGCCTCATGCCCAAGGACATTCCCCAGTGCTGTTTCCTGACCAGGAAAGCCACAGCCGAGGGAAGCCGAAGGCGCCACGGCCCGGGACGCAGGAGCACCCTGTGGAAGCGCTGCTCCACAGGTGTCTGCCCCTCCCTTCCCCTCAGTTTTGCTCTCAGCACAGGCCCAAGGCGATACCCACCTGGGGAGCCGGCATGAGGACGCAAGTGCTTGCTCCCAGAAACCTACCTCATTAAACAAGAGGGCTTTGTACCAAACGACCTGCCCCCCCCCCTCCCGCCCCCGCCCCAGCCAGGCCTCTGACCCGAGGCTGAACTCGGGAAATGGCGCCCTGCCGGTTGCTAGGCAACGCCGCGGTCGCCATGGGGCCGGGATGGCGGCGAGCCAGCCGCGCCCGCCTGCCTCCCCGCTGCCCCCACCGACCGGGCTCCGCTGGAGGGCAGCCGGGCGATTTCTCCCCCCCTCTCCCCAACATGCCCAGAAAGTCAGCCCTGCGGATCGATTCTGCAGGGAGAAAGAGAGCTGAGAGGGGCGATTGCAGGGGAGGCTTGCTAGCGTCATCGCCTGTCCGCAAGCAGAAGGATTTTCGGTCCTTTTAGTTAAGGAGGGAACGAGGGATCGAGTCACAAGAACGCAATGCTGCGGCCCAAATGCCAGTACACTGGGAAGTCAACTTCAGATAAACCCTGCCTTCATGAAAGAGGACTTCTGGGGCTATAAGAAACTTGTGTCTGATTTT
Organism: Struthio camelus; assembly: GCF_040807025.1. Taxonomy (NCBI): domain Eukaryota; kingdom Metazoa; phylum Chordata; class Aves; order Struthioniformes; family Struthionidae; genus Struthio; species Struthio camelus. Next base: position 177,792,311 of record NC_090942.1, on the reverse strand, counting down.
ACAGGAGTGCAGGCCTGATAGAGGCTTGCTTTCAAGCAGATTGCAAGCTCCTGTAACTTGGTCTTCTGTCCGGCTTTAATCTGGGGCATCTGTGTCTTGACGTAGCCTAGAGGCTTAAATCATAAGCAGCGGGCTTAAAGCATCAGTCAGCTGAGAAATCAACTGGGGAAACTGGGAACGAGTGCTGGAGTAGCCTTCATCGGGAAGGTGAACGCTATGGCTGTTTCCTGCTCCGTTTGCTCCGTCCACACCAAGTGTCAGGCACCAGGCAGGGCAGGTGGGAGAAATGGGAGGAGACAAAGCAAGGTGAATACCTAGGTAAAACAAATAAGATTAAGGTAACAGGATAGCCAGTGAAAGCTGAAAGGCTAAAAGTTGGACACTTTTTCAAGGAAAAGAATCTCTGACTTTGGTGGAGCTTGGATGGGACTAAGACCTAGCCAGGAGCAATAAGCTATTTTGCATCAATCCCAAAAGAGTGTATAGACACAGTTCATAATTCAAAACTGATCCGCAGCTCAATTCATAGTTCAGTCACTCCCAAACTTTTTTTTTTTTTGATACAACTGACTTTTCCAAACACAGTTTACTTAAAAAATCTTTTAAATATTTTCACTTTGCTAAAGGTAACTTCCTGGGTATAGCTATGTCTCAACTACATTGACATCAGAATCTGATCCTTATGGCCATCTTTAATCCACAAAAAGTATGCACATCTCAACAAAAGGAAATACTGCCCCATTTAGCAATTAGCTACTGCAGAAAGCTTTAGTGTTCCTCATCTGCTACTCGATGCTTCAGCTCTGTTTGAGCTCTCTTTTCTGTGCAAAAGGGAAATCCTTTGCAGAGATCATAGCAGGTCTCCTGAGACTAATATGAATAGGGGTTGTTTAATGTTAGCTGCCATTTACTTTGTGATTCACCAGGGTCTGCAGGAGCCACAGCTTGCTGCTGAGTGCCACGGTGCTGAGAATACACATTGCTGGCCACATTCAATGTTTGCATTACTGTGATTCTACCAACATCGACAGAGTTGTTTCTGATTTACTGCTGAATCCATGAGACCAAATCAGCCCCCATCTCTTTGGCCACTGCAGTCAAATATGCTGTCAAACGAGAAGTTCTCAGGTATATGTCCTGATCATAAGTAAAGTAGGGATGGTGCAGTCCCACGACGTTGGGAGGACAATGTGAAGCCTTCCAGTCTTCCAGCTGTCTTGTTGAGCTTTGGTTTCTATCAGCACATGCTAAGGTGGTCATTTTCATTATAAGTGACAAGAGTTCTCTCGTTAATAAGCAAGATTTCTATACAGATCTCCCTGGCAATACATTACCTATGAATTGTCAGGCTGTGCTTCAAGAAAACCTTGCTCTCAGTGTACAAGAAGTGCTCAGGTTTCCTCTTTGGTCTTCCCACAGCTGCAACGGAAGTTTTCTTGTTTAAATCATCCTATAACCAATTTGTGCCATTGCTCCTCTTTCTAGTCCTTTTCTTCCTTGGCAAAGGGTTTTTAGATTTGATTGCCAGTTCTGTCCTCCTTAGTATATCTTTTTATTTCAAATTTAAGAAGTCTGGTTGGATGTTGCTACCATTCTCTTAATTCCACCAGGATTTTTGGGTATGATTTTAGTAGTACAGAAGCTGGAGCCAGATGAACATCCGCCATGACAAACCTGGTTGTTTCTTGATTTTTCTTGCCTGTTTAACAGTGGGTGGGCATTGCTATACTTTCACGTCCCCTTTTGGAATAAAAACACATTCTGGGTATCTGGCTGGATGCCTCAGAGGCAGAGTTGCTGACTGCTGCCTTTGCTTCAGTCTTCACTGCTAAGGCCAGCCCTCAGGAATTCCAGACCCTGGGGACAAGAGAGGAAGTCTGGAGAAAGGAAGACTCTCCCTGGGTCGAGGAGGATCGGGTTAGAGATCCTTTGTACAAACCTGACATCCACAGATCCATGGGCCCCGATGGGATGCACCCACGAGTGCTGAGGGAGCTGGTGGATGTTACTGCTAGGCCACTCTCCATCATCTTGGAAAGGTCCTGGAGATCAGGAGAGGTGCCTGAGGACTGGAAGAAAGCCAATGTCACGCCAGTCTTCAAAAAGGGCAAGAAGGAGGAGCCAGGAAACTAACAGGCCTGTCAGCCTCACCTCCATCCCTGGAAAGGTGATAGAGCAGCTCCTCCTGGAGGTCCTCACTAAGCACGTGGAGGACAAGAAGGTGATCAGTAGTCAGCATGGATTCACCAAAGGGAAATCATGCTTGACCAATCTGATAGCCTTCTGTGATGGAATGACTGGCTGGGTAGAGGAGGGCAGAGCAGTGGATGTTGTCTCCCTGGACTTCAGCAAGGCTTCTGACACTGTCTCCCATCACATCCTCATAGGTCAGCTCAGGAAGTGTGGATTAGAAGAGTGGACAGTGAGGTGGATTGAGAACTGGCTGGATGGCCGAGCTCAGAGGGTTGTGGTCAGTGGCGCAGAGTCAAGATGGAGGCCTGTAGCTAGCGGTGTCCCCCAGGGGGTCAGTCCTGGGTCCAGTCTTGTTCAACTCATTCATGAGTGACCTGAATGAAGGGACAGAGTGCACCCTCAGCAAGTTTGCTGATGATGCTAAGCTGGGGGGAGTGGCTGACACACCAGAAGGCTGTGCTGCCATTCCAAGGGACCTGGACAGGCTGGAGAGATGGCCAGACAGGAACATTGTGAAGTTCAAGAAAGGCAAGTGCAGGGTCCTGCACCTCGGGAGGAATAACCCCAGGCAGCAGTACAGGCTGAGGGTTGACCTGCTGGAAAGCAGCTCTGCCGAGAAGGACCTGGGAGTGCTGGTGGATGACAAGTTAAGCATGAGGCAGCAATGTGCCCTTGTGGCCAAGAAGGCCAAGGGCATTCTGGGGTGCATTAGGCAGAGTGTTGCCAGCAGGTGGAGGGAGGTGATCCTGCCCCTCTCCTCAGCCCTGGTGAGGCCTCACCTGGAGTGCTGTGTCCAATTCTGGGCTCCCCAGGACAAGAGAGACATGGCACTCCTGGAGAGAGTCCAGCGGAGGGCTACAAAGATGATTAGAGGACTGGAGCATCTCTCTTATGAAGAAAGGCTGCGAGAGCTGGGCCTGTTGAGCCTGGAGAAGAGAAGACTGAGAGATGATCTCATCAATGTGTACAAGTGTGTGAAGGGAGGGTGTCAAGAGGATGAGGCCAGACTCTTCTCCGTGGTGCCCAGTGGCAGGACAAGAGGCAATGGGCAGAAACTGAAACACAGGAAGTTCCAGCTGAAGCTGAGGAAAAACTTCTTTGCTGTGAGGGTGATTAAGCACTGGACCAGCTTGCCCAGAGAGGTAGTGGAGTCTCCTTCTCTGGAGATATTCAAAACCCACCTGGATGCGATCCTGGGCAATATGCTCTAGATGACCCTGCTTGAGCAGGGAGGTTGGACTAGATGATCTCCAGAGGTCCCTTCCAACCTCAACCGTTCTGTGAAAGCCAATGTAAATAAATGTAAAACAGAGTCCACAGGAAAAAAAAAACAGTCTGAACTTTACAGGTCTTCAAAATCATAAATGATGTAGAAAAGGTGACTAGAGCTTGATTGGTCACTGTTAACTTCTTTCTAGCCATAGGGGTATTAATTGAAGTTACTAGGAAAATTCACATCATTGGAAACTGGATAGATATGGATTTTTATTTTAAAATAAATATTCTAGATTTCAAAATTAAATAAATCAGGAAGATCTCTCCTGCTCTCTAACAGATGCTATCATGTTATCAATCTGATTTTAGCTTTATGTAATGCAGTTATGTCACAACTTCACTGTAAAGTTGTGCCATGTTAAAAGTCTTATTCTTCAACCTTTCTAGAGGCACAGGCTCTCAAAGAGTGAAGTAATTTTGGTAGGCTGGAGAAACCTAGTTCTCATGGAGTAGAAATTTTCACAGTACGTAAGGGAGATTCTCTGTACTTGGTATTTGTATGGTAAACATCCACTGTCTAGACCTGTGTACAAAAATAAATAGTGGGCCCAGAAATTCCTCTTTTTTATAAAAGGATCTTAAAAGTGGCTACTATGTTTAGGAACTATGGTTCCTGTATGACATGTAAATGTAAGCAGTCCTTGAGCTGCTGGAGAGTGATGTTTCAACAGCTTGTTTCTTCAGGTTTCTAGGGAACTGCAGTCTCTCCACTCTGCTTTCAGCCACTTCTTCTTCTATATATCTTTTCGTGGAGCATATGGTAGGTGGCATTACTCAGCTAGCAGATGTGCCTTTATGATACCTACAATTTGTACTGTGCATGCAGGGACTAGTAGTATATAAATGGAGGTTGGTAGCACTTGATAAGGTCATTATACTGGCTATTTTTGTTATATGTGTCAGCACACTCCTGGACTAAAAGAACCCAGAACCATATATCTGACAAAGACCACGTTTTTATATGTTCAGTACTGTAGATAGGCTGTTAAAATTATCTGATTTATTACCTTTTTACAGGCCCTCTGCTATGCTAGCATGATGGGTACCTTGGCAGTCCCTTTCATTAATATCCCATAATAGAGTATTTATGATGCCAGCATTGACTTGTGGAGATATATTTTACATCTCTGCATAGTAAGTTAAAAAGCTGGATAGACATGGGTTTAGTGTCCAGGAATAATAAAAAGGGTTGATTAGAATTACATTGGTGTGATCATTGACTGTACTAGTAAAAAGCATAGTCACTTCCTCAGCTGGGGTGAGGTACAATTTAAAACTCGGGGAAAAAAGAACAATTGCAAGTTTTCCTCAGGCAGCTGAAGACACAATAAATATTGTGTCGATGATGAGTATTAAAGGTGGACAAGCAGACGCTGCAAGTCATACCGAATAATGCAACCCCCTCAAGACAGTGTTTTACCTTCTTCTGAACCCTGGGCTTGATGCAGCTCTCCACAGTGCAACTTCGTTGGTCCCAGTGGAATCACTTCTCTTTTCTGCACGTAATAGTGAAAGCAAATGAGGCCAAGCAGTTGTGAGTCTGAAAAATCCTCTTTCTATGTTTTTAAATACAAAGGCATATTGTGTGTTCTGACTGAAAGCTGTGTTCTTTCTGGGTGTGTTGAGGTAGCTATTTCAGTTCATTATTGAAAGAATAATAAGGAAGTTCCTTAACAAGGATGAAAATGTTACTGGGCAGCATTAAGCCAAATTTTACTCTACTTTACATCTGAAATATTTGAAGTGGATGCAGAATATGCCATAGTATAATGGCTTTTGTTTTCATATATTCTAAAAATTGCTGCTTGAATTGTGATTAATATATCAAGCTGTATCCATGTTGAGATTGTTTAGGGGTTTTTTGTTTGTTTGTTTTATTTGTCAAATACACCAAAGTGTACAAAGAAAGCAGTAAACAGTCTGAGGTACCCGACAATACTACTTCTATTCTTAAAGCTGAACACATGAATAGGTATTTATAGACCATAGTCCTTTCAGCACAAAGGGGTGGAAAATGCAAGCAAATCAGAATGATTGTATTTGCCAACTGTTCTTCACAGATGCAAACTGACAGACAATTAGTCCTTTACTGATTCCTAGTTCTCCATTGCCTGATTTTATTTACTTTTGTGTAGTGTCTTAGAGCTTGCAGTCATAAGGGCAAAAAATCCAAATCCAATTACAGCCATTCACCTAAGACAACAGGCAACTGAAAACTGGGCTAGAAGACCCTTCCTATCCTCAGGGCAAACCTATACTGACCAAATGAGCGCAGTTTGGCTTTGAGAGAAGAGATGCACATTGTGCTGCCCTGCGTCTTTCAGCTGCTTGTCACACCAATGGGCTGAATCAAACTCTAGAGATGCCTCTTTCCCTCAGTGGTAGAGGGAACCTAGAAAACTGGACACCTAACTTTTAGATTGCTAATACTTTGAATCCCAATCAGTTGTATATATAATACATACAGAATTTTACCTGTAAAATTTATTCAGCATAATGTAATTCAGCTCCTTTATGAAAAGCATGGTTAGCTTCTTGTCAAAGTCACCATTAGCAAAATAAACTTGTCTATGCTAGAAAAGACTGTAGCCAGATTTGGATTTCTCAGAATAACAGGGAAAAATCATTATAGACTGATTACAAGAATTCTTCAGATTACAAAATTCTGTCCGGTGGTGATGGCAGGGTGGTCTCTGTGGATGACAGGCTGAAGTAAAAGGAGTCAGAAAGTCCCAGAAATGAGAATAGTATGACAGGGAAAGAATGGAAAGTTCAATGGTATTGAAGACTTCATTCCTGTCCTACAGCTCATTACCTAGCATTCTCTCCCTTCCCCACATTCACTTGGGACTAGGGACTTCCATCCCTTTTCTTCTGTCCACTTTTGCTTACCTCCAAATACTCCCTCTAAATAAGTATTTCCCTCTTAATAGCATAAGGATATGATATTAAATATGATATTAAAGACTAGTAGCCTTGCTTTTTTCTTCTGCCTGTTTTTACAGAGAAAGCACCTCCAACTGCACAGTGACAAGGCACGTGGCCTCTCAGGTTGCTAGGCATGTTTGAGCTCACACCTGATCATATCCCTTTGGAAATGGTGTTAACTCTTTCTCTGGATCCACTGCAAGTTAGATGAAAGCAAAGAGCCGAGCCCTCCAGGTTTAGTTAGGAGAAGTTGGTTGGCACGGAGGGAGCGAAGCATCCGGGGCTCAAGGACTGCTAAATTCCTTGCTTTTGAAATTGCATATTTGGATTTATATGTCTCTGTGGACCCGCTACCTGTGTTGCTTTATAGACCTGCAAACTGGTGGGCTAAAATGGTTGCCTTTTTAATAGTACCTAAATGACAGCACTGATGCAAATGCAGCCACCTACCTGATTCTCAAACCCTTATTCACTTCAGTAACTATTACTCAATATAAACACAGATGCTGAATAAGTTAAAGGGGCCTGAAATCCATATGATTGAAAATGTGCTAGGACCTAGACAGGGTCCTAAAACTTTTATTTTCCTTTTCACATAAGAGAGATTCACTTTCTTGTAGAGGAAAGGTTCTTTTTATGAGTGCGTAGTTGGATTTACATAACTCTTTAGTGATATAAAGTGATTAAACTGGATCACACTTCGAATAACATTTCAAAAGAGGCATATTTTAGAAGAGTTTGGTGTTCCAGCTTATTTTCAACTTGCCATTGCAATGCTGCTATTCTTCCATTTGCCGTGCCAAATTATCAGTGAGTATCCCAAGTGCCTAGTTATACAATACTCACAGTGGTGAGAGTAATAGGACTTGAATCAGCTATGCACTCAGGTTTCAATGTAAAAGTATCCCTGTAAGGTGTCCTTTTGTCAGGCATCTCATCATCACATGTCCCAGGAGAGTGATTTCACTCTCAAGAGAATAACTGAAACAAAGAGAGTTTCATTTAACTTACGAGAGAGACCCAGTGATCAGGTTCAGACACCCTTATTACCACACCACAGCAGAATATGAACAAAGCTGTAAATGAGGAGACTTGGCATTGCACTGCATCACAAACACGGCTTTTAAAATGGTTGTTTCTCAATGCAGGCTTAGTTGTTAAACAAGTTAATAAAATACCTAATCGTTAATTATATCGCTTTATAGCAATTTATATTTTATGTGTAAGGCAGAAATTAGTTAAAATTAGGTAATTTAGGAAATATTCCAAAGATACCAACTGTAACAAATGCCAAGTTTTATTTAAAGGGGTAGGCAGAGTGCTGTAGCTTAAAAATACTGCTAAACACTAACATAGCATACAGTATTAAGACTATATATTTTAAACACTCTACACTAATACAGTACATTATAAAGATGAATTTTAGGTGAGTATGTGTGATTGCATTTCTCCTTTACTCCTTGTGGTATTCTAAGTATTTAGTGTTCAATAGGTGCAATGCTAATACTGTGTTTTAGGATTTCCCATGCTTATACCTACAAACAGAAATAAAAACTAGCTTTCTAGAACATGTAGTACATGCATCTATAGTTTTCGTAGTGTAAGGCACAGTGAATACAGGAAGATACTTGCCTAATGCTATTTTTATCAGAGCTGCATTTATAATAATTATTAGTAGCGTTGTCTATACAGAATAAGGCATTTTATAAAATGTTCTAGCAACAACTTCCCCATTTAACGATGAAGCTACTGAGGTCCCTATTAAGAAAATGTTCATGCTATTGTGAAAAGCTGATTTAATTTCAAATACTGCTTAACTAATTAATGAAGGGTTATGGAATTTGATTTGGATGAATGTGATTCCAAAAATAAACATTGATAGAAATAAACATTGATAGATATCAATACGTAACTACAGGATAGTGAGTATTTTCTTTGTAAAAACCTATATTCAAAGATTGTCCAATGATGAGAGACCAGCCCCAGGACTACAATACAAGTTTCTGAAAGCCAGTCCTGTGTGCAAGGCCTGTGCTGTGCTAGCTCTAAATTGCAAATAGACCCTTTCATGTGGAAGCCCTCCTTTACCCATATTGCTACAGTGGAAGAGAGCTGCAATGCCTTTCAGATTGATACTATATGTAATTTTACATCATTTTCCCCAAGAAATATTAAAATTATGTTAGCCTGGAAAAGTTCCAGAGTATCCCTGATCATTTGTTTTATGCAAATAACATCTTGTTTAAAATAGTCTGGTCAATATAGATCTTTTACATGCAGCAATTCTATAAAAAATCCCTTTCTTAATGCTGCTGGTTGGAGTAGGGAGATTCTATTGTCAGTTTTTCAGAAAAATGAAAAAACAATCACAGCACAAGGGAGGAAAGCAATAAATTGAATTTTCTTCTAGGCATTCTGGCCATTAATAATTGAAAGCTCTTACAATGCTCTGAGCCAGATTACTAGAACAAGTTTTGAAAAATAACCTATATTATTTGTATAATTTCCCTGCATCTATGCATCTTTACTGAGTGGCTGATGGTGTCTGACACCTGTGCCATTTAGGCATTGCAACCAAGTGTGGAAGTCCAGGGAAATGTAAAAGTATATCCTCTCCATATGCTCTGTTGTTTCAATGAAGAAAATAGTTGTGTCATGAAAGAAAGATGGCTTGATTTGAAGTACTACTCAACAGATCCCTGAATTTAATTGGAATCATATGACTTTATATTAATGTGATTTTAAAAAATAGTAAAAGCATGGCTACAGTATGATTACCGCGAAGTCTGTCTGTATTCTGATGTTGTAACCTTAGTAAAGTAGTTTTTATCTGATAATAATCTGAAGGTAGTTTTGTGATATTTTGTATACCTTGAGCCCTCCGAAGCAATTCGCTATTTTCTGTGAGGTAGGCTCTTTTTACAAGATTTCCAAACTCTCTTTTGCACTTGGCTTTCCTTCTTTTGTCTGGAAAGGTGCTTAGTATCCTTTTCATTTGCCCTCTGTTTTGGGTCAGGGAAGATTGTTTACTGGTTGTCGCTGAATTATGAAGGTATACACCATCTTCCCCTTATTCTGCAGGGTAGAAAATGAATAAACTTGCCATCTTTTCCCAGGCTGATAGATAAATTGTCTCTCCTTTCAGATGAGTACATCTATCTCCCCTCTTCTCACATCTAGGTCTTAATTAGCCAACTAAACTTTACACTTTTAACTGGTAGCAACCCAGTCATTCTAGGTTCCCTCTCTAGTCCATGGATGTATCTCTGAAGGCAATCAAGATCATAGCTGAACTTTCTGTCCTAGCAATGTAGATCTTTATAAGACCCTATTCATAGGCTAAGTGATTCCTTCCCCAGCTTGTAGGATGAGTGACAGCAGTCCTCACTTTCATTAACCAGATCTAACAGTGCACGTTGTATATGACTCAAATTTCTTCCTCAACATTACGTGGTTTGGTGAGTGAAACTGGAATACCGCATGTTTCTGCAATCTGTCCATCACTGAGAGATTCCTTTCTTTATTCAGTGGTTGCTCTGATGCTGATAGAGGTGTCAGAAGAAATTGCTTGTCATATGTGTGGGTTTGTCATTCATATGAATCAGTTTTATCACAGCTCCAGAACATCCCCGGAGTCAGTACTACCCTCTTCGTTTTTAATTACAGTGTAACTCTGTATTCTTTTGATGTGGACAATTGTGTAGCCATTCATAGAATCATCTTGTTCAAAATTTAGAATACAAATATGACAATTTATTCATCTTTTCTTTCAATTTAGCGATAAGATTTTCAAAAGGGCCTCAGTAGCATTCATCCCAATTAGTGCTCATGCATTTCTATGGTATCTTGGCTATCCCATAGATAGTACATGTTTCAGCGTCTCTTGTCACAAAGCATGTTCTTTTACCCAAAGTGCCTGAAATAAAATAAACACTAAGAGATTTAAAGCAGAATTGTGGCTTAGGTCAAAGCCAGAGTTAAAAAGAGATCTATTTTTTCAAATTGGTCTTAACTGCATGTCAAATAGAAAAAAATTCTAGTTAGTTCCCTGGAAATACAAGACAGTCAGAAACTGAACTCAGGCTCTGAAGCAAACTTTGTTAAGGTATCTTAAAGTGTTTTTTTTTTTTAATTTACAATTTAACAAGTGAGATGTAAATTTAAGCTCTTTTTACATTTGCAGTTAACTAGTATATGGGTCTTTCAGAATGTTTCAACCACAAAGAGCAACTGGTGATGTAGTTAGATATTTCTTTGGTACAGTCCTGTTTGTACACAAAGAATGCTCATAACGTGCTATGTTCTTAGACTCAATTACTATTAAACAATAAAAGGCTATTGCTTTACCCAAAGTATCAGATTTTATTCTACACGTTCTTCGTCTTCGTTCTTCTTCATTTCTCAAATGCATGATTCTTATCTGATTGATCTTATTCTGGCTGTTTTATGCCTCATCTTAAACCCATCCTGAATGATAGACATGTGCCAGCATCCACAAAGCTTCATGTAACTACTATCATCACACTTATTTTAGAATCTTAATCTTATTTAAAATGAAGTAATTACAACTTCAAAAAAAACTATGTGACATTTTAACCTGATGCAACAATCAGAGTAAAATCTTCATGTTCAAAAGGCTCACTTCCTTGTGCTTTTATATCATTGAGAAAGTATCTGTAGTAGTTGTGATACCTACTGTGGTATGGAATGGCATAGTCCCACTACATCTAACTTTGGCAGCTAATTTTCATCCATTTTCTAGAAACTCAGTGAATAAAGTGTCCTTAAGTTAATGCCTACAATCTGATATAGAAACCATGCAATTAAGAGAGATTGGTGCTTCTGAAGGTCTCAAGACTAATTTCTAAAATTTAGGCATTTAAGTTTAGGCAAAACCTGAAATCAGATAATTTACACTCAGTCCTAAAACTATTCTTACCCTCCCTATGGCCTGGAACGGGTCACGAAGCAAAGTGTCCTGCCAACAATATTTAGGGGTCATCTTGATAGGAACTAATTGTTTTGCTGCTTAAGGGACATCAGGAGCAAATGGCACTGACAGTCTTTTTAACCGTGTCAGTGTACAAAACTCATGCTCAAACAACCGCAGTACCAAGAGTATTTTAGTATCTTCCACCATGCTTCCCCTTAAGCTCTCCAAAAATACTCCTTAATTGCTCCAGCTGCAAATGGCATCAACATGATGATTTTGATCAGTGCATTCAAATGTAGTTCACATGTTTATACAAAACTTTCTTGGCTCTTTTATAACCTGACTTTCCTAACTCCGTAAAGCTTGGGCGGAAAATACCATAGAACTGCATAAAGTTTATTTAAGACAAAAATGATACATACACAAATCTTCACAGGGATAGCTCATCCATAGCTCATAATACGACAAACCTTTCTACACAGATTCTCTAATGGTTATTATTGTCAAGGCTAGCTATTTATACCCTGTAACACTAGGCACTTACACTGTAAATCAAGGCCTATGGCTGAGAGGCATCCACTATAAAGCAATTTATAGGGGTAACAGCAACATAACAACTAGTATCAACCAGTGTTCATGAACTGTTATTCCTGGCTACACTATTACAACAACTTGGCTGATATGCATTGTTCTCCAACTCATTCTTGCCCTTTTATTGTCCTCCACCTTTTAAACCCTAGCCAGCCGCTCCACTAATACAGCAGCAAATTTACTGGCAAACTCTCCAACAGCTGAGACTAACCCAGTTGTTCAGTGCCAGTCAGCCAGCTGGTAAGCTAGGAATGAGTCGAGAACTGGCTGTAATGCTGTTTCACAGAGGAAAAAGAGACCCTACAGTATTCGCCTTAGAGAGATTTTTTTCTTTGCTATGGCACTATTTGCTGTTTGTGGTTGTTGGCTTAGAAAAGTTCAGATGGAGAACAGAAAAGAAAAACATAAGGGAAATGGCTGGGAAACTGTACTAGGAGAGTAAGGAAGTACTTCTTAAGAGTGAATGAAGAATTATGCAAAATATAATTGAATAGAATGAATGGGGACAGTTAGCATATCGCGCACACTTCCATACTGATGTAACATACATAGACATGAACAGCGTGGCCAAATAAATTTGCTAACTCAAGTTTTAGCAATATTAAGTACTCCTGATTTTACTATGCATACATCCATTCCCTTTGCTATCCCCCACCGCCTGTCTTAGAGCCTTCATTTTCTTAGTATTCTGCTATACTACGTTTATTTATTCTGGCACAGGTTTAAGAAGAAGAGAGGGCACAGAATAACCTTCTTCAGCTGAGATGTACTTTGCTAGTTCTGGAAGCATTTCTGTCTTCTCAGGTCTGCTGGCATAGAGCTCCAGTGACATAAAATTTATGTTCTTAGAATTGTATTTACCTCAGTGCTTCAGATTATATTGTTCTAATATACTGAGTGATGGCCACATTAATAAATTATGAAGTCAAAAGAGAAGGAATTTGAACCTGGTCTCCCTTAGCGAGGTGAGCGCCTAGCCATTTGGTTAAGGTCATCAAGGTCTCTTGTGCTTTAATAAATGTTTAATTTTATTCTGTACAGAGTGCAGTGTTGCATTGCTTGATTATTATTTAGCAGAAATTTGAAGATAAGCTCTTAGGTACAACAAGGTTTTAATGATAAGCAGGTAAGTTAACATAATGCTAAAGGAAAGCCTTTCTAAGGGTGAGGAAAAAGAAACTTAGGCCTGACCCGACTACTGACATGAATTATTACATGAATTACACGATATTCAATGAAGTTATTGATTTCATCATTTACCTCTTTAAGGGTTTTTTATCTTTACAAATAGAAGATACTGAGAGAATGAGGTAGAGGTTGACTCTATGTCTCGCTGGAAGGGAACACAAGTGGTTGGAGATCTGAATAAAAAAAAAGAAAACCTAAAAAACTCTCCTTTGAATTCAGAAAAGTAACCATTGTGAATACTCAGTTCACTAGGACTCTGACTGCTCTAGAACAGGTGTTCCACCAGTGCTCAAAGTCTGTGTTATATCCTGATTGGGTACCTGAAAACTTTAGAAATCTTGATGAACTTCACAGAGAAGCATAGTTACCTCCCGCCCCACTTAGTTACAGCTGATATTTCTACAGACATTTTGCAAAACATGTTCAAATTCAACAAGGAAAGTGTTCCAATATGTTCTATACAAAATACAGCGTAAGTCATTGAACAGTTTAATTTACACTGAAAACGTAATGGCAGGTTCTCCCCTTTGCAAGTCATCAAGTCATGGGGACTCTGAGCGTACTCCTCAGGCATACGCTTGGCTCTGTGTTTCATGATTACTGGTGTGTTGCTTGCTTGCTCAAGGCATAATTGCCTTTAGAGGCTACTTACAATTTCTGTACAGTAATGAATTTTCTCCAATAAATCAGTGAACTCATTCGTATCTACCATGCTCCCAGTGTGATAATCACTGAATTGACTTTCACCTAGTTTGCACAGTCAGGACTTAAGCAGCAGCTGGGTTTTCTAAGTGTAAAGCTCTAGACAGGGATTCTTACGGAATAAAAAATGTCACTTTTGACCATCAGCCTGCTACTGAAATCACTGTAAAAACAGGAGATTCTATCTGCAAGAAACAAAATCTGTTTTCACTTCCTCTGTAACCAATATATGAAAATGAGGAAACTTTAGCATTTTTAACAGCAGGGATTGTATAAAATATTGGAAGAGCCAGTGCTTTGTCCCGGGATTTCTGCCAAAGCAGGAGGCTGTTCAGTTGTAATTAACATTTCTCATCCCAATATCATTGCTGATGAGTCCCCACACAATTTCAAGTACAGCTGTCTGCTACAGTAGTTCATTATGAACACAGGACCTGCACTGACTCTCTCACTTTTCACTTTCTTCAAAGGAATCACATAGTTCCCCTCTTGCCAGGCGTTGTGAGGTAGCTCCGTCATCTCTTATTTGAATATCTGCATATTGTTTTTGGCTTGATCCATTTGAGCTTCGTTGCCCTTAGGAAGTCTTTCATCTTTTGTTTAGATCTGCTGGACTTCATTTCTTACTGGACCGATTCCACCTTGAGCTAGACATCCTCCATCCCTCGTTAAATTATTTGTCCATTCAGTTTGGTGCTCAGATTAGCCAGATCAGATCCTGCTGCCTGGCTCTTCTGAAATTTCTTGGCATTACTTCTCTGGAACCTCTTGGAAGCTTTGCTGAAACTAAATGGAGCAATTAAAAGGAAGTAGTGATGCGCGCAAGTGTTCTTGAGGATACATTATATAAATGGTCAGCATGAAACACAGTGATAACGAGCCGGTATGAGAAATTACTTAGAAAAATACAAACTTTGGTTATATTCCTATACAACTTTTAATAGAGAAATCAAAAGAATACCCTGAAAAAATGACCTATTTTTAAATAAAATGAGTAGCTTTTACTACATTATATCTATATTATATTATTCAATTTTTTGCTTCTGCCAGAGTTGTTATTACTTTCTGATTGATCTAGCCATGGACTTAAATCCTTGTTTCAACAGCATTGCTGTTTCAGAAAGCCCGTCGTTTAACCTTAGATTAGAGACAATAACAAAATACAAAGGGAACTTAGGGCACCAAGGGAACAAAACCGGGCAGCTTTAACAATCAGCTTCCTAACACAACAGCAATCTGTTCTAACTACTGAGGACTTTCTTAGGGTTTTTAGAAAATGAGAAGGCACAAACAAATTATGATATCTGGCAAACTTGACTGATTAGCAGGGGTGGATTATCTCAGCGTAGTGAAGGAGAGAGAAGGAAGGTGGATCTAGGTCATATGTGGTCTCTAAAGGAGAGACAAATAACTTGATTTTTGCTGCAGTACGAACCAGAAAGCTATAGGAGATATGAAAATGAAGGGGTGACATTGTTAGTGACTTAGAAAAATGTTCTTCGTCTCATTCTTTGGAATGGTACAAAGTGCATTATGGCCAGAAAACAATTCTTCTTATGTTTCTAGCTGGCAGCAATATTCTCCTTTGGTATCAGGAAACATTACACCCAATAGTAACTAGAAAAAAAAATTGCAAAATTGGCAACAGCTGAACGATATTTCAAATTGCAAAGTGTCACTTTGACAAACTGTTCCGATGAACAATCCTGAGAAACCAATAAGTGTTAATTCTTAAACGTACAGGGGGGAGCTTTGGCAGTAAAAAATAAATAAATAAAAATTAATGAGGAAACTTCCTGAATATAGAGCACAGAAATCCAGATTCTATCCTCAGCTGACTTAAACAGACTTGCTGTAATTTAGCATGGATATAATTAAGAATAAAATGCAGCCCAGTAAGGCCACATGGGTTTTAAGGCAGGCCCATAGGTTTAAATGTGGATATATTAATTCCTGTCCTCAGCCGTAATAGATTCTACTGTGGGATCAATAATGTCTGAGAAAACTGACCTTTAAGAGCAAAAACATGTATTAAAAATTTTTTTCTGCTCTAGCAACATGTATCTATGAAAAAAATCTCCAAACATGAAGAACAAAAAGACATATAGCAAAGATCTGACACCAAAGAGAGAACAAGATAACTGATTTTATTATAATAGCTATTAACACCTCTAGCTTTGGATTGTTAGTTAAGTGAGGTTCATCAGTCGCAGTCATCAACCACTTGCACCCTTTTAATGCCCAAATGATGAGACCAGTTCAAACAGGCATTGCTTAGTAAGCACCTCACACAAATAAATTAAATACAATGATTTAAAACCAACTTAGCATCCCAAAATTCTGGATGTTTTGGAAAGCAGCATTTCCAAGACTTTCTACTTCAATGAAAAGAGAAGTTAAAAAAGGATTGTGGTTAGGGAGAAGAAATGATATGGGGGTTTCCTGATCAAAGATGTGAGCCTTAATACAGTTTTGTCAGACAAAAGAATCTGAATGGCATAAACGATTTCACATCCAAAATAAGATTTCTTGCAAACTGAACAAGGTTGTGCATCCAGTGAACAATTATGAGAATAATTTTTAGAACAAGCGTTGTGGGTGATTCCACAGTGTTGGTGGAGATGGTGACAGAAATAAAAATCTCTTCCGAAATTCTCACAACAATATCTGATAAATAGTGTTTATGCTGAACTTGGAAATCCTTCCCTTAGAAATGACATGCCTTTTATGACATTAGGAGAAATGAAGAGTCTTCTAAAACCATGTAGACCTCAATTCTGCAATAAAGTCCATGTGCAGAGCACTAATATAATCATTGAATGGTTTGGAGAACCAAACCCACCCCTCCACACGTCTCCTGGGAAGTTTTTCTGCTCATGCAAAAATGATTTCAAGAACAAGTGATGCCACTGAACAGTCAAAAGAAAAAGCAGATTTTTTTTCTGCTATCATCTTGCTTAAAATGATTCAGCCCTGCTGAAAGTAAGGAATATGGATTAGACGTATTTATGAGGTAAGGACCCTACAGTGTCTGAAGTCATTAAGATCTTTCATTTTTCCTGTTCAAATCAAAGTACCTGTCATTCTCCCTTGAAGCTCCTGCTGCTTCATGGAGCACCCAGTGGTCTCAGAGAAAAGGTTCTTTTTATAAAAAGCAATAAAAATTTGTCATTTTATATCTGGTGTGACTCTGTTTTTGACAGGATAAAAACTTGTTTAGAGCTCTGGTTTCTTTCAGGCCTCCACAGTTTTTTGTTGACAAAGAAGAAAAGTGTTAAATCTTATTTATGAGGGAATGTTTGCATAAAATATGTATCTGAAAATTTGTTAAAGACAAAAGTGGCTCCCAGACTCTGACTGAGAAGAGACTATAACAGACTGAGGGTCCTCTCAGAGAATTTCCTCTGAGGGCAGAAAATATGTTTAAAATCAGCATGTTCTTTCGTGGATTTTCACATGGAAAAAACTTACTAGACTTTATTTACAGTTGCTTAAAATAGTGTAATGAATTAATATTAACCATTAAAACTTTCTTTAAGAGATTCAGGTGGAGGGTCTGAAAAATAGGCTTGTTCAGTTTCATGCTTCAACTTTTGCTATAGACATAAAGGAAAGTGGCACAAAATGCAGTTTGCTGGAGTTTGTTAACAATCTACTTTCTACTAAGGTGAAAATAAACACAAAAAAGCCCCAATTCCCACAAGCCTATGGCAGAGGCTCCTCTCCATGAGAAATTGAGACCTACCTTTGGTGTTACCAAATGTAGTGTCAAATATCCCCTTAAGTAAGATTAAACACTTATTTTCCTTGTCAAGAGGTGCCTGTGTTGGCAAGGAGGAAAGCAGAGCTCCACAAAAGGTTTTATCCACAGGAAGGAAGACTGGTGGACCAAAAGCCAGACTGCATAGGACAGAGTCTGCCCGAAAGCGCACAGTACTGCGCAAGCTGCAGTGAAACTACATATTGCATTGAGTAAAAGTACCCTACTACTGTGTGGTTGCAACCACTGGACAAGCAACAAGTACGTTCAGCACTAGAAAAGTTGTACTGACTAGTATCTAGTAAGCATTTGACTTTTTTGCCATTATAGTTATCTTGCTACAAGCCTTAGTAGGGAAACTCCTACGTCACTCGAAACAAACTGTTGAAGTGGTACAGTGCCCCTGATATGGACATGGTTAGATCAGTATATCTTTTCCCCTTGGTGTACAAGACTTCCTCTGCTGCTCCTGAGCAGTTTTATTGCACTATTACTGTAGTCGAATGGCCATGTCTATATAACAAGGGCTTTTTCAGGAAGAAGATTGAAATCCATGTTAAACTTTCTTTCTGCTTGCTAAATAAAATAGGACCTCAAAGCACTGCGCTGCTTATTATCCACCACACTGAACTGTCAGCCTGCTCCATGGTGTGGTTTCAATTCAAACCAAATTAGCTCTTCTCCAAGCAATAGCTTTGAGAGGTAGAACATGCCAGGCCATTCCCTATGTCAGTGTAGGACTGAAACACAATCTTGCACAATTTTCCCAAACTATTCCAGCAGAGTCTATATCCTCAAAATTTCCTTGGTGCCCTCACATCACAGGCCTGGATATGCAACATATGTGCATAATTTTATGATATTTAAATATCATTCTAATGAGCCACAACGTAGCTGTATATTTATATACTGTAGCTTTTTATATTATTTGAACTGAAAAATATACATAAAAACAAATAATTATGTGTAGGATCCAGATGTACACCACATGAGGCCTAGAGGAGACCCATGGCCAAGCACTAGATAGATTGGACAGCAGCCAGGCAGTGCTCCTTGGCCTCAGGGCACAAAAGTGGTCCCTGGTCCTGTTTTATTTAACAGCATAGACATAGCCTCAGGCTCACAGACAAGTATTCTAAGTGCCAGAGGGTGATTTAAGCCCTCAGGTATCCAGATCTCCAGACAGCAATAGGAGGCAGCCTGAATGCACCTCTTCATGCCCGCTAGAATAATCCCAAAATGATTCTACGGAGGGAACTGAGAGAGTAAAGCACCCTTCCCTGTCTCTTACCAAGACAAAACAAACATTTTGGAGCCATTCTTTACATTCATTTAAGACAAGCAAAACAACTCAGTATGTTTACTCTCCAGAGTTTATTTTATGCCTGTCAAACATAATACATTTTTAATGTGCAATTAAACGTTATGATAAAAAATACATAAGGGTAGTGCCACATCATTGTAAACTTTTGCACTGCACAGTAAATTCTAACTTTATTTGAAGTAGAAGTTGTGCTAATTACAATGAAATCCTTTAATGAAATGAACTAATGAAAATTGCTAAGCTTCATCTCTGTCCAATGAAAAACTATCCATGTGCAAAATGAACTGTTACATGGCTGTTTTCCTTTTAAATTTTGCATTAAAAATCAAAGGGAAAACGGATATTACTGTAATGGATGTTGTGTCTTGCATGGAAAACGGGGATGTTCCGTAAAAAGTCAGGAGCTCAGTTTGGTCTGACGCATGCGCAGACAGGCAGTATGAGCCTTATTGTGTTTCTTCGAAACCCCCCATTAGGATCAAGAAAAGCTGTGGCATTATGGAGGGGAGCAAAACATACACCCAGTACCTAGAGGAAAATGATGCTCAGAGAGCACAGGACTTTATGTCCATTTAATCTACCTTGGGAGCAGCCTCTGTTGGGAACGGGGTCTTTGTGCATCATACCTGTGGTGTGTGCCCACAAGGCACTGTTGAATTAGAGAAGCAAAACTTTGAGTAAAATCTTGGCAACACAAGAGTTGACACAGGGAAAACAGAGTCTTTTGGATTTGGGACACACAAGACAAGTTTAGTGCTGTTAAACATGCTTTTTAATGGGAGGGAGTCTTGTTCTTCTCTCCTAGATCCCCTGATTACAGGCTGCTTCTAATTGTTACAGAAATCATATTCATGAGACTATTCAGTTATTTGTGAGAATTATGTTCAAAATACGAGTATGTTTCCATCCCTAAGATGGTGAGGTTCATTTATATGGGAAACTAGTAGGGAAAGAGCACTTCTGCTGGATTAGGGGGAAAAAAGGAGCTAGTTATTCTTAATCTTATAAAGAATGGCAGAATTTCCTTTTCTTTCTTGCAGTGGCAATGATAACAGTTCTAGAAATTCCACAAAGCCAGAACTTGTCTCTAGGATAAAGTAAAAAAAAAAAAAAAAGATTCTACATAAGATTTTGAAATAGAGAATAAGTGATTACTTTTACGGCCCAACTATCTTGTTCCATCACTGTAAACAATTTTCCAATACTGAATTCAAATACTACATGTTCAGAGATAGATAACATACAAGTTGGGATGAATGCGATTCGCCTAATTGGGGGAGATAACATATTAAATAACAAGGTATTTTATAGCAGTGCTGATAAACAAGATCGATAGTACAGCCAGAAGAGTGGAAAGCTGGTATCATCATCGTTTATCTGCCATGTAATGTAAGTACTTGTCAACATGTTATATCTTCAGAAGGGCAATATTAATCTCTTCCCTACACCAAAATCCAGAAAATTCAGTTCACTGTAAAATACAAATATTCACTGTTTACGCACAAAGTGCTTTACTAAATCTTACTATCCAGTAGTGGCAGAAACTAATGCAGTTAATATAAAGATGTAAGGGGAATGGCAGCAAGGGTAAACACAAAGCAGTTATGATAATTAAAGAGTGTGAACAGTAGAAAGATTCAATGGATTGAAGAAAGCAAGCACTGCAGCAAGTAAAAAAATTAGTGAACCAAGGAAGAAAAACAGTTTTTCAAAGAGTGTAAGCAGTAGACAGGGGAAGAAGAAACAGTTTATCCTCTTAAGCGTGATAGTGGGAAAATTAAAGCCAATGGATTAAAAAGAATAGCTTTGGACATTAATTAAACACTTTGGATTTATTTTAAGAAACAAAGGAGGTAGAGATTTACTTAAATCAGGGATCAAAATGGTAGGGGTAGTATACAAGGAATTAGAACACACGCAGATAATGTTGGAAACTGTTAACAAGTAGATCAGAAAAACTTAGACCGGGAGGAGAACACCTCCGAAGAATGCATCGTACAGTGAAGTATATGGAGAATAATAGAAAACTATTTTGAAAGAAGTTTCAGTAACTTGGTGGGAGAGATACACCAGGATCTGGAAACTAAAACGGCATTTTAATGTGAAGAGCACTTTGAAGACCTCTGCTCAATCTGTGATAGTCAACTAAACAAATAGCATGATCATGGAGAACAATATTTAAAATATTTTAATGCCATCATATAGAGGCAATGGTGTGCCCTCCACTGGAACATTTATTTCAGTAGAGGTCACCTTAGCTCTGAAAACATAATAAAGAAATAGATGAGGCTCAAAGATGATGGTGCGAATGTACAGAGGCTGTGAAATATTCTCATATGAAGAGCAAAGGAGAAAAAATTGGACTGTTTAGGACACACGTTTGATTAGGAAACTCATTCCCTTAAGGGATAACATGGCCAAACATGCCATCGTCATAAAAAGCGTCAAATACGTTCACTGATAATAAGAACTGAAGGGCTCATAGAAAGGCAAGATTTTGAAAGACATCTAAATTTCCAATTTTCAGGACATAAGTGAATCCCTGACTAAGAGGGCTTAGAAAGAGACTTTATATTCTGTAACTGTTTAGTTTTACCTTGGTCTGAGTCCCTTGCATATAGGAGTTTAGAATTTATATTCAATACAGATAGCTCACTGACCAGGTCTGGTCAGGTCTTTTTATTTCTCCATTCTGGTCTATGCCTATAACGCAACTCGATAATTCATGAAAGCAAAGAGACATTATCAAATCGCAGACCAAAATTCTTAACTTTAATGTTTTAATGATGCTCTATGGATCTTGTTTCTGAAAAACACAGAACAGGCTGTGAACAGCTAAGCTAAAGAGAACTGCCAATGGAGAAATATAAAGTTGTGCTATGCCTTATAAAGACCAACAGCTAAAGTGTCGTGTAACTATCCTAGAAGCCTGTCATTTGGAAGATGCTTCTTGAGAAGACTGACCACGAGGAAGCCTAGGGCATCCTTATAGCCTCATGGAGATGTCCTCCCATGGATTATACTGGCAAAAAATACAATACCACTGTCCTATCATGTGTTGCTAAAATGATGTCAAAGGCCAAATCCTTACCCAGTGGACCCTTGTACTGACCAGCTGCTGCCCCACCATCTCATTCAATTCCATGGCCAGATTTTCCATAGATAACCTCATCTTCAGTTTGTGTCTATTGCAACATTTGTGAAAAAAGCATGAACTTCCTGTCCCAGTTCTTCAGTCCTAGTTGTCTCCTTCACCAGCTGCTAATGCTGGTAACCTGACTAAGATCGAAGAAGCTGATCTTGTGGCAGTCTTTAAAGGAGGCTGTAGCAGCATAGCCTCTGATAATATGCACGCTTGGATACTTTCATCCCCTGCAGTGTCAGCCCGAATCATCACCTTTCTGCTGTTGTATTGTTTCAGCTGTGGTTTTGTGCCACTTGTCAAAATGTAGCCACGTTATGTATTTTGCTTTGTAACGCTGACTGTTCTGTTTCACACTTATTATCTCTCATTCATGCATGGCAGCAGTATCTTGCATTTGTGTAGCTGCTGTCACAATCTGTTCACGTTTTATCCAGTATCATAGCTTGCTTCACAGCTGCAGGGGTTGTCCTTGCTGGTAAAAGCTAAATACAGAGGAGGAGATGAATGAAGCTATTCACCTTCTCAGATGCTCCTTTGCTGGCAGCCTTAGGATGAGCAGCATACGCAGCCTGTCTCCCAAACTCCAACCAAAGTAAACAGCGGCAAAATGTATTGCGCTAACTTATGGTGCATTTGACACGTAGGCTACAAGGATTGTTACTGATCTCTTTTGTCACTGCTAAGAAAATTCTTGCAATACCAGACTGTGCTGATTTGACAACATATTTTCCTGCCTTTCTCATCTGCTCCTGTTCTTGCAGTTCTGTAACTGCTACCCTTGACTTCAAGACCAGCTAATATATGTAAGAGGAGACTGGAAGTTATTGTTACTGTCTGTAGCCTACTTCTCCTGATCTAGTTTCTGCAGTCTTCAAATTACTCTTCCTGTACTCTTCCCTTACTTTGCTGGTGATGGTCTGACAGAAACAGCATAGCTGTCTCTTATAAGATATTCTCTTGTACTTTATATTCTCCATTATACTCCCTTAGACAAACCAGATATATTACAATGTTGCTTCAGTTTTGCTGAAAAACAGTGGCAAAAAGTTACTTTTCCTGTTCTGCTAATATGAAAAGTGGGCCAAAGGAAGGTATGAAATTGGACAGTTCTCAATATGATTTCTTATGAATCTTTTTATTCTTTTATTTCCTTTCTGTGGCGTTTTCCCCTTTATTGATATAAAAGTGCACCTTAAAAAAAATCCTTTGAATAGAGGAATGATCACAAGATTGCCCATAAATATTGAAACTCATGATGATTGTTAGTGACATTACTTATTTAATGATTTGACTTGATGATTTATTGAAATCTAAGTAAAGTACAGATAGAGCTTGATATTAAAAAATGGAGTCATTACTAGGAAAGAGCCACATAATATAGGTCTGTCAATTTAGATTTATAATTGGCAGACAAAGTTCAATGCAGATAGACATGGCTTAATAGATAGAATAATGAAAACAGAAGGGAATGTTTCAAAGTAAAATATTAATATGGGAAGTATTTGTGGTAAGACTGAAGAGAGAGAAGTCCTCTTTTTTATCAGCAGTCTGCTACTAGAAAAAAAATACAGATGAGATACTTTTCCTGTTAAAATCTGAAGAATTGATTTGCACAAATTAAAAAAAAAAAAAGCTGTCATACTCTAACCAAACTTGGTATAAATTGGATAATTTAAAGAATAGGTGTCAGAATATTTCCTCAGCGTTGTCTTCCTGTACTCCCTAGCTCTGCTTAACAGGAGAAGCCAGATGGCCAAACTTATTAAGACAAGCAGAATATAGTAGACTGACACTGATGGACAATTACACACTTTTTATCGCTGGTATCAACAGTGAAACCATTCCTTCCTTTTGGATTTCCACAAGTTGATTCTTTTACATTAAAACCTGTTCACTGCTTTCATTGTAGCTTTGATTTCCTGCCTTTGACTCTAGTTATTTCTTTCTCTGATAGACCAATGGGCCACAAAGCAACTGCTTTTTTTCTCTCTCTCGCCTTCTGATGGTACTTATACACTGCACAGTCTGACCACTTATTTCCTGGCAAGGCATTTTACTGCACCTCTAGTCCCATTTGTGACTTTTCCAACTCCTTTTCAAATATCTTTGTTCCAAGTGCTTGAGGAAGGCTTACACTCCTCTGCATGCTTAAGCAAACTACTTTTTAAAAAATATGTTATTGCTAGCTGTGATTTTATGAGTCAGTAGTTAGCCTTTGCCTAGAATTGGGTAGAAAATATTGGCTTGCAGATATTAGGATGACAAAACACCTTATGGAATTAAAACTGTGAGTGACCCTTAGGCAAAAGCATGAAAGAAAAACTGAAGTACTCCCAAAATGAGTTATATTTATAAAGCAAAAAGACCCAAATGGGGAATCTTCCCACATAACTCTGCCAGAGTATATGAAAATGAGAAATATAAAGGAAATATGCTGTCTCTCTAACATGATATTTTCATCCCATCCAAGTTGCCGTTGAACAGCTCCCATGGGAAGGTTACTAAAAGGACAGCGATAGTAGTTTAATCGAAGTTTCATAGAATATTGTCCTAGTCCGACCCAGAGGGGTGGGCACCCCAACCGAAAGGCATGATGGAAATGGCAGATAACGGACCGTAAACTAATCAGATTCGAAGTGGCAGTGTAGGTGTTTGTGTGTCAATGAATGGATTTACAATACTGATAACAAAGTAACCCTTTAATGACAGCTTAACAATTAACAATAACAGGAGCAATTATAACTAGAAACCTTAAAACTTTGATATCCGAATATATGTACAATATTTACAGTAGGGATAGATACATAACACAATATAAGGACACACGTATAGAGGGGACAACAAATCAGTTCAAAGGAAAAGTAGAGGTAAAATATATATATGTATATGCACTACTAGTACCAGTACTACTACTACTACTACTACTACTACTAATAATAATAATAATAATAATAAGGGCACCCGAGAGGCTGCGCAGGGCAAACGCACCTCTCCCCGGTAACTCTGACCTTGCTGTGAATCCAGCCACACCGATGGGTGTGCGTTCCCCCTCAGGCCATGCTCTCAAGTGTGCCGACCCTGGGTATTTGACCCGTTTCGGCTCTTACGTGTCCACTAGCAGTAGGCAGACCTACTGGCACGTGGCGTGTGCTGGTTGGTCCGTTGCCAATCCTTCATTTGAATGTGGACCTGTTGGAGGACTCGGATGTAAGGTCCTCCAAAATAGCAGAGCACCCAGGGTAGCCCCTTAGCCAGTCAGGTTGGAGGTCCTGGCCCTGGGGTCACGTAAAGGCCAGCCTGATTGACAGCCATAGTTAGTGGCACCTTCTCTGGGCTATGGGGGTTAGACGGCTACAAATATGAAGTACTAATTAGGTCATTTACATTGAGAATAAAAGGTTTGAACTGCTCCAGAGTCAATACCAGTTGATGTAAAGAGCATAACGAAAAAAACCACTTAGATAAGGAAGCATGGATCCTTCAGACTGCTTATGCACAGCAACAAAAAGGAGAAGTAGAGTAGACAACAGTAAAGCTGGGGCAGAGTATCAGACATTAAGAGCAAGTGAGTTTTGCAGCTTCCAAAATTCTTTTGCTCATAAGCCCAGTAACTGGCTTGTCCATTTAGATTGCAAACAGTCCTCTGGCTCAGGGATACAAATGCCTGTTTCTATACGGGTTTATTAAGACTTTTTGTCCTCCCCCTCTGTTGTATACATGCATATGGGGAAAATATTTGGACTGCTGTCACTTAGGATCATTTTCATCCCACTAATATAATACATTTTTCTATGGCACCTGAGTTAAAGGCTCTGCTGCCTTACAAAGTCATTAAAGAGAAATGGGTACCTCCAGAAGACACACGTAAGATCTGATCTGCCTTCTGGAGATGTACTTTACAGATTACAGGGGAGCCTGTAATGGCTCGTCATCAAATGTTAGATCCAAGTCAAGTTCCTGAAGTTCTGCAGAAAAACCTCAAAATAAAAGCTGGATGTTTATATTAATTTATTTTCTTTGTTATATTTCTGTGGAGGAAGGAGCAAAATGGGCCTGGCACATTTAGTAGGTATCATAAACTTAATCATGGACAATTAGAATTTGGCAATTAAGCTCACAATAACTGTTGTAAACATTGAACTACTTACCCAGATATCGCTGACTTTCCTATTTCAAACTTGGCTTGGTAAGTTTACCACTGTTAAAATGCATGCCTTGTAAGCAAAGTTTACACTAATTGGTAACATTCAAAAGAAAGTCTAGTTTCATTGATTCTGGATATAATCTTAATCAATATATGTTTAAGTTCTATACTTTGTGCTGCATCCATATTCAGTTGAACTTTAATTTATGGAAAAGATTTTACAGAAGACAAGCATGAAATTAAAAAGTGTAAAATAGGCTAACGTTGCCATTTCATCACTTTAAATAATATGGTAGGCCTCCAATTATCCAATAGGAGAGAATTAATAAAAGCTGCATATAATGTTGTAACAGACTTTACGCAGATAAGACAACATTTTACCTCAATCTATAAATCACTTCAGTTCGTCCTGGCAACTAAAACAAATCTTGTGTTAATCCAGTGAGGTTTCCCACAAACCAAAATGGTATGAATGGTATATGTTACTTGTTTCATTAAAATCTGATTATATTATAATGTAGTAACCTAATTTCCGTAAGTGCCTCATTATTCCTTGTTTCTTCTGCCAAATGCAAGTGCGATTTTATTGTGAGAGTGAATTGAGCCGAGAATATCAGATTGATATTCTGAACAAAAGTCACACTCTGATGAAAGTTTCATTCTTAAGAAATGTACAGATGGCTGTGTTAAATGATCCATGATAAATGTACATTTTTCTGTGGGTAATATGGTTCCATTATAAATAAAAACAATTTGGTTAACATTATGAACCTGATGAATTTCCTCCGCAACAGTTCTACACTGAAGTAGCAATGACTTTATTAGATTTTTGCCATCTGAGCAAATAAAATATGAATAGGGCTTCACTATGAGAAATTTAGTATACGTAAAACTTGCTGTGGAATTAAAAATACGTTTTTGATAATCAGTAGCATTTTTCCTTTGATCCCAAAGCTCAAGTCCTTTTGTCCAAATTGCCTGTTCTTACCAAAAACCTACAGGCCTGTCCACTGGTTCCTGAACTACCAAGATTTTCTAACAAAAGGGAACTAAAATTGGTACTCATCTAGAACACGGTGTTATTTAATATTTCCCAGTATAGAACTTGTATTTAACAAATAAAAAGTAAAGCGATCCTTTCAAATGAAAGATTTACTAATATTCATTAATTTTCCCAGCTCCCATGATGTAGTGGTGATTCATGACATTATTTGTGGACTGCTGTGCCTCCCCTAAGTCCTCTGCCTCATTTGAGTCATAAGGGCCATATTTAGGAAGACAAATGTTTTCACCTAGTGATGATTAGTTCAGACTGCTAGATGTAGCCATTCATCTTGAGTCCTTTTTTTTCTCTTTCTGTCTGGACACCGACCACTCCAAAGAACTAGCTTCAGCTATGGAAAGTCAGAATTTCTCACATGCACTGTTGAAGGACCTCTTTTTTCTCCTATGGTCATTTCAGGCAGCCAGGAGACACATTTGAAAGGCAAAACCCATTGGCTATTAAACATTTTGACTCCGCATTGCACTTTGCCCTATCTTCAGAGAAATGACATTGTAACGTTGACTACTCGGACAAACAACTGAAAATCATCTGCTACAAGGAATGTCTTTTCATATCAAATAACCAGTGCTTGATTTTAAGCCATTACATGCATTTTGCAGGTTCAAGCACTACAAATATGAAAATGGCATTTCTAATGCTTTGCTTTCAAAGTTAACTAATTTTGTTTGCATAGAGTTTCCATTGAGAGCATGAGCTGCTTACCTAACTGGAGGGCATTTAAAAATGTAATGTAATAAAACTGTTTGATCTTGTCAGATACTTAAAATATTAATCAAGAGCAAACCTCTGTATAAAATATAGACATGAGAAAGAGAGGAGGGAGAAAGAGGGGTGATGAAGAGCTTCAGCTAACGTACATGGGTATTGCCTCATGGATGTGATTTAAAAACGGATTCCAGCTGAGGTTCTGTCCTAATTCTGTTGTGAAATATGATGTAATAAGAGAGGATGGACACATATAATCAAAGCTTTGCGTGTAACAAATTCAAAAGCATCAGAAGAGCCATTGGTAGTAATTCTCTTCCTGTGCTGTTACCTCTTTCCAGAATGTTTGATTGTTATATACTCAGGGAATTGTCCTTGTTGCCTCTGATTTACTTTATGAACCTTTATGCTCACATCTAACTGGTTAAATTGAAATCCCAAGCTCTTAGTAGTTTGGAAAGAGATTTCTAAACCCCAGAATGCTTCAGTCAATAATAATAACTCTGTTCAGTAAAATGTCTTTTAATCTTGTGACTTTCTTAAGACTATCCTCAGCCATCGTCTGGGCCAAAATTTCTTCAAGGCCTGAAGTACCAGAGAGCTTTTCGATGCTGAATTTGGTCATATATGACAATATATTTATAGACGTATGTATACCTACACAGATATATAATATTAATATCAAAAGTATAGCTAACGTACTCAAAATACATATTTATAAATACAGAAAAAGTATTTAGTATATAGTATACTGAAGTATATAGTTTAGTATTTAGTATATAGTATACCAGTATATAATATTAGAGTATGTTACTCATATTGCACTGTATCTGTATCAATATTCTCCCATCATTGCTTCTGCCATTGCATCAATCTCTGTTACACCATTTCTTTAGTATCTGTCTCAACAGTCGTAGTATTTTGTGCTTCCCTTCCTGTAAAAATGTTCTGGGAAGACTCACGAACGGAAGAAAGGTATAAGGCGCCTCGAATGCAGTGTTGGGAAAAATCATTCCATCATCATCATCACCACTTTATTTTACCTAAGGTCATTTTGCATCTTTACAAATTCTGAAGCACTGTGCACAATAGGAATTATTAGCGTTACTCTCTTCACTGGAAAGCAGACAAATTTGGACCATATAACAACAGTTCCTTAATTGAAAGTGAAGCTTCAAGGGCATTTGAGGCAGAGTTTGCACAAAATCAGAGTCTACACAATATTCATCAGAGCAGGACACTGGGCCAATAATCCAGTGACACAGAATCTCAGATGAGCTACAATGGCTCCAAACAGAGAGCAAAAGCTGCAGGTTAAGATGCAGTGGGCATTTACAGTGGGCCTTAGTTGCATTGTAGTAACAGCCTGTGAACATCTAGCTACTTCTTGATTGTTCTTATTTCATTACGAATTGCCTTGATTTACTGCCAGTTGACTGCTAAGTAAAAGCATGGGTAGAAGCAGAAATCATGCTTTTGCTTTCTGCTTTTCTAGTCACGGTAGAAGCAGAATTTTTATTCTTAAAAAGAGAATAACATAGTATAAACTCATGGCCTGGCCTTCAGTACCTTGCATGTGTGTTGGCAGCTTTACATTTCACTTGATGAACAACAGCACAGTGATCCTAACACTGTGTTTCCTGCTGATTCACAAGCAAGACAGTTGTCTTTCCAAGGACTAGCATCTCTTACAACATGTGTTTTGCATGGAGCTCTCTGCAGGTACTGGTGAAATACAGACCAGTTTAATTACAAGGAAAATCCTATGGCTTCTGAATCCACATGCCTGCTGTCGAGCCTGCCCCTAGCCTCCCCAACACCCTGTGACACGTGCACTCTGCCTGCAAGGCTGTTGTTACAGATCCTCTGTCTAGCCAGCTGCAGACTCACTTTAGCCTTGGAAAATATTGGTTCTTGTGTTCACTCTTCCTTATAACAGATAAAAGTTAGAGTTAGTAGATGAATAGCTTAGACATTTATAGTGTCTAAAGAGATGTGGGTAGAAAAGTTACGTGTAAAATATATACATACATAAATCATCTGAGTCTTGTCGGCTACCAAATCACCATGATGCTAGAAACTTGAAGGGTTGGGATGAGGAGTTGAAGAGGCCCTTGGAGTAGCAAACCATCTGGTTTGCCGTGAAAACTTATGGCAATCTCTTTGACTGCACTGTGAGAGGTGCACATCAACCTTGTTTCTAGCATGTGTTACAGCAGGGATGTGCAAAACAGGCCAGGTAGGTTCCCAGTAGATCTACTGTGGCCAGTCATACTGTGCATCCACAGAGGGGCCTTGAGAGGCTCCTTTTGCTCCTCTGGTGCTTTTACCTGGTGTAAAAATTAAAGCCAAGCTGCAGGTCTGCTGTCTATCTATCTCCATCGTGTAGACCAATATGGTACATCTTATCTGAGAGTTAACACCATGACTGTGCAAAATAACCCCGTTTCATCTGTAAATTCATGCTGGGGGAAAGAAAAACAACTTTCTGTTCTTCTGAAAAAAGCAATTGATTTATGTATTAAGAGAAATGTTCAGAACTCTGTAAGGGATTTGGCTATTAAAATTTTTGTGGCAAGCTACAAAAAATCCTTATTTCATTTTAATTTCATTTATTTTATGATGGGATAAAATAACTTCAAAGTATTTAAAAAGAAAAAAAAGACTCCATCAATCTGCATGTCCCTCCCTACTAAAAGAAAATTAACTTGAAGCTAGTCAGCCAGATCTTCAGCTGCTATAAAATCTCCTTGAAAATCACTGCTGATGATTTACATTTATGTCCTCAGGAGTAATTTTTTAAAAAGTACTTTTAGGATGGCATGGCTTTGCTGCACTCCTGCTTCATCACACCATTTACAGTGTCTGAATGGAGTGTCCTAACCAATGGCACTGTAGTCTGCTGAACCATTGCTCCCTCACCACTGGATGCTGAGCTCTCGTAAAGTTTGTTTAAATATTTATCCCATGACCTACACTTTGCTCTAGGTCATTAACTATAGTGTAACTCCTGCTGTGGTGTTTCCATCTTTCCCATGAGAATGTCCTTGCTTGAGTTGATTGATTGCATATTTAACTTTATTGGAAGTAATCCTTTCTTATGGATGTCAGGAAACTAATTTCTTCAATTATTTCTTTATCAGTGTCATTCTTTTCTTGTATAACCATCACTAACTACAATAAAACCTTCTAATATTACTTATTATCAGCTCCAAGCATGGTGAACTTGATTCTCTCTCCAATTTGATGAAAATTATCTTGGATCCTATTTGATTGGCATTTTTCAGCATTCTGTGAAGCATTGTTTTGAATAATTTCCTTAGGATTAATTTCAATTTTTTGGTTAGCCATCTTTTCTCTATTAGTTTGTTGTACTTAGGTTTTACATTTTAAGTAAGCGTGGAATGATTTGTACAATATCCACCAATTTAAATTAGATTATCCAAATTGTATGTCTCAGTTTTCTTCTCTTTTCCAACAAGGTGTTCTTCCTACAATTACCTGAGATGATTATTTTTTTCTTCCTGCAAAATTTTGGCTATATCCTTTAGGAATTAAAAGAAATCTTTAGTTATGTCCTCAGGAACTCATACAGACTTCTCATAAAAGCAATCTAGGTTTACATAAAAAACAATAAATTTGCTATAGACTCCAAACCATGTTAGCGAACAGATGGATTTTTGCTAACAAAGGATTTTCTTTTCTAGGGTTTGAAAATGCCTAATGTAACTGTTCTTTTCCCAAGTAGACGGGTAGATTTTCTCCCTCATTTCTTGCTGCCCAAAACCTCACATTTTTCTCACTGCAGAAAGAAAGGCAAAGTTCTTTTATTTTGTGTTTCCTGAGTGACAACCTGTTTCATTTCTGAGGCTCATTCAGTTTTGCTGGAAATTGTTTTTACTGGTTTGGTCTGCTAGTATCTGGAAACATTATTTTGTTACTGGTTATTAAGTCCATCAAAAATTCCAAATGGCATTTCCTATTTGCATAGGGAGATGACCGTCTACTAATAGTTCATTTTTGCAAGTACAATGTTCTTTCGGTACCAAATAATGACATTCCTCAAAACCATAAGAATATCCATGTCTGACTTGACCAAAGGTCCCTTTAAGCCCATATTCTATTTCTAACCTGCAATGACAGTGACAGATGCCAGATCAAGCAAGCACATACATAGTGATTCTTCCCTGATAAGTTCTCCCAAAAGTATATGGATGAAGGTCCTTCATGAGCCAGAAATTTTATCTGTATGGTCAATTGTACCAGAGGGATTTTTATTCCATGATCTTGCCTCTTTGCTTTTTCAGCTTGTGTGAAGATCCACAGCACCCTGTGGATATGAGTTCCCCAGTTTAATTAGACGCTATGTAAAGAAGGTGTATAGCAGGGTTTGGGTGCAATAACCAGTCAGTAGCAACTGAGAATTCATTGCACAGGCCTGGTATTTTTTGTTTGTTTCATTTTTTTTTGTATAATTGGTGCAGTTAAGTAAACAAACAGAGTCATTTTCAAGTACTCTCATTTCTGAATGCTGAGCCTTTTTTAACAATGAAACCACCTTACCTTTCAGCTGCAGTGCCACACTTGATTTATCCTCTAACTTTGGCCCATATGTAGATGGTGCATGGATGCCACATCCTTTCAAGACTGAGATTGCATTATCTTTTTTTTCTCCATCTCTGCAGAAAGTATCAGTTCTGTCATTCTTTGACAAGCCCTTTTGAAGCTTTCCGGGAATAACAAACTGGAAACTTTGCAAATTCTGGCTCCTATTTGACCTGTTTCATCTGATCTGGATGGAGATATTTAATGTCTAATTCATCACAGATACTCTCAAAAAGTGCAGGATTATCAGATGAGTTGACAACTCCTACTTCCAGAATTCTATATAATTTTCATGTATGAAGGGCTTGTCATGGGAAGGAGTTAACACCTCAGAGCTGTATTTTTAAATGTTTTGCCTGCTTGCTTTCTGGCAGTCCTACTCTAGTGCATTCAGAGTCTCGTGTGTATAGTATATGGGAAGTAACGCATAATCAACTATCAGTTTCATGATAAGCTCTTTGAAATTGAAATTAACATTTCAGCTACTATCAAAACTAGCCAGGTCTTCCATTACAAATAACGTTCATTTTATACCTGCTTTTTTCTGTGTTTAAGTAACTCCTTATTTTAAGGATTGCTTCATTATATATAACTTCTCAACAGTTTATGAAAACACACTTAGGACAGTAATTCATTTCTCCTCCTTCTTCAGTATTCGTGGTACGGGAGTAGTTTCCAGCCATGTGATATGCACAGCTCCCTGAGTGGATGACTGAATTTTTAAACTAGCCTATACAATAATGCATTTCTGATGTGACATTCTGAGCAAATAATCACAACCTGATAAAGTGAATGAAGTTGCTGAAATTTGCAAACGGACACACCGGAGGATACAGGAATGTCTGATTTCTGATTACAAAAATTGAAAATGATTAATCTCCTGTCTTTTATTCATAATCTCATTATCATTGCTGATCATACCTTAATAATATCCTAATATTAAAAAAAAATTATCTTAAATTTATCTGTGTCATGCAGATTGTATCTTCTTTTCCTTCAAAGGCACTTTCTTTTTTATCTTTCGTATTCCGTTTGTATTCTTGAGACAACCTTGTCCAGCACCTACAGAGTTTTGTGTTGAGACAAAGAGCTAGCTTTTGCTGCTGGTTACTTCTGTGACTCTTTGAAGCACCATGTGCTCCCATATCTCTTTTCTCCTTTCCTCCATCCATTCTTGTCTTTGACAGCTCAGACAGTAAGTTTCTTGAGACCAAACAGAATTGGGTTTCTCTCTGTACCAAAGATACTGGCATAGACTTTAATGGAGGGAGACATTTCCCCTGATATTCCCACCTCCTGTCAATGTCTAATGAAGGGTAAAAACTTGTAGTGCAGATTGCAGAAACTACCCACTGAACAAAATTGTTATATATACTTTTTACGGTAAGGATAATGTCCCAGATAAGCCCAGAAATGCAAGACATACTCAAGCTGAATTTGTCCTGAAAAAATGCATCTGTTAGACGCATAGGACTTTGATATGAAAATGTTTGGTTTTCAGCAGAAATGGCCAATGAGCAAGATTTTGACCTCACTGTACTGGGCACTGTACTTTTGTTACTGATTTAAAAGGGAGCAAAGTGAAGTCTTCAGTCTGGCAATCTTGTGGAGTATGAAAGAAGATCTTTTTTCAAAATTGTTTTTAAATATTTGAAGAAACAAAATACTGATAAATATTTTTTTCATTTGCCTATTATCCCAGGAGAATCCGAGTTTCAGATTACAAAATTCCATCACTGACACATATTTCAATTACCAAAATTAGTTATACAGTAAGAATAAATGAAGGAAAAGAAAGAAAAAAAGTATCTTCTTTTCCAGAGGAACATAAATAGCAGCATTATTAGTTTTGCATTTAGTTTTAGTTTTCTTGAATTCCTAGCAATAAATAATTTAATCCTATAAAGCTATCATTAGAGTTACTGACACCATAAATCACTGCTTTCAGACTGTGCATCTAAGCAAGCTGTTTTCAGTGCCTCAATATTTTGAATTAACTGAATAAAATTTAAAAGCATTTCCCCTAGAGATTTGCAATAGAATTGGGCTTGGCCTTTGTAAGCAAAATCAGATATTGTCATAAAAAAATGTACTTCCAGCTGCTTTGCAGAAATTACCACACACACAAGTCTCAAAGGATTTCTTTTAAAATGTGAACTTGTGGCCTTCCTAACAGAGAAAGAATGAGACAAAGAGAATCAGGACACTAGTGCTTGTCGTTTCCCAGGCATCACAAAGAAAACCTTTGGCAGAGGAGTAAATGAAAGAGAGAAGTGCGTCTAGCCAAAGGAGAGGTGCATGTTGCCTTACTACCTGTTCAACCAGGTTTTCCCTGTTTCATTGGACACTGTAATAAGCTATGCATATTTTTAATAGTAATTTACTACTGTAAAAATAGAAATCACAAAATTCAATCTATGCAGGGCCATAAACTTTATGCTCCTAAGTCTTTAACTATAAAAATAAAAAATAGTATTCACTATATGTAAAGCAGTGTAGCTTGAGCTAATCAGTCCTCACGAGCTAATCAGTCCTCACTGCTCTTACAAGTAAGGCATAGCATGTATGTCATTTTGTCCTCAGTTAAAGGAGTGAAAAGCAAAAGACTAAATATGGAAGTAAGCTTATATTAGACAGATTCACATCTTGGATACCCAGAACCCCCTTCTCTGTGCCCTTTTGCCAATATTTACTTCTTTCTCCAGATAACTTTGCTTTTTTGTGTGGAATAGCACCTCTTCAGCATAATGAAACCAGGGATATCCTTTCCCCGGAAGGAATAAATGGGTTTATTTTCCACGAGAAAGGAGACACCCATTAATAGATACTATCTTCCCCACTGGAGTCCACCGCCGTTCTGACACTAACTTCAGAAGGACTATAATCACACCAAAGGTTGCAAAGTATAACATAACAGTATGCTGTTTTCCTTTCCTTTCCTGTATATCTTTCCTCTCCTACAAGAGATGTAGTACTTTCCGCAGATAACAAATATATTGCAGCGAGAATAGACACTTCTCCTAAAAACAGGCAGACAATAAAATCAAGAACACAATGTATCTCCATTAAAGAATAATTTCTGCAATGCACGGCAGATTCCTAAAAGATCTCCTTTGTGCATTTATTTATTGACCCTATGGCACAAACCCATGTAGCTGATACAGCTGATGCCCTGAACTGAGAAATCATATCACAGAATCACAGAATCACAGAATGGTTGAGGTTGGAAGAGATTTCTGGAGATCATCTAGTCCAACCCCCCTGCTCAAGCAGGGTCATCTAGAGCACACTGCACAGGATCATGTCCAGGTGAGTTGTGAGTATCTCCAGAGAAGGAGACTCCACTACCTCTCTGGGCAACATGGTCCAGCGCTCTGTCACCCTCACAGCAAAGAAGTTCTTCCTCATGTTCAGACAGAACTGCCTGTGTTTCAGTTTCTGCCTGTTGCTTCTTGTCCTGTCACTGGGCACCACGGAGAAGAGTCTGGCTCCATCCTCTTGACACCCCCCCCTTCAGATACTTGTACATATTGATGAGATCCCCTCTAAGTCTTCTCTTCTCCAGAGAAGACCTTCTTGTCCTCCACGTGCTTAGAGATGACCTCCAGGATGAGCTGCTCTATCACCTTTCCAGGGATGGAGGTGAGGCTGACAGGCCTGTTAGTTTCCTGGCTCCTCCTTCTTGCCCTTTTTGAAGACTGGCGTGACATTGGCTTTCTTCCAGTCCTCTCCTCTTCTTCAGGACCTTTCCAAGATGATGGAGAGTGGCCTAGCAGTAACATTTACCAGCTCCCTCAGCACTCGTGGGTGCATCCCATCGGGGCCCATGGATCTGTGGATGTCAGGTTTGTACAAAGGATCTCTAACCCGATCCTCCTCGACCCAGGGAGAGTCTTCCTTTCTCCAGACTTCCTCTCTTGTCCCCAGGGTCTGGAATTCCTGAGGGCTGGCCTTAGCAGTGAAGACTGAAGCAAAGAAGGCATTCAGTAACTCTGTCTTCTCTGTATCCTTCGCCACCAGGGCACCCGCCCCATTCAGCAGCGGGCCCACATTTTCCCTAGTCTTCCTTTTGCTATTGATCTATTTGAAGAAGCCCTTCTGGCTGTCCTTGACATCCCTTGCCAGATTTAATTCCAACTGGACCTTAGCCTTCCTTGTTGCATCCCTGCACACTCTGACAAGGTCCCTGTATTCCTCCCCAGTGGACTGTCCCCTTTTCCACATTCTGTGTCCTTCCTTCTTCCGTTTGAGTTTTGTTAAGAGCTCCTTGCTCATCCATGCAGGTCTCCTGCCCCCTTTGCTGGACTTCTTATTCAGAGGGGTGCTCCCGTCTTGAGCTTGGAGGAAGTGATGCTTGAATACTAACCAGCTCTCTTGGACCCCCCCTTCCTTGTAGAGCCCTACCCCATGAGATTCCTCCAAGGAGGTGCCCTGAAGAGGCCAAAGTTAGCTCTCCTGAAGTCCAGGGCTGTGACCCTACTTATTGCCCTGCTTCCTCCTTGCAGGAGCCTGAACTCCACTATCTCATGGACACTGCAGCCAAGGCTGCCCCCAACCTTCACATCTCCAACCAGTCCTTCTTTTTTTGTTAGTACAAGGTCCAGCAGCACATCTTTCCTGGTTGGCTTCTCCATCACCTGTGTCAAAAAGTTATCCTCAACGCTCTGCAGGAACCTCTTTGACTGTTTGTGCCTAGCTGTGCTGTCTTCCCAGCAGATGTCAGGGTGGTTGAAGTCTCCCATGAGAACCAGGGTCTGTGATCATGAGGTAGAAGGCCTCATCAGCTTCCTCTTCCTGATCAGGTGGCCAGTAGTAAACCCCCACAACAGTGCCGCCCATGTTAGCCTGCCCTTTAATCCTTACCCATAAGCTCTCCACTTGCTCTTCCTCCACCCCGAGGCAGAGCTCCATACATTTCAGGTGCTTTCTCACATAAAGAGCAACTCCATCACCTCACCTTCCTGGCCTGTCTTTCCTAAAAAGCACATAGCCATCCATGACAGCATTCCAGTCGTGTGAGCTGTCCCACCATGTCTCTGTAATTGCAATGAGATCATGGCCCTGCAATTGCACACAGATGTCTAGTGCTTCCTATTTATTCCCCATGCTGCATGCATTGGTGTACAGGCATTTCAGACAGGTAATCGAGCATGCAGGTTTCCCAGGATGGTGCAAGAGGTGCAAGAAGATCCTCCATAGTCATGTTGTGTGCACCCTTCCCTGGCTGCATGCATCCGCTGGAGGCATCCCAACTTGAGCAGTGTTTTGCTGACTACCCTGTCTCTGTAGCACTCCTCCCATCTTGCCTAGTTTAAAGCCCTCCTTACCAGGCTGGCCAGCCTTTTGGCAAAGACAAGCATGCCCCACTTAGTGAGGTGGATCCCATCCCTCCCCATCAGCTGTCAATCTTCAAACAGGGTCCCATGGTCATAGAAGCCAAAACCTTGCTGCCAACACCAGCAGCGCAGCCAGTTGTTAACTTGGAAAATCCATCTACTCCTCCTCCCATCCTTCTCCCTGACTGGCAGGATTGAGGAGAAAATGACCTGGACTCCCAGACCCTTGACCACCATCTCTAGAGCTCTGAAATCCTATTTGAGGGTATCCAGTTTGCCCTTGGTGTCATTAGTGCCCACACGGAAGAGCAGCAGAGGGTAATAGTCCAAGGCATGGAGAAGCCTTGGCAGTCTTTCCATGACATCTCTTATTCGAGCCCCTGACAGGCAGCAAACTTCTCTAGACAAGAGGTCAGGTCAGCAGACAGGTGCCTCTGTCCCCTGCAGCAGGAAGTCACCCACAAATCACTTGCCGCTTCTTCCAGGTGTTCCCGCATGGCACAGGGTCTGTCGGGCCATTTGCTTCCCTTGAAGTCATGCCCAGCTCCTCCTCAACCTGGAGGGCACTAAACCTATTCCTCAAAGGCAAGTCTTCAGGAGGAATAAGAGCCTTTCTCCTTCTATGAGAAGTGATCAGTTTCCATCCTTCTTCAACGGTGTTATGATGTACTGTTTCCCATGGCGCAGAGCCCTCTGACAACTCCACTGCTGGAGGGGTTGGGACTCCTGGAGCTGTATGGTCTCTGAGAATACCCTGTCTATCTCTTGCTCATCTTCTCGGATGCTATGCAGCCTACTGACTTCTTCCTGTAACTCCGTTACCTGGCGACACAACTTGTCAACAACAGCACACCTTGTGCAGGAGAACTGACTGTTAGTCCAGGCCTCCCTAGGCACTCCCTGCAGCCCGACGCCTGTAGAGCTGCATCTGCTGTCAGAGGGTCTGTCCGGGTCAAAGCTTCAGATACAGCTGATGCAGCCACTCCAACAGCTACTGGGGAACGTGCTCTGCAGCGTGTCATCACCATACCTGAGGAAGCACAAACTACTACTATACTAGGTAGTATACTACTACATAGTATGCTACTACGTAGTATATCATAACACAAAAGTCCTTTTTGGAAAATTCTTATTACACTGTTAATAACAAAGATAAAAATGTGTAAGCAATCATTATTAAAATGGAAATTATTCTCTAAATTATCTTGATCTAGGCTGTGGTGTTCGCACTGTACATAAAATGTACCTGAATTATAATTGTATAATCT
Source organism: Struthio camelus (assembly GCF_040807025.1). Taxonomy (NCBI): domain Eukaryota; kingdom Metazoa; phylum Chordata; class Aves; order Struthioniformes; family Struthionidae; genus Struthio; species Struthio camelus. The sequence goes on along the minus strand of NC_090942.1, from coordinate 177,753,148 downwards.
TGTCAGGATTCTTCAGCAGGCTTCTCCTAAACACATCTACCATTCTAAGCTCAGAGCCAAAACTTTACTTAAATTTTTAGTCAAGTATGCATAAAGTTAACCTCATTTGCTGTTCAAACTGAGAAATTAATTATAATATTTACTTGCCTGGTACTTTGGAAATACCTAAAATCAAGTCTCAAGCAGTTACTACCCATCCAGAAGAAACTTCTCTGAGAGGTGAATATTACTGGAGTTCTTAATAATTTTAGAAAACTTTTAGGTTTTTGTACCTGGAAACAAGCTATCCTATGAAAAGTTAGGACTGAAAGCTCTTCATGGGGACATATTTTGGCAGCAGAGCGGCCCATCATGAAGTGCCCTTTGACTCCAGGAAACTTCTAGCTGGCAGACTTGACAAGATAGTGTATTTATTTTGTATTTCCTGAGGCTTTTACTTTCTCTAAAAAGTGCTGAATTATTCACACTATGCAAATGAAGTTCATTTGAGTCATCTGAACAGTCTTCTGAGTTTATTAATAAATTATTTAATAAAGAAGTGAATTTGGTCAAGCCTCTAAATTAAAATGGCCAACGATACATTGATAATCAGAAAAATAGTAAAGGTGAATTAGAAGAGAGGGAATGCAGAGAGAATTGTGCTGGGAAATTAGGCTGCTGATATTGCAGCCTGAAAGGGCTTGGGGAAATTCAGTTGATGAAACCTGGAGAAAGCCTAAGGAGGTTAAAGTGTGCTCACCTTGAGGTGGAAAAAGTGGTTACGTGCATGGTGTCAGGATATGCCAGATATCGGGCAGCCTGACAGCAACTTTATTGAAATTCTAAGATAAAGCTCCCAGAGCATCTCCAGACATCCATGCCAAAGCAGGCATTGCAGAGGGCACTGATCTGCGATAGAAATAGAGGCAGCCTATTTTAAAATTACATTCTACAAATATATCTATTCTTTTCCCTGTGTGAAACATTTTACTTGTTTCCCATTTAATGCGTTACTGAGAAGAAAATAGCATCAGTCTTCCTTTTGTTCAGCCCCACCATCTGTATAATTCCATCCAATTCATATATTTAATCAAGATTAAGATATACAGATATCTCTTTAGCTGATCAAAATTTTATCATTTAATACATACAGTTCTTGATCATTTCCCAGCTGAAGTCCGAAGTATTTTTTTTTCTTAAATACTCAAGTGAAAGGGTATGCCCACAGAGTTTCTTAGACACTGTGTATACATTTAAATTAAGAACAACAAAGCACCTTCACACATTACTACTTCAGTATTGACTGGTTATTACTCCCCATTGTCTTCAATAGATGACTCCAGACTCAGAGTTAAAGGTTACCAAATGGGAGTCCTCAATATCGATAACAAGAGTCTGTTAGGTGACTTGAAGGGTGCCAAGCTTGGGTCAGACAGCAGAAACAGGACAAGCTTTTGAGAGCATTTTCATCAGAGCTTAAACTAGTCAATTACCTCATGCGATAAAGATCTTTATTGAAAGGTCATTCCTGAAGAAAAAGATAGAAGAACAGGAAAAGGTAATGGAGCTGTTCAGGACTTCAGCTAGAGTAAAACATTTAAAAAGGTACAGAGAAGTGATTTCTTGATATATATTTAATCATGCTTACATTTAAGAACCTGTATAATCTGAACTCTCGACATATTTCCTGATTCACAGTGTTCATTGTAAAATGGTCAATACCATTATCTGCTAATGAGACAGTTCAAAGATATGCTGTCATGGTTTAGACATCAAAATTTAAATAACTTTGTATCATAGTAGAGCTGTAATGCTTTATATGTATCTTCTCAAATGAAAGTTTAGTAAAACCTTTCCACTGTCCTTCAATATTATTAATTGAATATAATGTTGTATTAAAAACCATTTTCAAGAAGCTTAAAATTGGGTGTTAGTTTAATTTTTTTTTTTTGATCTATAAAAAGCCCCCAAACAAACAGATATTTTTAATTGTTTAGTTGGAAAATCAAAGATCTGCCTTTAATAAATCCAGAAATGGCTTGAGACAGTGTGGCTTAGACAGCAACTCTCCCTTCAAAATAGCACCACAATTTCAGCTGACTTTATCAAAAAAAAATTTTTTTTCCAGTTTACTAAGTTTCATGGAAAAATCTTTAATCAACGTGTTCAGAAAACAGTGATGGCCACTGATGGGAAGATCGCCAATAGATTACAATTTTTAAAAGGTACGTACACCTATCTGAAAGGTAGAGACACCTATCTGAAAGATTGCCTCTCTTGGCAGATGGTACTACTCGAGAAGCAGAGCACTGAGGCACCTTGATTTAACAAGAGCGGGGTTCTGGCTGCATACAGGCCTAGTGCATCGGTTCAGGAAGGCTTTGCATACTCCACTTGCCACTCAAACTCACACTCGACGCCACTTGTACTCGACACCATCCCAGCTGATTCTCCCAAATTTTGGGTGAGTAGTGAGAGTGGGCACAAAAAGTAGAGAGGGGAAATCTAGATTTTCTTGATATTTGCACTTCTGATGGGAGGCGAAGGAAGATGAGATGAAATCTTAGAAGTAATTTTTAATTGTCCAGGAAGGAATTTCATAGCTGAGTTGGTTTTTTCCCTGCTTTAGTGAGTTGACCCTTGCAGCTGATAGTTTCGTCATGCCTGCAGAACTGTGGAGGGAGCTTATGACCCCTTGAAAGGAAACAAACTTTTAGAAATCTTGGTGAAGTGCCAGAATATCCCATCTTGGAGCAAAAGCAATGTTCCCTGAGGAAGCAGCATAAGGAGTCTTGGATAGACAGCATTGAATTTGCCTTTAAGTAAGAAAGTCATCAGTCATTCTGGCCAGGTTTTTTTCTTTACCAAACAGAAGCGCAAGAAAATATTTCAGTTTACTGTTAAAATTTGAAGTATCTTATTCTAGTGCTAAGAGAAATTCTCACGAAAAAGGAGTCTATATCTTTGATAACTGTTGAGAAAATGCCACGGATGCGTTGGAAAGTCATATGTCAATCCCTCAGGATCTTCAGAATGATTCTTTCTGACTCATATCTATTGTACTTGGGCTGAAAAGTAGATATTCAGGTATTCAAGCAGACAGAAGAAAAATGGAATTGCTACTAAGACTATCCACAAAAGTTTATGAGTAAGACTAGAAAAGTAAATCGTTTCCTTGATTCATCTGTAACACTGGTAAAAAGAAAGCCAAATTATTCTTAATTTGCCTGTAATACTCAGACAGTTGAAGGGACCTGATACACAAACAATGAAATGAATTTTTTTGCAATGTTTGTGATGCATTATCCTGGTTTATTGATTCTACAGAAAGTGTGATATGGCATGAAAACAGTGTTCAGCGCACTTTTTGTTTGTACGTTTACTTAGATATATCCAGAATAAGAAATGACTTTTAACATTCTTGTGCTTCTGCAAAGTGCTTTGACGCACTGATGTAAAAGGCGTTAGCAAGTTAATTCTATTATTATTTTCAGCATTGCATACTACAGACCGTATGGATTGAATGTTAGGATTTACGCAACAGGGTTGATTCACAACTACTTGCGATAATTGAGATTCTTCTTACTGCAGAGTATCTGCATTAAAATAATTGCCAAATAATGTTCATCATGTTGAACTAAACATTAGATTTAATGCACAGAGCATTATCAACTGTTCATTTTAATACTTGGCAAGTAATCAACATTTTGACTGACAACCTTCCTTTTTCTTTCTTCACTCTTCAGTATGGACTGTTATCAGCATTCACTGCTACCTATATATAACAGTATATGGCCCGGAGTGAAACTGTTCAGTGCATCTCAGTGCTTTTTACAATGAGGCACAAAGAATCTCTTTGAAACTGCAACAGGATAATTTTGTAAGTGAGCAGAAAATAGTCATACCAATTAGAAGTCAGCAAGGACAGCACAACCACTATCCTCAGGCACAGTAGTGATCCCTATCACTTAAGTGAACAAAACAACTCAAGAGGCAGAGAGATAGCACGAGTCACCACAATCAGATTCTGGAGCACCTCATTTCACAGGCTCCCAAGATATGATTTATTCAGTTTTGAAAATATCAAATATTATTTCTCAGATGGCTTGCTTATCTTGTGAGGTCAAAGCCGTAAAGATTGTGACTGCAACCGAAGGGTTGCAGGTCTTTGAGATTTTGCATTTTGTTCAACACATCTCTCAGCATTTATTTTTATTGGGAAGTAAAGCTCAGTGCCCATCTCAACACCACATCAGCACATTGTACTAAGGTGGTTAAATACATGTAGCCAACCGGTCCGAGATAATGATGTGACAAGCATCCTGTTCAGCTGGTTTTGGTTCCGCAGCTTGACTGCCTTCACAGCTCAGGTACCTGAGAGGAGCCTCTGCCAAGAGTCCAGAACAAGGAATGAATTAACATCTGTTGCTTGCATTAACTGTCCAGCCACTCCAGATTCTCCACTTCCACAGTCTAATTTTAAAATATACTTGTATGATATGCAGATATATCCTTCAAATATCTATCAAGTAAGTATATATACACTACACCTGGAGAGTTTCAAAGGCTTCTGAATACTCTAAACTATGTTGTATAGAAAATGTAGATCTTTTCCTGAGTAAATATGCTAAAAATACGTATGCATAATATTTAGCTAATTAAAATACATTCATGTAAAATGCTATTTCTTTCTAACCAGCTCCCTGCTAAGCTAGCAGACACATTCCTAGAACCTCTCCTCTTAAGGGTTATTACATTATTTGTAATACCTCAGATTAAAAATGTATTACATCCTCAGGTCTGCTCATTATAATATGATTTTTACACAATCCACGTTACCATTAACATCACAGTATGAAAAGCACTTTCAAAGTAGCATTTGTCTGTGGAATTTATAGACTGAAATATGTTTATGAAGAGTGTTTATTTCCTCAGATTTGCAAAGGAGTTTGAATATTATTTAAAATGTCTGAAAGCAAAAGCACACAGTTTTCCTTTAGATTTAGCTTTTTTTTTCTTTTTTTTTCCTTTTTTTTGTGAATCTATGTATGCTATCTTTCACTTGAATGTCTGGACTAGATGAAGGGCGAGAGAGCATTCAGTATCCTCTGCCCTCTCTCCAGCACAGCTGATATCCCAGCCATTCCCCAGAGCAGTGTGCTTGAACTCTGTCGTGTCGTAACCATTGCCTCCTAGCTGCATCACCCTCCTGGTACTCAGAGAACGAGCTGATAAAAGCTCAGTACCAAGTCTGTATGGAGGGAGGCTGAAATACCCACCGTGAATGGAAGAGAGAACAGTAACATGCCCTTATTGGCAGGTTAAACAGAAACATATCCTAACAAGCGGCTTCTCTCAGGAGGCATCTTCATAAAGTGCCCCGAACTGAGCTATGCCTGTGCCAATGACAGAACTTGGTGAAGAAGTGAAACCCAAACCAGTTTTATGAAACTTTAAAAAATAGTACTTTTTTTCTTAATTTGGCTTCTTTTTCTACTAATACTTGAATTGAAAACTGGGGGGTCACACTGATCTAAGATATATTGGAATATAGAGTCATTTTGCAGGCGTGTTTACAGGAAAGTCAAAGGTATTATGACCATTTATACCAGCTGAGCACAAGACAAACAATAGATCAGAGACAAATAAAGGCACAGCAGAGAGTGACTTCTGCAAGTTTACCAGCTGCAAAGCTGAGAGTACAACCCTGGTCTCCTGATACACAATCTAATCATACCATTCTCAACAGGAAAATTTGCAAATAAGAATCTACACACATAAAAATTCTGTTTATTTATGGTATTTCCTAAGCGAACAAGAGCAAATACAGGATCAGCTATTTAAGCGGTTGATTAATAAGGAGAGTGTATTTCAGTAATTACTGAAGCCAACTAGTAGGTTGAAGGTTTTATAAAGTATAGAATATTTTCTCATTACAGTGTGGAGGATGTTCTTGATTAGCTGTCTTGTGGCTGGTGTACTTTGCCACTCCTCTAATGAATATGGTGAATGCATAAGGTACTGATTGACACATAGTTCTTAAATGTAGTTCTTTAAGGTTGAATTTCATTTCATTTCTGTTAGAAGAATTTTACATATCATGTTTTTTCTGAATCTTATAGGATGTTGTTTTAGGTGAAGATTTGCCAGGAAAGTGGTGAGTTTAAGCAAAAGATCTGTCCGTTAAACTCATGTCTGCGTGACAGTGTTGCTCTCTCCAACATACTCAGGCGAGTTGTACAGACGGGTTGCTAAATCTGTGTGAAATGCATCCTCAGTGAAAAAGAATGGAGGGTCAAGTGTCCAGAGGTGAATTGCTCTGAAAAATGAAAAATTGCAGGGTCTAAAGCTGCAAGGGCAATTGGTAACCATAGAGACATAGACCCAAGAAAAAAAGAAGAAATGACAGCAGAGTTACACCAATGGACAGGAGTTCCTAGCTGGAGGTTAACATTGTCTGAGGAAGGCAGTCAATTCTGAAAGAAAAATAAAAATAAAAAAAATATTTTTCCAAAAGTCTCCTCCTTAGGGCTAAAAAGTAAAACTCCATGATAACTTGAAGACTAACACCACATTAAGGACGCTGAAGTTATAGTTAGGATATGGCTTCAGATTAAGACACCTAGGAGCATAACAAAATGATAGTATTTCAAAGATTCTAGCCTATCTGGTTAAACTCACTCTTTGAAGCAAAAGATTTAATTTATCCAATCTATCCATCTAAATTTAGCATCCTAATCCAAGCTGATCTTCTCACTTGCATTGCCCATGCAGAAAAAGAGGCACCTGCAGGAAGGTGGCCCATACGTGGGTTCTTCCTTCTATTGACTATAGGGCAAACATGGCAGACTACATTTTATATGGATGAAGTGCAGTCTCGTAAGTCTCCTGCAAAGAGGACTATTTAGATTGCTATAAATAACAGAATCTCTATAGCCATGAGAACTTTCTGAGCATGCCTTATGCAGTGAAAAATCGTTCTGTTTGCTCTATAATGAAATATATGCAGCAGCAATGTAGCAACAAAGTTTCAAAGAGACCTCAGTAGAAAGTGGTGGTCAGACATCAAGTCTTTTATCCCAAGTGGAACTGACTTGCAGGTGGAGGGTTTACAACTATGTGAAGGTTGAAGTCTATTATTTGCTGTTGAATTTGGGTCAACTGTTGTTCTCTGTCAAGGAGTTTGAAAAAAACGTCTTGGCATGCTTATTTCCAGCGTATTAAATTACACAACTTTTTCCTGTGCTTCAATCTACCGTACCCTAAGTCATCATACCACATGAGAAATGTCAGCATGAGAAATCACAGAAGGGCAGTACAAGAGACCTGCAATAAATGGGTGCAGTCCACATAACCTGTCTGAGTCTGTTCCTTCTTTTTAAAAAATGGAAGCCAGCAAAGCACAGGACTTTTCCTGGGGATTAATGATTTGAAGGAAGTGTTGATGAGATGAGGAATAGCCAAAGGCCATTAGACCCAACTGGTCATTCATTGTCCAGGAAGCGTCCTTTGCAAGGATAATATACATAAACACTATTGAACACTGATTGAAAAGAAGTGTGGTTTACTCATTTGTGAGGTGCGGACAGCAGCATCTCTTTTTTTTTTTCATCTAGTTTTCCAAATTATATTGGAAGTTGCTGAGACTTTTTTTTTTTCCAGCTTCATATTTCCTGCTTCCTTTTTCGTTTTCCAGTGCAAAACTTCAGTATAACCTGGAATTGTTAAGCAGCTCCAGTTCCAGGAATCAAGGTATCTTAGTGTTTTTCTTCTTGTTTTCTTTTCTACTTCTGACAGTCGCTGCCAAAAGCAACCTTTAGAAAATGTTAACCTGCTGTGGGTAGCAAATTGCTAATTTTTCACATGCTATTAGAGTGTCACACTGTTCCAACAAACTTTTTGATACTATTTTGTTGTCCTGTTCTCACAAAAATTTTGTACTGGCAGCAGCAAATATTCCACTAGCAATCACTGCCCAGGTGGCAAGATGCTGAGGATTTTTAGGATAGTCTGACCCTTGCAGCTTCTTTTTTTTCAGATATGTATGGTTTGTCACTGTGTAGAAAAGAACAGAAGGGGCAAGGCAAGGCAAGGCAAAAGAGGAAAAGTGTACTGCTGTTGTAAGATAACTAACATGCTTAGCTATCTACAGTAAAATGCTACTGGAGATATATTCTAGTTCTTTGCCACAAGGCAGGTACATACATGTCCTCACCTGGCTTTCTTTATTATCTTTTTTCTCAGTAAAAGCAAGGCTGCTTGTCTTGCAGTAGTCCTGCTCAGGACAACTACTGATGTGATTCAGTTATGCAACCATTAAAAAAACCCTAAAACCTCAGTTTTTTTCTCAGGTCATCTGACCAAATCTGCCTATTATACATTCAAGGAAGGTCTGTCTTGCCTAACTAGACATCTATTATGAAATTATCTAGATCTGTCCTGGCTATTCTGTTCTCTTTACTGCTAGTGGAGAGAAAATTGAATTTTTAGGCTGTAATTTATTTTGTCTTAGCTCAGCAACTGCTTACCATTTTCAGTCTCACCTTTGAAATATCTGTTTCTTTTCTTAAACTGACTATTTCAGATCTAGTCGACTATTCTGTAGATGCCTACATTCATTCAGATGCATAAGTCTTGCTAGGTAAAGGCTTAAATTTTGCCCAACTCTTCCTTAGATTAAGTAGATCAAGAAATGAACAAGCTCAGCATCCCAGCATTTTAAAGTGATCCCTGTCACAGGCTGGATCTTATACTCTTTGGCTGAGCCTACCATAAGCAAGCCTTTAGGACAGATATAACTCTGGAACATCTGGATTTTATCAAATAGACCTTCTGTTTTCCATAAGTATCATATGCTGTTGACTCCACACACTGTAGCAGGCTATATTATATTGCATTTTATACTCAGTTTCTCTAGAGACACTCTAGTGTCTTTCTTCTTTTAGACTGGCCCCTCCTAGCTATGCTGGCTGGGTTCCAGCATAAGCAGGGAATATTGACTCAGTCACATATTCACCCAGCCCTGGAATTTAAGAAGATATTCTTTAAGCATCTTAATTAGGTTCCTATTCTGAGGCCTGCCCCTCTTCAAAGACAAGATAAATGATAAAGAAAACCTAAACTTTTAACGTAGGCATGTAAATTTATGTCGAAAGTGAATGATATGAAAAAATGTAGCAGTTTACGAAGTTTTTTTTCCTATTTACTTGAAAAGATTTTTCAAAGATTTCCTCAGCATATATTAACAGTTTCTCCAATGCACCAGCAAAGATATTTAAAGGCCAAAGATCTAGGGGTTTATGTGTACTGAAGAGCCTCAGAGGAGGAGAATGCAGTGATGAAGGAGAAGAGGTCCCATAAAAATTTGAGTTGATCGTCAGCTGTCCAAAGAGTCTTAGGATCTGCCCTGTTCCTGTTGCAAGGAATAGGGAAATACCAATGGGCGTTGGCTCAGTCTTGTGTCATGGGGGAATTTGAGGTAGACGCAAGAACAGAATCACACCACTCCATGACATCTAATCTAAAATTTACTTACAAAACAGGATGGGTAAGATGGGTGGGTATCAATTTCTGTTCTAGGATCGTACCCTATGACACATGTGCACAACGCACTGATGCCAGTCAGGGCTTCTGCCCATCTGTGCCGGTGTAGACCAGCCCCAGGAGAGCAGCACACTTTCTCCGACTGCTCGATGTTTCTGGCTGCTGGATATCTGTGGGTGTGTCCCCCTCTCTCCCAAGGAGCTAGGGTTTTCATTATTTATTACTTGCTGTATCAGAATTCCGGTAAGCCACTGATAGCCTTGCTAGTCACGTAGCTGCAGTTTTCTTAATTCCTCTATATTGCAGGCCAGTTAGCAGTTGTCACCAGGGCTTCGATTGTCCTCTGATCTCCCATCTCAAATGCATTACAAAAATGCGGAGTTAGCAACACATTATCTAACAAGGTTCATGTTACAAGGATCCTTTGTTTTTTCCAGCTCATCCTGAGTTAATCTAGTCAGTTGGAGGTGGGTAGATGTAGTCAAGGTCTTACTTACCTGAGAGGTGCTTTTAGCTAGGCTTTATCCCATAATATCCTGGGATCCTGAACATCTTCCAGTGAAAAACAGCCTCTTGCAACAAGGAATTGAAGATTCCCCCCAATTCCTGAATGGAAGGAAAGAAACGAATTACCCACATCAAAACTATAATTCTGCCATTTACAGTGCTCAAGGTAGTACCACAACTGTGAGTTGTTACATGGTTTACTGACAAAATAAGATACATTTCTACATAGGTGTTAATAGAGAAGTAATGGTTTGTATTGAAAATTGTTCTCCATTCTCAATTTTCAGCCAAGATATATGTTTTCCTCTACTATATTGTATTCAGGATGAATAACTCTTTAAACTTCTCTATTTTTCCTTCGAAACGTACATGATCTTCTAAGCCGTGTACATTGGTTGCAGGTTAAATTGCAACTTCTGTAAATCATTATTACTATTATTTGGCACAAAGCCAAGTCCCTAAAGTCTAATAACCCCGACCTTTGAAGAAGTTTAAGTTTAATCTACCTTGAAACACTGCTGCTTTGGGCTATCTCTATAGGTATGGTCAGATGTTGCAAAAGATCAGGTTAACGCATTTTAAGAAATTCTCCACATGGCTAAAACATACTGACTTACTGTTTAAAAAATCAGTCTACTGCAATGCAGCATAAAACAGACTGTGATTACGCCCATGCAAATGCAGAGTAACCTGTTTCCTAAGGTTTGTTACCTTCATCATTAAACCTACTTGCCAGGACTACATTCACATGCAGACAAACTGACAAAGGGCTAAGTATTCAATAAAGATTCTCAGAAAATAACATCCTAAATGAATGCAAGCTTTGCTGTACTGATCAAAATTACTTGAAGGATTTCTAAGGATTGTACAGATTAGAGAATCTGGCAGTGATTAGTCTTCTTGACTCTGAATTGATATGGGCAAACATCACAGGGTGGATATTTACAATTGTAGGTAGACTGGTCTTAGTTTTCACAGAATCACAGAACGGTTGAGGTTGGAAGAGATTTCTGGAGATCATCTAGTCCAACCCCCCTGCTCAAGCAGGGTCATCTAGAGCACACTGCACAGGATCGCATCCAGGTGAGTTGTGGGTATCTCCAGAGAAGGAGACTCCACTACCTCTCTGGGCAACCTTGTCCAGTGCTCAGGCACCCTCACAGGAAAGTTTTTCCTCATGTTCAGACAGAACTGCCTGTGTTTCAGTTTCTGCCTGTTGCTTCTTGTCCTGTCACTGGGCACCACGGAGAAGAGTCTGGCTCCATCCTCTTGACACCCTCCGTTCGGGTGCTTGTACTCCCAGGGCCTTCTCCGCAGAGCTGCTTTCCCGCAGATCAACCCCCAGTCTGTGCCTGGGGTTATTCCTCCCTAGGTGCAGGACCCTGCACTTGCCTTTCTTGAACTTCAGGAGGATCTTCTCCGCCCATCTCTCCAGCCTGCCCAGGTCCCTCTGAATGGCAGCACAGCCTTCTGCTGTGTCAGCCACTCTTCCCGGTTTAGTATCATCAGCAAACTTGCTGAGGGTGCACTCTGTCCCTTCCTCCAGGTCACTGATGAATACATTGAACAAGACTGGACCCAGGACTGACCACTCGGGGACACCACTGGCTACAGGCCTCCATCTTGACTCTGCACCACTGACCACAACCCTCTGAGCTCGGCCATCCAGCCAGTTCTCAATCCACTTCACTGTCCACTCTTCTAATCCACACTTCCTGAGCTGACCTATGAGGATGTGATGGGAGACAGTGTCAAAAGCCCTGCTGAAGTCCAGGGAGACAACATCCACTGCTCTCCCCTCCTCTACCCAGCCACTCATTCCATCACAGAAGGCTATCAGATTGGTTAAGCATGATTTTGTCAGGGTCTGACCCAGAGGGGCAGACACCCCAACAGAAGGGCATGATGGGGATACTGGACAGAAGACCATAAACTAAACAGGCTCAGGGTGGCAATATAGGTGTTTGTGTGGCAATGAATGGATTCACAATGTCAATAAACACATAACCTTTTAATAACAATTAACAATAACAGTAACAGTTATAACAGATGACCTTAGAAACATCAATATATGTATATATGTACAGTATTTAGAAAATGGGTGGAGGGGTAGAACAATATGAAGATGTGCACATAAAGGGGGTAGTAGGTTTGTCCAGAGAAAATAGGATACAAAGATGAAAACAATAATAATGAAAGATGCCTGAAAGGCTGCGTTGAGCAGTGCACCTCTCCCCAGTACTGTGACCGTATTATCAGTCCAGCCACACCAGCAGGTGTGCTGTGCCAATCAGGCCGCACCTACGGGCATGCCATCTCCCCCTGTACTAGGACTGTAGTAGTGAGTGCTTATGTGTTCAGTGGGTCCTCGTGTGGTGGCTCCTCTGGTGGCTCTTCCGGCTGCTCCTGGTCCAGCATCCCAAATCAGGGTCGGAGTTGGGGGAGGAGGGGGTCTTCCGCTCCACTGCCCTGTGGCTGCCAGAGAAGGCCTGGAAGAAGGTTGCTTAGCTTCTTGTAGCCTTTGACAGGGCTGCTAAGCTGTTGAATAGTGATTTCTCCACGTCTTAATGTCTTCTTCGTTATTCCACTCTGCCATCGTCACCACACACACACACATGTGAGGCTGCAGCCTTTTTTATAGGCAGCCAAATGGTGACTGTAGGCAATACCTATTAGCGTGTGGTGTGTGAGTTCATTAGTCAGTTCTCAATCCCTTATTTGCATGCGCACCTGTTTGGGGACTTAGATGTGAGGTCCTCCACAAGTGGCAGAGCATCAGGGGTTGCCCTTTGGCAAAGGGCATCTCTCAGGTTGGAGATGTTTACCCTGGGGTCATGTAAAGGCCAGCCTGATTGTCAGCCGCAGCTACTGGAACTTTCCATGAGCCATGGGGTTAAACAGCTACAGATTTCCCCTTGGTGAATCCATGCTGACCACTCCTGATCACCTTCTTGTCCTCCACAAGCTTAGAGATGGTCTCCAGGATGAGGAGGCCATCCATCACCTTTCCAGGGATGGAGGTGAGACTGACAGGCCTGTAGTTTCCCGGCTTCTCCTTCTTGCCCTTTTTGAAGGGCCCTTTCTGGGGGCAGAACAAGGCTAGCAGGGGCCATATGCAGCCTGCTGAACCTGGCAGTGACCTTTTTCTTTCTGCCCTTCCACAGAAAAGCTCAGGCGAAACAGCATCTAAGGAACCTTTCTCTAACTTGCCTCCCTCCTAAAGCCTCTATATAATCCTGTGCTGCCAGTTATTTAGTTAAATGTAATTACATGAGGTTTTGCCCCATTCAAGAATAATTTCCTTCAACTGCAGTGAGCAGTTTTATTTTTCTTTTCTTTTTTTATCAAACAGCAAGAAAAGATTCAGAAAACCTCTTATTCACCACAGAGAGTTATTTAAAACACTGGGTTTTGGTTTTATCTGCCACTACCTAGGCACTACCTAGGCAATCTCACTTGAAATAATCTGCTTTCCAGTGTTTTCGTCTTCTCTTTGTCATCATCCTTATTTGATGCACCAGCCCCACAATCTGTAGAAGCCTTCCTCGTTTACTGCTTCCTGTTTCTTTTTGCTTTTTCTTTATTCACTGGCTCTGGCAGTTGCCTAATAGTAATTTTAGAACAATCAATCAGCAGTCTGTGCAAGCAAATAACTTACCAAACCCTTGAACCCTATAATTGTGTTCTGACCTTGGCTTTGCTAGAGGTTAGAATGACAGTGGCATCTCTGAAGTGGTGGCATATACTCTGGTGTTCTGAAAATGCCGTTCACCTGAATAAGGTGAACTTCATAGCAGAGAAAAATTAACTCTGATCTATTAAAACGTAGCAGTACATAGAGGAGTAGGTGACAGCGTGGGGAGTACTGGCAAACAAGGCGTAATATTACCTAAACCAAAGAAAGCTTAAGGAGAGAACTAGACTGCCCTTTTCCTGACACTGAAGACTGTAGAAGGTTTTAAAACATCTCATTTCCCTCACTTCAGACTTTTGGAGCATGAATTTAACAAGAGTATTAATGAATTTGCGGTGAGATAATTTTCACTCCAAACTTCCTCTTCCACTCTGAACCTATGAATAAATGCTGTCCTCCCTATAATTAAATAAACCTAGTCTATTGTTCATACAGTGGTATGTGATTCAGGTGTGATTCATACTGGGCAAATTACATTCAAAATATACAGATTTCCTACTAACAACATTATTAATATCTATTATGCAGCCTAGTTAAGAAACAGGCACTGTTGTGATGCTTTCCAGAAGAGCCTTGAGACTGAAGACCAATTTGTTGAAGCATAAACATACTCTTTACAGAACTGTTTAAAATGAAATAATTTCCCTCTGTTAGGAAGCAAGATGGGATGGCAAATATAAGTTATTACTGGGAGCTGTTTGCTGCTTTTGAACAGGAGTGATGTTTCTGCGAGGAATATTGCAAATACCATGTGGGAGAGAGAGACTGAGACATTGGCAGAGCAGAAAGTTGATAGAAATGCGAAGGGAAGTGACAGGACCTTGTGTTAGTAAGCGTGCCAGTTATGGTGAAGGACTGCTCATGCCATGCTGTGCTCAGACATAGAAAGACAACCTCTTGCAATGTGTGTGTCAAAACAGAGGTCCCATGTGAGCACAGGCAAATATTTTGGGGAGTAGAAGGGAACTCACAGGGTAATACTAGTCTCTATGATTGAGAGTAGTATCAGTGCAACTGTGGTGGAGCTGTTGTCAAACCTCATGACAAAAAAAGAAGGGATGTTTTCTAGAAATTCCTCTCTGCTTCAGACGCAGCATGAGAAAAAGCATGAAGGTGCTTGTCTGAAAGTCTTAGAAAGGAGCAGCGGGCTTTGATCAGTGGCAAATCCAATGCAGAAGCAGCTTTCTAAGCAGAAGAGTAGTGAGATGGAACAGAACGGTGAGGACTTTAAAAGCTAAGGCAGTATTCACAGTGCTCAGTGGAGGCAAATAATCACTTCGCTAAATCTGCTGTCTAGACTGTTGCAGCCCAGTGTGCAGTAGCCCTCATCGCTGCACCCCGATTCATACCAATGCAGTCAACAGAGATCTTAATTGCTGTTCTTCTGACTAAAATATGTCTGCTTCAGGGTTTATAGCTCTCCACATTCTGCTGGCTATATTCACTAGTACGGGCTTATTTAATTTGACACATGCAGGTCCAGTGCCATTGTGGGAAACCTTCCAGTATTGCGTCCACCCTCCAGCTGCCACTCCAGATGGGTGCTAATCTTCCACAGGTTTAGTGTCATATCAGACAGCCCTGTAGGACAGCCCTGTTTTGTATAGCCTAGGATATCTCAGATGCCAGTAGTTACCAACAAGTCAGGAGGAAAGCAAAAGAGAGAGATTTTAACCCTGTTGGGTTTGCCCTTACGGCTGCCTGGAGGATAGGAGCAGTACAGAGTGACTATAAGAAGAATGCTCGCCATGAGGTGAAAAAGAAAAGGAATGCTCTTTAACACAGCGTGGAATAAATATATTAGTTACATTTCAATCAATTATGAAAGCATGTTCGGTCTATGAAGCTTACAGTATTGATAGGAGGCAGAAAATAGGTAGAATGGATGCAGAAAAATGGATGAAATTTGGTCAAACTAAAATTACCAGAATACCAGCCCTATCAGCAGGCATGGCTGCTGGACAAGGAAGAAAGTGTCTCTCCAAAAACACCTTAAACACTAGGCACTGAAGGTGTAACTGGTGTGGGGAGCAAGGAAAGTCAGCAAAGGCAGGTGAGAAGACAGAGAAATGGCAGAATTAAGTCATTAGAAACTCCCTAGAGTATGTCACTAAAAGCTTGTTTCTTTTTGGTGACTTTGTGTAGTTACAGATCTATGAATGAACTGAAAAGCAACAAAAACGTACTTTGTGTAATCTCCACAGCACAGATGCCCCCATGCATTTTTCTAATGTGTTCTGCTGTTCAGGGTGCAAATGCTGATGTTTTTCATCTGACGTCCTTCTTACTTGAGTTGAATGAGGTGGACTACATCTTATGCAAAGTTACGTTTCTCTGACAAAGTCCATTTTCAGACATTCTCTGTTCTAATTGCAAGTGGAGATTTTATTTAACAGGCTGCAGCACCAACTGAGATGAAGCATCTAATTTCCCAGTGCTGCATGCTAACACAGAAACAGAAGTAATGTACACTAAGTTATATTAAATAATTAGCATGCACTAATACAAGTTAATCAAAATCAATATATGCACTATATGTAGCACAAATAATCAAATTCAAATATTCAGATTGAATCCTCACAAGAATGTAGTTTAAAAATTATCAAATTCAGTTAGTAATTCATCATGATTTGCAGTCACATATCCCTCTCAATATAAAATGGGAGACTTCTGAGCAAGATTTGATTCACATCTGGGAGTCTTGTTGTGTGATGTGAAATATCGTACAGGATTGATGCCAGATGTGAAATTATCCTTATTAGGTGTTTTTCTTTAACAATTGTGTTTTACCACAGTGATTAGACCAGATGGAGCATAAATCTTTCCTTTCCTTTTCTTTTTTTTTTTTAAACCTACGTCCTTTCAAAATCCAGTTACCATAACAACTTGATTTCACTGTTTTTGTTAAATCATCTTCTTTTTTATACCACACCTAGAACTTTTGTCTGGTGGACAAATGAATACAACTAATTTTTGTAGTTAATTATTTGCTGTCAAAAATCTGTCAACTTCTTTTTTCTTTTTTTGGAGGGGGAAAGAGAGAGAAAGAGTAATGTCTTTTGTTTGCCATGTTTAGTATCAGCAATAAGTAGATGGAATTTAATATAAACCTTCTACAAAACAATGAAACAGAAGGACTCCCTGTAGAAAGCTTGAGAATCTCAAACCATACTTACACAGACCACTAATGATATTTTTAAAAGACATTTCTTTCCATGAAAAGTAAATACTCCTGGTAATTTCACAGCATCAGAGCTTTGTACATATTTCCCTCTTTGTTTAAATGGGCCAATTCAAATCTTCTTTTATGATAACAACATAAAACCATATTGCTGTAAAATACCTTCCTTCTGTCTCCTTTTTCTATTGCTTAATATCTGTTTGACTTTGTCAGGGAGAAAAGAGAGACAGTGGGAGGTGTGATAAGTTAATATCTAGGAATAAAAAGGCGCTACCTAGCAACATTTCTCTGGAAACTAAATCTCATTTGTCAACCAACTCTAAAACAGGGGCTACATTGCCCAGGGGATTGATAATGGCATACAGAGCTTTTCACTGCAAGTCACTAAAATATACGTCCAGCCCAGGTCAGTAGCAACTGAACACCGTTACCACTTGACAGCTGTTTAGTGGCCTATATGAAATGCCTTCTTAGTCTTGATCTGATTCCTAGTGGGAAGGTGGTTGCATCCCAATTAGCACTAATTGGCTCCCTCATTGTTAGTTGCAGCAAGGAGGTCGAGGACTGTGCAGAATCACCGGGCTGAGGGCCGGGAGGAGTATGCAGTGGTCCACTAGGCCAGCTGTGTCTCTAGTTAAACCAGCCAGTTTTAGCTAGACCATTCCCAATAGGCAATTACATAACCCATTTTTAAAAGCCTGGAGCAAAGGAGCCTCTACAGTATTCCTTCAGTTTGCCTATTTTAGTGTCTCACATCTCCTCTGATTACGGCAATTTTCCCCCTCTAAAATCTTATCAAAATATATATTTTTTCATCTTCGATGATTTCTTTTTTCCTTCTACAGGGAATCGATCAATCTGAGAATGCTACCAGATCTCTCTGCCTTTTACCACTCTGCATGCTTCCCCCTGGAATCTCTCCAGTTTACCTACATATCTCATAAAGTGCAATGACCGAAATGAGACATGATGCTCCAGCAGAGACCTTAACAATGCTAAGTACAGCAAAATAATAGTTCCCTTTGCCATACGTTAACGCTTCTCTAAAATAACTGAGAACAAGATACGCTTTTCTGCTGCAGAACCTCATGCTGAGTCATGCTTTCTGATGTGTTATAACACAAAGATCCTTGAACACAAGTGTTTCAAGCAGCTCAGAGATGACTTCAGTTGACTCTCTCACCATCATGAAGGAATTTTCAGGTATTTCCAAATGGAAGTCATTTGACTGGCCTAAACTTTCTTTAAGCTCTTCTTTCTTTGCTCGGCTGTGTTCTCCCATCTCACTATAAAAACATGTTTTGTTAATTAGCAAATTCCAGTCCACTTTTGGGGTGTGACTACGGCAAAGGAGGTACGGAATATTTCTGCTCCTCCTGTAATTCACTCTCCTTTCCTTTTTCCTTACCTTTGTCCTACTTCTAATGCATTTATAGAAATTTTCTTATCGTTTTGCATGTTTTTTTTTTTTTTCCGTTCATTGGAGCGTATTTTGTACTGGAGTCTGTTTTTCTGCCCACATGCCTGTGCTATTTTTTATACTTAGTACTATATCCTATTTCAGTTTTTTGTGATTCCTTTTTGATCATCATTGAAGAGCTCTCTATACAGCCAGGAAAAGACTCTTGCTAAACTTCTCATGTCTTTCTTGCAGGATGATAGCTCACTGTTGTGCACTTGATAAAATCTACTTAAATAGTTCCCACCTCTCCCATTCTTCTTAATCTCTTAGCTGAGGAATAATTAACTAGATGTTTACAATTTAGGTAAATTTAGCTTCTTATTTAGGAGCTAAATAAGACCTAGGAGCTGAAAATCAATTCAGTCACCAGTATCTAGCCTAGTACCACTTGAAATGCCCTGGGTAACCTCCCCAGCCTCCAGTCACTGCTCCAGAAGGCCATGGACCACCTGTTGATCTTCTGCAGTATCTAACAAACAGCCCCATGTAGGTGTCTCTCAAATCCTAGGGAGCCCAGAGCAGCACTAGAAAACTATGCACAGGCATCAGTCAAGCGCAATGGCATCCAAGGAACTGTTCACCTTATCCCTAAGTGGGCATCTATATTTAGTTAGCTGCACAGTACTCTACATCCCATTGACTGTACTGAGTAGGGGCTTCATTCAGTTGTTTAGATGTGGGTATCTAGTACTGTTTGGGATGCCATTGTCCCTAGCTGCTATTGCAGAAGATCATGGATATTCTGCAGATCCTATATCATCCCTACCATCCTATGTCATCCTCGTGCAGATGTCCCAGATACCTCAGTGCATTTCAAGTTGTACTATATATCTATGTTAAGATGACTGAATCAAGAACCTAATATCCATTGACTATAATGGAACCACAGATGCCTTGGCTTACATGGAGCTACCTACATTTTAGATACCTACAGCAGGATTCAGTTGCCTAAACACAGACTATCTGAGTTGCCCTAGGTTAGCCAAAGGGATCTACAGAGGCTTATGACAAACAGAAAACCATGCACTTTCAGAGTGCTAGCTGGAGGCCCTAACTCATCCCAAAAGACTCTAGATGCCTATGCATATGCATTTGTATCTACTGATGCCTACAAGTGAATCAAGCACTATGTGTTTGAAGTTGGAACAGGATCTACATCAATAGGCTAAACTGAACTTTGATATCCTGGATTACATGGGCCAAGAGAAAACAGTTAATAAAAAAAACTTGAATGATGCTAGTACTACAGAATGTTGTTGTGGAAATATCGCCCACACAGGACCATCTTGGATCCATATAGAACTTACTAGCTTTAGCTGAGTGCGGTCCTGTCAGACTTAAAATTAGACAGTGTTACCTAAAGACGACACAAATGTTGAGAGCTATGAGAGCCACTTTTAAAATAATAAAAAAGAACACATTCACATATAAACTTATTGTTTTATCTCTTCTTGCACCAGAATAGGTTCAACTCATTTGATTTCTTTACAATGTATCATTCCTCTGTGGGCATT
This sequence comes from Struthio camelus, assembly GCF_040807025.1. NCBI lineage: Eukaryota > Metazoa > Chordata > Aves > Struthioniformes > Struthionidae > Struthio > Struthio camelus. Next base: position 177,733,268 of record NC_090942.1, on the reverse strand, counting down.
TAGAAATAACTTTCCAAACATTCTGATTTCTTAAGCTGAGATGCACAATTAAGTTTTCAGACACTTGAACTGAAAGTGAGTGCTTATTGGCACAACTGGTCCCTATGTGCAGTAATTTTAAGGCACTGGGAAGAATTTCGGCATGACAAACTGGCATGACCTCTTTGTGCACTCTTAGATGCTCTGTCTTTTCATGTATTATTAAATGTCCTGTATGAGAGCTTTAGATCAGCACCAAGTTCTTATTGTGATCTCTTCCTGTCAGTTGTGCTAGACCTCTGAAGTCACTAACCATCTCATGTCACCTCGCAGGATGACAGACAACAAAAATCTCTTAAAATCTGGCTTTTCACCAATAAACCTTGCCTGAAGTTGAATGATAATTAACTCTAAAAATGAGATAAAATTGCTATTTGATAATGTTATTCGCATGACCTTAAAGCCACGTTACAGCACTGTGTCTTTTTCGGTGAAAGCCACAAGGTGCTGATGGAAAATCCGTGCTGTTAAGTGTGTTTGGAAAAGTTGAGAAAAATACACAGCTTAGTTCCAGAGGTTTTATGGCTTTTATCCTAACAGCAGGGTCTTCTATGAGACTGATTTCTTCTAGAAGATTTGCTGCAAGGACCTGCACAGCTGTACACTGCAGCCAATCTTTTATTTTATGGTCAGCATGCATATAATGAAATAGTCTTCCATCATGGCACACAGTATGTTTACTTGAAATGAATTTTTAGCTTGGAAGAATGATGCTCTGCTTTCTCCCTTCACTCTATTACATTCTTAAAAGGCTCAAGAAACTTAACCAAAGTGGCTTCAAAATCATTAATCTTCACCCAATACATGAAGCAGAGATGCATGGTTTGCAGTGGGAGCAATCTCTTTACCAGGCATAATGACCAGGCAATCTCTTCACTGACAGCATAGTTTGCCCTTCTGAAAAACTGACGCATATCACCCAGAGTTTCTGAAGGGTCCTTTATAAGTGTTACATCGTGCTGATCTAACACAACGAACTTTAGGCTATGCATGGTGCAGTGGATTTTCAGAGTCATTCTGATACGAGCCTCTAGGCCACTAAAATTGCCATTCACTGCTGCAGTCCCATCAGAGCTCTCCTTATTTCTTCTCTTTAGTCTGTACAAGAGCTGCTCTACCTTTTCTTGCTGTGTCACGCAACTGCAAGAAGTACGCTCGGACCATGCGTGATCACAGAGCATGAAAAGAGCAAGGGCAAGATGTTGTAAACTCACAGTCTCTGAACTCTCATCTGGGAATCCAGAATAACAGCTTTTTTGCACTGATCTTCACAAAACTCAGGATGATTGGGCAGTTTCATATTCAAGTTATTTGACTTTAGAAATTGGAGTATTTCTACTGTCTGTTTCTGCCATTTAACTCCAGCTTCTCCTTCAGTATTACATCGGTCCTGGCACATAAGCTGAGAACAGCACGGAATTTGCTGTCATTTTTCTCTGGGCTATTGTTATGGTGCAGCAGGAGTCTCTGTGTCCCTTGAAGACAAGTCCTTGGCTCAGGAAAGGATAAATGATAACAGATTTCTTGACTGTCTGACATTTTGTTTCACTCCCTAATTGCATGAAAATTTCATGCTGCTTACCAGATATCACATTAGACAGGTTTCCCAAATCCTCTATATTTGCTAGCAATACTGGCATTTTTCACAAGCAGGAAAGCTCTAGGCAGTATCTTTCCCATTGCCCAATATTAATGTGCATAGCTATCCTAGAGGCCGCACACCCAGTGACAGTGAAATTGGCAGGAACAGTGCACAATATTTGCAAAATGCACCATCCTGCGCTTTGGAATAAGCCAGCTGCTTGTTCTGAAATCAAAGATTCCCGAGTCCTTTGGCAGGAAAGAAGTAAGCTTGTCTCATGGAGCCGTAAGTTCTCCAAAATCTGTACTTTCTGGTCACTGCTATTCCTTTTGTCCAATTTTGTTCCTGCGAATGAGAGCACAGTAAGATGTATCGATAGTTAATGTGGTTAGCTCTGGGTTGTTTCTGCAGCCCAGGCCAAAGTCAGACTTGTCTGCTCATTTCATTAACACTTGCAGATGTTTCCATAGCTGCCATGCCATTTGCCTTCCATCTCTTATGGCTACAAGGTTTTTTTTTTTTTTTCTGACACAGTTTAAAGTGAAACATTTTGGCCTTTTTTCAGACATGTTGAAATCATGTATTAAATAGTGAAGTAAAAGCTATATTGCTAGTCTCTGTTTGCACCTAACAAATGTTCTCAGAAATAGTTATCAGTCACTCATGCAGACATACACTGTGCAAAGTGGTTTGCTTGCTGTGACTTGGGAGATAGCCAGAGCATGTCTGAGTTCTCTCTAGTGCAGCATATACTGTGTCACCATAGCCATGGAGGAGTAAATGATATGTTTCACATATATAATCCCAAGAAAATGCTACCACAGGGCTGTGGAGAGCTTAAATATCTGCCAAGCCAATGACAAAAAGACATTTATCCTCCTCACCCCACTGAAACAATTACTTTTAAAATAACTCTATTTGACAGTAATAGATGATTTCCACTTTATTTAAATAGAAAAGTAACACTGGATAATTTTTTACATGATTCCAACCCCATTCTATTCCTCAGAATGACTTTAATAAGGAAATCATATCTGTACCAATGAAAGAACAACCTCCATTCATCACCTTTTTGCTATGGGGAAGGACAGCATCATAAATGTCACGCCACAGATGGTAAACTTGGGAAAGGGTTGTTTAAAATGAGGACAACAACCCACTTCTCTCTCTATATTCTTGTAGGCTTCCTCTGGGATACCTTCCACGTCTTTCTTTTTGCTTTACCTCTTCCCATTATTATTCCTTCACAAAACACTTTATGGCTTTACCTCCTGAGAAACTCCACCAGGGGACAGATCTTGAAGTGGACTGTGGAAGATATTTCAAAGTATACAATCACCTCCATCTGACTTCTCCCAAGTTAGCTGGTTTGAGACCAGGATTACTCAGCCAAGCTTTCTTCATACGGCAGTACGTCATCCAAACTTCAGAGGGAAGGATTTTAGCCCTTCAGCAGTATATATATTGCTATGGAGACTTCTGCTTCTAGGCTTAGAGGTGCCTTTTTCATGCCCTGGATGCAAGTGAAATGGCAATTATTCCAAAAGTTCCTTTTTCTTTCCCTCTTCCCAATCCGGTTGTGCCATTTTGACTGTTTCTTCTCATGAACAAATATAATTTGGCTATAGTAAGCCTGACTTGTCAGAGAATCTTAATGCTGTATCTATATACCTGCTAGATTTTGAACAAATTGCTCATAAGCACAACTAGTGACATTTGAAAGAAATGCCATTCAGTCATCAGCAGATCAGATGAAGATATGATAGTTAACAGAGAGACAGTATTTATTGTTTAAAGATTTAGCTCATCTTCGTAAGCCCATAAAATACAACTTGCTTTTAGGGGAAAAAGCTATTTAAGCACTTAATAAAAATCAAATTTACAGAGAGCAGATCTGAATTACTAAAGTCATTAATATTTCAAAAAGTAAATCCTTAAGTCTTTTAGATGTAGATTTCAAAGGGTAAACTATCTCTAAAACAGTAGAAGAAAAAATTAGGATATGTATGTTTGCATATGTGTGCTTGCAGGTGCATTTGATGATATATATATTGGCATATTTCCTGTATTAGAGAAAAATGCATCAAAATACATCACACATGCACACCTGTTCATATATGCCTGTAGCACGCTGACACTGCAATTTCCTGCTTCATGGCAGACTGACGTCCTTCTTTTTTGCAAATAAGTAAAGGAACATTTTATACATAATTTTGAAATTGCTCAGGTATCACAGAATTGGAGGAAAAGAAACATTCTAGGTCAGTCCCCTTATTTTCTCCTAAGACAAGGTTGTTCTAAAAACTTTACATACTACAGCTTTCACTAGCTTGAATTCTTCTGAAATCTGAGTTTAAATCCCAACAGAAACTGTGTCATTAAGACTGGTTAAAAAATGACAGTGTTTGAGGGAGAGTTCTCACATACATCCGGATGATGTTGCAAGGTAAGGCCTTAGTGGCTGAAGCAGTTGAGATAGTCTAGGGGATATGTCTCCGTAAACTTATGAATTCTGCTTGATTTTCTGAACTTTACCTCTGACCAAAACCTTCAGTGTGGATCAAATCTTGTATTTTATGGGTAAAAGCAGACAATGTGAACAGCACCACTATCATCTGAATAACCTTGTCCTGCTGAAATAGGAGAGACTACCAGCCCCATCAGCTCTTAATAACCTCCTGCCAAAACTCTGGCAGATGTGGGAGGAGAAACAAAATGGAGGTGTGCAGAGTATTAGGAACACTTTTTTAAAAAAGAGATGCTGTCTTACACACTGTTTAATATCAAGGAGATTTAGCAGGAGGCAAAGTAGCCTGTACCCCTGGAGCTCCCATGTATTTCTTTAATATCTAAAAGGCTTTCAGAAGTAGAACAGAAGTGCAGTGCTGCTGCTCCAAATATCTGTAACTTTTTGTGCTTCACATCAGTTAAGCCTTTAAAATACTCCTTTTTTTTCTTCTGGATTTTCTCAGTGGTTCCCCTGCTGCTTCGTCCTCAGCTATGAACTGAAAATCTACAGTAGGGTCCAGAGAGTATGCCTAAGCTACCAGTGAAACTCGCTGGCAGTCAGTGTTGGTTTTGGGGCAAAGTGCTGGGGTTAAAGGGAGGGATTTGATTCCCAGAACTAGCCTGAGAAGCTGGACACGGTGATAATGACCACTCTTTCAGTATTAACAGCGGAGGGAATTAGGTACACAGCTGCCCCTCTGCATGCCTGAGGTCCATACTCAAGATCTACAGAGCTCTTCATAACCACCACTGAAATATTACCTCATGTGGTAGGCCCCTGTGTTGTGCTGGTGGATATATAAACAGTCACCTAGCTGAAAGTCTTTGGGGTCTGGGTTCACATTTAGGCCTTGATGGGATTCTCAAAATAGGACTAAAAAGCTGTGATTCCTCACTGAACAAAAGGGGAAAAAAGTTTACCCTGCAGCTTATTAGGGCACTCACCCAAGATGCCCTGCTGAAATAAATTCTCATCCCAAGGAGCGTACAAATATTTGTACAATGGAACAATTCAAAAGAAGGAGCTGTCCTACCGAAAAACATACACAGGCCAAAGTTAGGACTTCCACCTGGGCAATAGGCAAGCAGTCTTTAAACCCATGCCTCAGATACAGAAAAGAAAAATAAGGATTTGAAATCAAGTCTCCAGACTCTGAGGGAAGCGCTCTAAGAAGTAGTGAGTTATTGGACATACGGAGATGGAAGTTTACTTCTCGAAAGGACTCTATTGACTTATAAAGCAAGAAAATAATTAAAAACTTAGCATACTGAGTGAAGACAGACTATTTCCTTCCACCTGCAGTTCTCAGTCTATTTCTCAGAATTTCCTGTTAACCATTTACATAGTTCCCTGCTTTGAATCATGTTTTGATCAGCTGGGGACATTCCACTGACTTGTAACAGGAACCTAAGCAGCTTGATGAGAATTAACAGGAGAAGAAATTTCCACTTATATTCAGGCCACTAGTTGTGAAGTGCATCAGTTTTGTTACTAGCGCTGAGAGAGATTTCTTGCCTGTCCTCAAAAAAAAAAAAAAAATCTCTTTTCATTTCTTTCACTGCTTGTCAAAAGGGGTTAATAATCAGGGCCACAGCAAGGCTAGGACAAAATCAATACTCTAAGCTGAGATAGATTTTGCTTTTCTATCACCAGTGATAACAAGAAGGGGTACAGATTCACAAGAGGCAAATGAGCCAAAAGCAGGCTAAAAATATCCCAAGAAGGTGTGATACTCCTGTCAAAAAAAATCTGGGAAGAGGTTTTGCTATCTCTCACTCTTGTGTGAGGAGAGCCTTCATAATTGGGAGGTTCATATATCAGTGGCATCCCGTAGAAAGCCCCCATGAGAAACACTGACATCAAGAAAACCAGAGTTAGGCTGAGTTAGCTTTCGTGGATAATCACTCATGTCCAGGGAGCAACTCAATAACCCTGTTGTGGGACCTTCTTTCAAGACATATAGGTTAGTGAGAATGAAACTGGAACAAGTGAGAGAAGTGTCAGAAGGCAAAACTTTTGTTACCCAATAGAAGAAGCTTGAAGAAAGTAAAAGCAAGAGACTCTTGAAGAGTCCTCAAGGGAGACTTTGAAGGAGGTTTTGTGACAGGAGGGAAGTTTCTTCAAGCTTAAGGGTCACTTGTGAAAACACAGAAGTAGCTGATGAAGACGTAACTGAAGAGCAAAATTTTTAGGTTTTTTTTTTTTTTTTATCATGGTCTTAGACTGGCTGATCCTGAAGATTTGGGAGGGATGTCACTTTCCTATGACTAAGATTAGCAAGTCAATTGCAATGGTCTTAGTAATATCACCAGGTCTGCACCAAGTACAAATGCTGAAATCTAGACCTTGATCTCCTAACTAGATCAAGAATGTAAATAGCAGATGGAGAAATTAAAGAAAGATTGTGGAGAAATTAGGATCCTGTGAGGCAGGCAGTCTGTTGTAAATATAAATATAAATATGTGTTCTCACTACTGTATTTAGCCTAAATGAATCATTTATACAAAATTTTGGTGTTACATTTTCTTGAGAACTCCCATTGGCTCCATTTAGAACATTTTAAAGGTATTTTTACTTGTTGGTTGGCCATGTATAATGTGATATGACACAAGTGGCTTGTGAGAGTATTTTCTTGCTCCTTTTCAAAAAGGAATCAATAGTCTATGAATGGTATTTTCAAGGTGAAATATTACTCCATAATAATACAGCAAAAAGTGAGTGCATGATCTACAATGAAAAATTTGATTGAAACATTTCCCCTTTTTTGTGGCTGCTGGAGAACAAATTGCATAATAAGGCTCAGATTTATTGTCATGTTAAATTCATGTCCTTGTGAATTTATTTGGGCTTTAGAGCTTTTGAATACCTACTTTTGATTTTTGTTACTTAATAGATTAGGGAAAGGAAAAACTTTGCCTATATGTCAGTGAGGCAGAGCAAAGCATAAGAAGCCTCTTATTTCTTGTGGAGAATCTTAAATAATACTGTGAACATATTTTAGTTTCCATTTGGAGCCTGGGGAAGAAAAACCTGTGATTAGACATGAAATAGCGGCTGAGGACTCCATAGTCAGCCTGGGATTTTTGTTTTTATTTTTTAATAAATGGGACAGTCCTCATTCAAACTCACCAACTAGAGGAAGTCTGTAAACAAAATAGTAAAGATTAGGAGACTAGTCTTACTGAAAGTATCAAGAATGGACACAAGATGGAGTAGAGTAGAGTAGAGTAGAGAATAACAGCATGTTTGAGCATTGACTCCTTTACCAAAGAACACAAGGAGAGACCAATGGTCCTAAGCCAATGACATCAACTGTTCTGCATCCATGTTTCTTAAGCACTTTCGTCTTGGGAAAAACTAAATGGGGTGGTATAAAACTGAACCTGGGAATGAGTGATGGGTTAAATTGTATGGATGATCTAAGACCCATTATCAGAGGTCACTGCCTGATGCTCTTTTTTTACAATAGTGCTATGACCTTCAGATCATAATTGGAAGACACAGGACACAAAAATATCTGAGAAGGAAACTCAAAATGAAAAAGTTCATTTTCTTGTGCTTGAGAGAGTAAACAAGTACTTGTAAATGAATATCATAAATGAGAACTTTATTCATTTTTAATTGGGAGCAATAATAAAAATTCATCTATTATGTCAGGAACAGGGTTGCAGTAGTTTGCATTTCTTTGGTGGCCTTCGCTGAAAACCTATTCTGTAGGCACCCTATCTGTAAGCAACCACAAAATAGAGGAGTGAGGGACAAGACCTGAGGGTGACTCAACAGAGAAAATTCGAAGTGAGAGTTAGCTGCTGAGAGCGGTTAGTCAAGTCTAAAGCATACAAGTTCAAGGTTCAAGCCCTACCTCTGCAAGCTGCACTGCCTCCAAGGCTCCATCAGCCCTTTCCATTTCTTTCCATCCCTTTATTCCTTCCCATCAATACCTTCCTTAACATCAAACTCTCTAGTGAATAGGAGGGTGAGCAAAGAAGTGGCAGAGTCTGGATATGTCTTTCCATCATGTACTACTCAGCCCCGCTGGCATAAACATCCAGAGCACAAAGAAAGAAATGAAATTCCTTGGACACCACAGAGAAGTGAGAATAATTACTTCCAGGCATACTATGAATTTGAAAACTGTTTAAATTGCTTCCCTGTGTGGACTTCACTGGTGACCAGTAAACACGGCATGGCTTAGCCCACCTTAAAAGTGCAATAACAGTAAAAAGGTATGGACCCTTAATATAAATATCTTGCATCAGAGAAAGCCAGCTGACATAGGGTGTAAACATGGAAACTAAGCATGTACTAGCTAGTGAGCTGGAAATTCACACGCTAACTTATTTTGAAGTAATTTTCCTGTATAGACAAGCCCTTGGGTGAATTCTGTCTCTCTCACGAAACAGATTTCAATTTTAGTTGTTTACAGTATTTACAATTCATATTATGCAGGCCAGTGCAAATTGTAAAGTACATCTTGTACAATCAAGCTGTAATCAAAATTCACTTCCACAGACAATCCAAACATTTGAGCTAAGAATATACTTTTTAGAGTGTTCTTATTAGTAAATTCTGAGCATTAAATTACCACAGCAAGCTTACATAAAAGTGTTGATTATGTTTTCATTCTAGTTTAATTAATATTCATAGGCAGTATTTTTCACTATTTGCTCAGCTATGATATCCGATCAATTCACATTGATATAGATTTTACCTTGTATCTTATAACTTAGAAAGGCTAGCAGGATTAAAGTCCATATAACAAGAAGATAGGTATAGTCTTCACTTCTGTATCACAGAAGCGTTAAAAAGGAAGTAATATAAATTAGCAGAAAAAAGGAAGAGGGAATTTTAAATCATAAAAGAAATGCAAGAAACATTCCCAAAATAGGTATAGTTATGATAATATACTGATCATGAAAATAAAATATTATGATGAAATAAATGACAAGACTCAAGCTTTCTGCAGTGCAAGATCATGCTTTGAAACGTTTCTGTAAATGGGTATATTATAGTTACACCCCAGCTAATTTAACACTTATTTACAACCCTTATATATGTTTCAAGCATATTCCCTCAGACTGAAGAAACTATTCCTGTAGTGCTATAGACTCATACATGTCAAAGCAACAATTTTATGCCCTTATCATCATAAATTCTCAGTCTAATACTTCCACCTAGTTCTAACCAGCTTTGTTTTGTATTTTAATGTTCAACACCAGTCATAACAGTTTGATTTGGCATTCAAACAGCAGCCGCATGTTTCCGTTGGGATTCCATTGTTGGTTAATATTAATGTTCCCTTAAACTGAAGTAATACCCAACTGTCCTCACATTTATTCAATGTGAAATCCTAGCCTTCCGAAAGATAGGTCACGGTGGCGTGGCGCTACATCTTTTTGTCCTCAGGGTTTGGAGGCTGAACCTTAGAGCTGCCAGGCAGATTTGGGAAATGTGATCTCACTGCCTAAGCCTGTGAGCTGCGGGATGCTCATCATCCGAGCGGGCAGGAATTCTCCTACGCAGGTCAGCGGGTAGGAGCCCGTGTGAACAAGTACGATAATCATTAATGTCATCCCAGAGATGAGACAGTCTTCCTTGCTGACAGCAATAGTTTCTAGCAGTACCGAGAGCACAGCTTATTGATGGGAGAACTGTGATTTGTAGAATGTTATGGGTTTAAAGCAGGTTTACAGCAGGTTTAAAGCAAATCCAGTGGTGTCTGGTTATTTCATAAAATGACTTAGGCAAAACACAAAATAGTCACACTCTTTAAAAACTAGAACAAATTTAATAGAAATCAGACTGATTTATGAGTCGCACATTCAAAAAAAAAATGTTCAAGTGAATGCCTTTTACCTCATATAGCAGTTTATAAAAGTGATAGATGAGCTTGACAAGAGCAACGGGGATTTGATATCAGCTGATCTGTTACTTGATTGCATTATGACTAAAGTTGAAATAACATTTTTCACTGATGGGATCAGATCAAAGATCTACTTCATAGAAAAAGAAAAACAGGTTGAGAATCAGGGATGATGTCCATACAGAATTAGCCTTTCTTCTGAAGTAATTCTGGGTGTGCTTTCAGGTGTCAGCACACTAACAAAAAAAGAAGTAACCAATGTTTTTTACCCTTCTGAGATCCACAGTGACAAGGAATTCTCCCACTGGCTACTAGTAACGAATAACTTCGGGGTGTCCCAGAGGACACAGATAAAACATGCAAATATTAACATCCCTTCAGTCAACGCTGGTTTGGCTAATGAATCAATGCACAAAGCTATTGAGGATTTGGTGGTGTGCGGTCACAACCAGCATACTCCTCACAGCCCAGAACTGTCATCAGGAGTGTGGCATATCTAGAAAAAAAGATAAAGGCTGTCCATTAACATACAGGTGGTACCCTGTTAGATTTCTTCCAGTTAAGGTCACAGGCATAATGTCTTTTTCAACATAAAGCAATTTATGCATATTATTCTATGTACTTGTCTAATATGATGATCATGACTACAGCAAAGTTCAATTTCTGGTTGTCCTAAATTTGTGAAGAATAAAGGAGTGGCAGCTGTTTGCTTCTTAGAGTGCCATACTGAATTTCAGAAGAACTTAAATTAAAACAGAGTTTGCATACATGCAGATAATATAAATAGTATGCAAATTTGAGTGAAACATTCCCCAGCCAAAAAAACACATACCAAAAGCCTGTGAAGTTTGAAATAGACCTCACCATATCAACCAAACGTCTGTAGAAATACTCAGACATGTCAGTTAATGAAGACGTAGAAAGCTCAAATGCAAGCAAGTATTTTGAACTAAGGGGCAGTATTCTGCCTTCCACCTTCCAAGAGGAGCATTTTCTCTGCTTTACATAGTGTCATTGGTACAGAATAAGGAAGAATTCCAAAACTTGCCCAAAAGGTAAATAGAAATATGAGTTGTGCATCAGAGTTAAGTGAAAGGTTAATTCTTTTGAGAACGCTTATTCAGAACATGTATCAGACCATTCATTGGGGATTTGTACATTTAATAAAGCCATCTATTTACCTTCAGAAGACCTGCAAATTGAAGACATACAGCCACCAGTCTTAAACCCAGCTACCTTATTAAGAGACTCTATTTGCTTACCATGTACGGTTTTAGAGCATAGTTTCACTTAGTGGGCAATATTTCATACATTGACCCAATCTGGCCAGACTTTCACTTTGAATTCCCATAACACTCATTTCAAAATGGAAATACCTAGAAGTGCCATGATCAGGTAAGCAGGTTGCTGAAGATGTATGATCATCTTTAAACTACAAGTGTTCGGAATGTGCTAAGCTTTATTGGCCATTTACAGTACTATCTACCTTTGTCAGAAATTTTATGATATCATTTTTTTTCTCCTAGATGACTTCTTCCAATTAAGAGCTGTTGTTTTTTTCCTAAACTTCATAGTAATATTTCCTTATAGTGGTGGATACAAATTGCACTACAGGAATATTAACAATAAAAATTGGCCAATAATTACTATTATCCCAACAATATGATATATATAATTACCTCAGATCTCTCCATATTTACATTTGTAGAAGCAAGGATGAAAATCCACTTGCTCACATAACTTGCGTTGAAAATATCAATATAAGGGTTTCAAGTTCGTCAAGATTTTTACTGCAGTCATCTGGGTTCTTTAAAAAGTGTAATGTAGTTTCTGACTCTTACATAGCCACTACAGAGCAGAGTCTCACCTACTTTCAATATAACATCATAAAAAAAGGTTTTGTTTTAATTTGTCTGGAAAAGCCTACAAAATGGGTATCTCATTAATCTTTTGCTTTCTTCAGAGTTTACTTTTTATAGTCCTAAAACAGTAAAGGGCATTTTCATTGCCCTAAGGACAGATGCAAAGTGTCTACCGCAGAATTTCCTGTCTGCTGAGCTACCAAGTAGTATTTAGCACTGGAGTTTCATCCAAATAGTGACTTTTAAAAAGAAAACCAGGTGCCGTCTCTTGGAGTCAGTTGTGCTTGTGCCGTCTAGACTGGCATGATTTCCTGAACAAGCAATAACTAAACTAACTTCTTTCCTGGGCAATCTTTGCCATCTGTTTCTAGTGCCAGAAAAAGACACCGAAGTATCTGCAAATCTTTATGTAGACATCAGTCTGCTCAGTTCCTAACAAAGCACCCAGTTCCCAGCATGTTTAGCTAACAGTGGCATCCTCTTTTTTTTCTTTCTCCTCTCTGTACGTATGCACATATGCTAGTTTTGCCTCACAGACATCCAATCTCTGGGCTAGAGGTGACTTCTCAAAGTCAAGCTTCAGGCTGGTGGCCAGATGTGCCACCTAAATCATGCTCAACAGGAAACTTACTCTGCCTGCAATCTTTCAGACACACAGAAAAGTGAACATTGCTGCCCAGACCTCCCCAAGTAACCATTAAAAGAACCATTTACATTTCATATATATAAAGATTTAACAGGGAAATCAGGGCTATATATGAAAGGAAGTTACTTGGGTGGAGAACTCTATGGTTTAGTTATGAAGGGACAATAGCTAATTCATTCTAACATTACATTATTACTGAAGCAAAATATCAACTTTACTTATTCCCATTTTTGCTATGTTTATTGCTCATATGAAAGTGCCACAAAAAGCCACAACTCATAACCTCTAACAGCCAATCATTTTGTATTGAATTAAAAAGAAAAAGAAGAAAAAAAATACTGAGGATTTGAAACAGAAAAGTGTTTGAGTCTACACAAAAGGATTTGCTGATAGCATTAGCTGGTATGACACAGTAATGACCATTGGCTTTTATATCTGTTTTACCAAATGGAAGTTGTGATAATAAGTTCTTCTCTATACAATACCTAGAAGAGGAAATGATTTTGCTTTCTGAATAAAATATATGTCATGGTACTAGTGGCCTTTCTAGTCATCAGACATGAATTTATATTTAGTAGTATGAGCACTCTGAGTACACAAAACTGACTTTTAAAGTGAGTATTAACCAGAAATCCTAACTACAGAAACCAGCTCTAAGGTAAATCGCTTCAGCAACCTGAACTGAGTTTCTTCAATTTCTTGTTGCTGTTACTATTAGCAACACAGCAAGCTACTTCAGTGGCATATCAGTATAACCAAAAGCAGGCTAGAGGTGTAGGTATATATTTATCTAGCCTGCTAAGCACCCATCCAAACGAAAGAGAGAATGCAGCTGATAAGCTTGTATCCAGTTTTGTTAAATGAGACACTCTTACATGGTATTTTTAGCATATCCTGTCCCCCTTCCCCTCCTCTCCTCAACCAGAGTGTTTAACCTCTACTGAGCAGCACTTATTTTCCAGTTTCTGATGCATTTCCAAACATACCTAATTACATCATTTGTTCAGTTAGGATAATGTTAATGCCAACTAATGTGACATCTTCCCACCGTGCAAACAACTACTACTAAATAAAAGAGAGCCAGCTGGTCCCTGCTTGTCCATGCTACCTAACTACCAGGTTATTCGTTAACTTTTTAGGATTGTTCTCCCTACAGTACTAATCTCTTAAGGAAGAGGTTTATCTTCAGCAGTAGGATGTGAGCTATGGCCCTTGGGCTCAGCGCCTGAGAACAGCTCTTGGCCTTCTCACTTAGTAACAAATGCATAAACCACAGAGTCATTGTTAGAGCAAAGATATATTTAACTTCTAAGGGCCTGGGCCTGCAAGGGGAACCAGTCCTGCTAGAATAGTGTCCAAGTGCTGCCTAAATCCTCTATGTAAGTGCTTTTAAGAACTTCCAGGGTTTCAGCTGAACCACTCACCTTTAGAAAATAAGGGAGATATTAGAGGAAATGCAAAGGGGAATAATTTTGCCAAAGTGCTGGGCTAGAAAACTTATCTTTCAGTAGCACTCCAGATGCTTAACAAAGGAAAGATTGTGTTCTAGAGCACTGGGAAAAGTATCATCACGCTGACAAGAGATAGGGTGAATCTGGATTTCAAATTACTTATGTGGATGGGAAGAACAAGATCTGCTAGAAATATTGCAGAGAAAGAACCTGCAATTTTCATCCATACCCTAGTTTTGTTGATGTGGTGGCAGGCAAGACAGTGATGTTTCCCTGCTATTTCCCATCTTGATCACTGCAGACAACCTCTTTGTAAAGGACTGGATGACATTTTAGCTGTATTGAGCTTGAGCCGACAGCTAGACATTCACAAGGAGAGAGAAAGGCATGCATTTGATTTCAGGTAGGGAAGAGGGATCTGAATAGGAAGAGATCTGTGAACCACCAAGGTGGAAAGAGAAACTGTGTGTGAGTTTGTGGGTTCTGCTGCTTGAAGATACGATGAAGAAGGGAAGGCAAAGCAAAACCCCTGTTAACCAACCATCAGAAGCTGAGGGTTCATAACAGTCCACTAAAGAATTGGCTCAAAGAACAATCTGAAGTCAGGAGGATATTCAAGAGAACAAATAGTTGAGAAAGATAGAGGAGGACAAAATTTTGAAAGAACATTCCTATCTCAACTGTATCAGCGCTAAATGAGAGTTCACACAGAATGAAAATGGAGCATTTTTTTCTGTAATCTGGTAGAAGAAGAGGTTCTGGTAAAAGTAATATCTGTGAGGGCCCAGAGGGAAGTAAGAGGTCTTAATCACCCCAGCCAGCCTCACCTGGGACCAATACCCCTTGCCCATGAGCCAAGGGCCCTATTTCAGCACAGCCCTGAGCACCCAGACCTGCCCTAAGCTACGCTGTAGGTAGGCCAGTCTTCAGTCCTGTCTTCTCTTGTTTCTGACTGGATGTCCTGGACAGACCCCAGACCTCACATGTCACCTTGCCTTGCCTAACAGTCACTAGATGGTTGGCAGAACCTGCCCCAACCAGCAGCCTCATCCAGCTCAGTTCCTGAGGGAGTGGGCCCTGGTTAGTGACGGCACCACCTGCACTGGGGTCACCTTCAGCTCCCGGGTTGTCCCCCTCATGGAGCAGCACTGCTCTCGCTGCTCCATGACACTAGCTCTTGGAAGTAAATAGTAGGAGCCAGGCTGGTGGTGAGCCAGCATGTCTCGGAGAAGAGTGTCCACAAGCAGTGCTTGAACATGTTCAGCGAGCCTGAGCTGAAGAGGATATGAGACCAAGTCTAAACGCTACTGTGGCAATCTCAGTGAGCTACAATACTTCTGAAAATGGTCTTTCAATTCTTGTCACTGAGGCATTTCTGAGTTATCCTGTCTGATGCATACAAAGGAGCAGTTACTAACTGGTCAACAATACATCTGGGCTCATCAGGGAATATCTTGTTCAAATATCTGGGTAAGAACAGCTGTAACACTTGAAGATAGCAAAAGATTTGTTTTGCAGAGAAATCTGCTATACGTACCTACGCTTACGTATGCACAAATTGCATTGCTATAAATTGGAAGCGAGCAAAAGATTTCAGGTGGAAAGGTACTATATCCAAAACAGTTAGCAGCCTCGACATTTGCTTTCCAGGCCTCTGTTATTCTGGACTAAAGAAAGCACATGAAGTGCTAACAAGGAACAAGGGAAGCATTTTTCCTCTAGTTTATGCAAAAGCTTCTGAATCAAGACATGGTACTCACCAGCCTTTCTCCCTCTCATTTGTCTTTTAAATATAACTAGCAATAACAGAATAACTCTGCATCTCTGTTATGGGCTGACACAAGTATCCTGGATCTTCATTAGTTCAGGTGCAGTCATCCAGAGATTGAACCGAAGCCCATCAAGTCAAAAAAAGGAAAAAATAATTGACTGGTTTTGCCTTAGGTGATTAAAATATTTAACTCATCGAATGTGCACAGAGCCATTGGTTTTCACTATATTTAATGTTATGCTGGATTATGAATAGAACATTTTTTGAGGTTTTGCTAAAAGTTTCCGAAACTCTTGAGCTCACATTCATTTATTTACTTGCGATCACCTTGGCCTTACTATCAATTCTTTACAATAAACGGTGAAATGTAGTTAACAGAGTGCTGTCAGAGATATTAATAAAGCTGCCTGTGCTGTCAGTGAAAAACTATCTGGGATAGCATATTCTGATGGAAAAAAATCCTAACACTTTTCAGCAAGGATGTTTACTGATATCCATCATTCACTCACTGCTATAAATATCACCTGAAGCACTGAGTAAATATAAAGTGAACTTACTAACAAATGGCAGAAGTGCATCAGAAGTTCGTTTTACATTTAGAAAAAAACTCATTTGTAAAATAGGTTTCTAAATTATAAAAGTAATAATGGTTAAATAATTTCTAGCCATTTTATAGAGAAATAAAAAAAATTATTGTCAATAAATGCTTTGAGGCAACCTCTAAGAATCATACCTGTAGAACAGCAAATTCCCATTGCCTTATTCTTTTGTGATGTTTATTGCAGTTTCAACCAAAAGCGTTCTTTCATTCTGATCATACAGGAGAACCAGAAATTCCAGCTAACCTTGCATCTACATTTTTACAGTCACTAAAAAAGTTTAACTTGAATCTGTATTACAGTTATAAACTTGGAATGTTACATCAACCAAAATCAATTAATTTTTGTCACTAATTTTTCAACTTAGCGTAACTAGAGCAAGATTTTTAAAGCTCGTACCTAAGGTTAGACGCATAAATCAGTTTTCATTTGTTTCTGCAGGGCATTCAAAACCGATGATCCCTAGTGGTCTGCAACTCATTATGTAGGCAATCAAGAACCAGGCCCAGGGGCTAACTGCAAAATTAAGTTATTTGATAATGTAGATGTATCTTGAGATCATCATCTGAGCTCCCCTTTATAAACAGTGGCAAGAGATAAATATCTAACATAGCTGAGTGGTTATGCTCTGACAGCCCATCCTAGGGTCAGAATTAAGTGAATGAAGACCCCCAGTGATATTATTTGATTGTGGGAAGCATCTGAGAATCAAGAAGAGTATCTTTGTTTTATGATAAGGGTCAAAAGTCTAGATCTATATTCAGCTACTTTTTGAATATTGAGCAGGAACAAGTTTCCCTGCTTTACTATCTGGGCACAGGCAGGACATTGTCTTGAAGCTGTCTCAAAGTTGTACTACTAAAACAAGCGCTCAGATTTACAACTTAAATACACATAGAAACTAAAGTTGGCACAGAACATAGAAAATTGACTGCTATGCAAACTGCCTCGCCGTCAATATTAACCTAGCGCTCTACAAGCAATACTACATGTTTGTGAGCTTTCAAGTAAAGTATAAAGTTGTTGATTTTGACTAGCAGAGCCAGAAACTGATTTAGGACCTCATAGGCTGGTTTCCCCATTCGCCAAGTCCAGACAAATAAACTGCCAGCAGCCTGTTTGACAGTCAGTCCTTCAAACTGACTTCACTTTCAGTAGGCAAACAAGAAGAAAAAAGTAAGGCAATCCAAACAAAGAAACCATTAACCCTTGCCTGAGTCAGGAAGGAGCAAACCTGCTGCTCCTAGTACTCCTTGTGAGCCCTACTTCACACATTAGACCTCTCTTGGAAAAACAGAGTGAGCCTAAGAGTCTATTTACATCTTTCAGCTGAGAATAATTTCAGCTGATTCCTAGCACCTTTGTCATCTTTCTGTTGTTTTTTTGGTTTTGGGTTTTTTTTTTAAAGCAAATGATGCAAGGTCAGATGCTCAGGTGCTTTTGTAGATCCTCATATATTTTTGAAAAGCTCCTCTATTGTCTTCGCCATCATTCTCCATGAAACAAAAGACTCTTCAACAGCCATCAGTCTTGGGATTTCATGAGATAAGGCAGTAGTTACTGGTGTAGTGAGGCCCAAAGGCAGGCTATAAATGTAGCATTGTAACCATTTTTTGCATGGCAGTGTTAGAGCAGTCCCTGGCTAATGACACTGTAGAGTATCAGCTGTCCAGGTAACAAGCAGGCATTCTCTTAACATTTCACTGTGTTCTTCTGGAAGAAACTTTTGGCTCAGACAAGAGTAAATTTCATCCTCAGAGACATCTCCTTTGAAAATACCTGCATGAAAAATTAATTCTTTAATTAAGAATTTAATTCTTTAATTCTTAAGGATTAAAGCATTAAAAAAGATGTGCTTACTCTCATCAAATTTGTTGGCATAGGCAGCTGACTGTTGTCTGCTTTGGGGTGGTTTGTTAACTAATAAATCCTCTTAAGATGGCTATGAACACTGCAAACTTTCACATATGTCATGAGTAATAATTGGCTAATATGGACAAGGGTTGCACCCTTTTTACATGGTGGATACTGCTTTGGTGAATTTTTGCTTTGTCAGAGAATGGGAATGTTTCATGCCTCAGAGATATACTTTAAATTTTGATCTTCCCATACCCATCTTGGTTGGCAGAAGTTCTCCACCCAAGAAAGTTTAAGAAACATTTCCACTGCGCAGATATCCTGCAAGTTGAGTTGACGTGTATCACAACATCAAGGAATTTTCATTTTCTTACTTGAAATAAACTGGATGTATTTTGTAATACATCCCCAAACCAGTCAGCTTGTTGGTTCAGCTGTGGCTGAAGTTGGGTCGTACCATAATAAATAATGTTTTGATAACCAGGTCAGTGATGCTGAAGCAGTTCAGGCTACAAGGAGGTGGCATAGGGACAGAGAAAAAAGAGGAAAGGGGAGCAGAAGTCTTGCAGCGTCAGCTGAGAAAAAGAATTATACTTCAAGCTCAGCAAATATTTCAAGAAGAGATCAGCCTTAGCTCATTCCTGCTTTTAAGAACTGACAGACTTCCAGGCAGCCCAAATAGATGATTCTCTAGCCAGTATGGACTGTTGAGCAGTCCTTACCCAGACAACGGTAATCTGCCAGTACTGCTCTGGCATGTCAAAGGTGGTTATATATTCTTTTTCCACTGTCCTCTAGTACTGTGTCAGTCTGGTGCATCAGGTTATATGTCAATTTTATATCATGCTCAGCCCTGTAAATCACTACAAAATCAGATATAATGGCTGGATTTTGGAACTAGTGGAACTATGTTATACATTTCATTGTAAGTGAAACTGAAGAAACTTACAGCAGCACCTCCATATCCAAATGGTAAAAAAAAAAAAAAAAAGGAAGAAGTTTTCTGGGAGTAACTTTTTGCAAGTGCTTCTAAAGAGCTTCTTACACAGTCTGAGAGTGTCAATTTAGAAAGACAATATATGCCCTAAATACTAACCAAAAAAGCCTTATGACTGAACTCAGTCATACTCGATTAGTCTTGAACAATAGTTTTAAGTCTATCTTAATTCCTCTACTATAATTATGATTCATGTGCAGCATATTGCACAGGATTTCCCCGTGAGATAAGGAACTATTTTAATGATCCGCTTGTCCAGCAGAACATGTAAACCTCAAATATACACTCAAGAAGGCTTCTGGATCTCTTTAGCTCCTGTTTTAGTGACAGCTTCTCTTCTGTTAAGGGAACACCCCCAGCTGCCCGCAGCCCTCCATCCTCACAGGTCATCCGTCAGAGCAAGAATTGCTGCAGATATTTCTGCTTTCCAGTGAGGGTTCCTGTGCAGCGGGAGCCGTTAATTGATAAATATAACCTTTTCTGACTGGTTTTGCTGCTTCCTCTCCTGTCCCCGGACGTTTGATCAGCTATCAAGCTATAACCACTCCAACAATTCTCTCTGCCACATCTAGGCTGCTCTCCACCTCAGGCAAATAAACTGTCACAGCCATTTAAAATGGTCCCATGCAAACGAACAAACAAACAAAACCTAGAGAACCCTTAATTACTAATATGAATGCAATCATTTCCCTTCTTTCTTTCTTCTGAAATAAGCTAAGCCTTCGCAAGCCATGTGGGAGGTTTCTTTTCCCGTAAGTATTAGGAAAATACGACTATAAGAACAGTCCATAACTGGAGCAGAGTAGTATGTTTAGAAACATGTTATAACTGTACCAAGGATGTTTGGAGAACTTACATCGTGACTCAGTTGTTTTGGAAATCTCTAAGTCTCAGTACAAAATAAAAAATCTAGAGTATAGTCATACCTAAATGTTCAAAATGCTCCTTTGCCCTTGACGTATGTTTAATAGGAGATAAGCATCTCACCAAAAAAGCTTAAAAACTAAATATGTAAGGTTAACCAAAAAGCAGTCCTATTTACAAATATATTTGCAAAGACAGACAGATGTGGGTCTTGATCTGGTTAAACATCAATTCAGTGTTAGATGAAGAAACTGAATGTGAGTTTTCTGATTCCCTTTCTTCTGTTCTGATTACAAGACCACTTCTTCCTCATTTCTCTTCCAATTCTACAATATTTGCAGTCATGCAAAGAAAACACATATTATTGTTGGCACATACTATGACTGAATTTAACCTTGAGAAAAACATCTGAAGGAAGTCCTCCTTTAAAAGGGAAAGGAAAACTAATGCATAATGTATTTCTTTTAAGACTGTTATTTCTGTACCGAGAAGCGTTAGGGGCACAGGAATTAGCTACCGACAACTAGCCACTGTGCACCAGCAACAATCAATCAGCTGGTAAAAGTCATAGATAAAAATCACATCCTCCAAATTAAATGTTCAACACACTTAAACAGACATCAGCAAATACAAGGAATAAGTGGCAGCACTCCAAAAAAGGCAAGCAGCCAAATAGCAATCACAGCTAGGTTAAAAAGCAGAAATGAAAAAGAAACTCCTGGAGCAAACCTACTGGCAGGAAATGCAAGTATAATGATAGAAAACAAAAACTGGAAGAACCATTTCCCTCCCCTAAGCACCCCTGCATCTAAGCAGCAAATTAACTTTAATTCTACCATGCCAAGGCCTAGTCCTTGGCCTCTGAAGGGTCTGAGGATCTCTGTCAACTTCCTGGAATATACAAATTGCCTTAAAGAAGATGGAGGGCCAGTAAGGCTTTTGAAAGAGAAATGGCCATTGCAATAAAATCATGCAGACTCCATCCCATGATGGCTCTGGTCTTTACGTGAGGGTCCACAGAGATCTCTCATTTGTTGCCCTACAGACCCCTTGTTTAATCTAAGAGAAATGGTCACAAGGCAGAACACCAGAGGATTGTACTGTCTTTAGAGACAGCACACCACGGATCCCATGTACTGTAGCCGTGCCAAGGGCATCTTGAGAAAGATTAAGGTTCATAGAAGGTGTTCTGACAAACAGGCCATTTTTCAGCTGACTTATATGAAGGCCCAGCAAACTACCTATTTATTCCAATAAAGGGAAGGTACAAACCTCAGTCCTGTTTCATATGAACCAAATGATGGATTATTCCCAAAGGAGAGTTAAGTTGGTTCCTAACAATATTTCTGTGGTTTTTACTTAACTAATAAGTAACGTCTTTTTTAGAAGGAAGGCACTGTGTTCCTAGTCCTGTTCTTCCTTATTGTTCTTGGTGGCTTTTGAATAATTGTTCTCTTTGTGAAAAAATAATTCTTTGTCATAAGAGGTGCTATATTCTGCAACTGAGAACATACACTCCAGCAGAGAAAAGGAAAGGAAGTAAAGTAACTCTGTTGTGTGAAAAAATGTCTTAGTTCACAATACCATAAAATGTAGTTGTTCTCCCACCCCATATTCCAGTAGAATGTAACAATGAATTATAAATTTTTCTACAGTGCAGCATCTGTTTTGTATATATAATCCATAAAAGGCTTCCAAATGTCGTTAAATGAGTCCTCAATCTTCTACAAATTTGAGTCCTCAATAAATCCACTGTTTCTTAATCTGTATGCGATCTTCTTACAACGGACTGATCTCAGTAAGAATTTCCATTCTTCTAGGGCTTGGGGGAGGAGGAGATTAAAGAAGGAGGGAGGAGAGGGGAAGATGCCAAAAAGGAAAGAAAATGGTCCTTTATGCTCTGCATTTTTTAATTAAAAACAAAAGGTTGATAGATGCGTGATGGCTTTATAATGAATATATACTTCTTTCCCAAGAGAGTCAACCATTGTCTCTATTATTTTATGCTAAAGCTTTCCTCCATGTTATAGAAGATAGCAACCTAAAAGACAATCGCGTCTGTTGGCTCTTACCATCTGAAGTCATTAGCACCATAATGGTGGATCTTGACCACTATTTCTCATAGTTTTGCATCCTCACTCCTGTAGTGCATCTTGAGGAGTCATTTTATTCCAAGCTGAGTGAATGCAAAATACTACCTTATTTGAATGGTGGAATTTCACACCAGATTTCCCAAAGGAAGGCAATAGGGTGTGAGAAAACATTTCAACATCAGAATCTATTTAAATGTTTGTTTCAAAACTCTTTACGCCTTCAAGTCGGTAGTATTTTCCTCTCTGAATAAGGCTAGACAATATGCCATCATAAAAACAAGGGAGAACTATGTTGCCAAAGCTCCCTTTATTTGAATTAGACATAAATGAGTTCTCAGCTATTGATTTATATTAGTGATTCCATGATTGTCCTCACAAATATTTTGCAAACTAAGGTTTTTCCAAACTTGAAATGCTGCTCATATGAGAGGGAAAAAGTTCAGTCATGCACAGCTCTACTTCCTGTGTGTAACCAGGCTATAACATGGATAATAAAGCATGGAGAATCTTTCGGAAGGAAAGGCAGCTGATAAAGAAAAGAAAAGTCATGAACAGTAAGACCTTTTAAAATGATACCATTCGGTTACTAATAAAATAAGAACTTTTTTTTTTTTAAATCCATATTCTAAATCTCTTCTTTAGCCTATTGAACAAGTAAACTGCATAATAGACAGGTCTCTGGAGACTGGGAGCAGGAATACATGGGCCAAGCAGCAGTGCACTTGAATCTGAGTTTCATTTTCAACTTCATTTTCAACACTTTTTGTGGGAGAAATGACTAATGGATATGTGCTGTAGTGGGTTCCTCAGCTCTGACTCTTCAATACCTGGTGCATAGTCCAGAAAAAGAAATCGTATAAATATTGGTATTTTACTATGGAAACAGTTTTCTGGACATGTGCATGCCCCTCTAACAGAAGGCATCTCTAGATATATTATTAGAGGAATGGCAACTTCTGCTTTCATGAAGGATGCCTCTAATGAGAGGTTATTAGCAAGTATCTTTTCGATGACAAAGAAAAGTAGACCTCACGTCTTTGCATTGTCTTTGCAGTTTTAGATATCCACCCAGTCCAACCAGCCTAGCTAAGAAATAACAGTAACTGAAAACCTTTCTGTTAAAATAACCGAATGGAAATTTTAGAATTTGACCCTTTCTATCTCACCTACGTTATAACAAGCAGTAAAGAAGAGTTATACTGGAAATGGCAATGCGGGCATTTCTTAGATTTTCCTCTAGTCTGGTGCAGTTACACAAATAGTACAAAATCACAGCCAGCACTTTGGAAAGCATTTTATTTCCTTCATGAGAATATGCTGGTCAGCTTTCTTTAAATGTGGAGCAATTTCAAAAGCAGAATTTCTAGGACTGCTGTTTCAACATTATTTCTCTATACAAACTTTGCTGTGATGGCTGATTGTCTCTATTCAGGGAGGGAAGAGCAAGACTGTTAAGCAGCTTGCTTTCACCTCAGGTTTTCAGCCAACCAGTAAAGACCTCATACCAAGAAATCCATGGGAAGGCCTCAGTGTCAGTGTGAATAGTCTCTCAAGCTCCAGTCTTGCATCACGATGGAAGATATGTGAAGCGGTCACAATTTTCTGTTGTTTCTTTAAACTCAGTATGGGTTGAAGCCTCATGGTATTTTTGAATTTCATAAGGAGTCTTGAAATATAGATTACACTTGCATTTTGGCTTCGTATACGAACCCACTCCTCTCCTTCTCAGGCACCTTCCTTTTTTTCTGAATATTTTTTCTCTCCTCCCAAAAAGTCTATGAATGATTGCTAAGATCATAGAAATTACACAACAGTAGGAGTACAGGTCAACTTGACTGATCAAAAAATAAGAAAGTTCACTCTGAATCGTTAAAAAGCAACCTTACGCAAGCTTGCAAAGAAAATTGTTTTGGAGCGTTTGAAATTTGCTGTTCACATTATTTTTTCCATAAACTGCAACCATTTCATGATCAATCCTTTTTGTGTAAAATCTGGCAAATTGTATGAAAAATTTCCATTTTCATCCTTAAGCTAACAAAATGGGGCAGTCCAGCATTTTAAAGACTATATTTCTTCATTAAAATGTTAACTAGTTCAAATCCAACTGATTAAAATGATCTAGAGAGTTTTTGACTTGCTTCTTTACGATGGCTGCTATAGCTTTTAAAGTAAAAGTCACTTGTAAACCACTAAATTGTACTTCCGCTATATGAGCAGTCTGTACTGGTGCACGAACTGCTGGCAAATCTGAAATGCTGTCTGCATAAGGAAACAGCTAAAAATACTGAAGCTGACATTTGGCCTTGGGTTCTGCTGCGTGTTCACTCCAGCCTTATTCCATAATGAAGCCTAAGATTTTCAAGGGCTATTTCGAACTCCTATCTTTGAACTCCCAAAGCTTCCTGTCCCCTTAGCTTTTCCAGAGGATATGATACATGTCTCTCAGCCATATGCAGTTTTCAGTTTCCAACTCCCATAGCTAAGATTTGCCCCTCCAGCTCTACATGATCTTTTGCAGGCTAGCTCAAGCTTGCTCCACATGCAGTTTAAACCATCCCACGCTCCCACAGCCATATTGGTAGTAGCCAAGAGCGAGACAAAACTGCCTCACTGCAAAGCACATACATTCAGGCTCAGCACCAATCTAACCAGTGCTCCATCCATGGCCTCCAGTTCAGAGGTGATTTGTACTTCACCCTTATGGAGCAGGGGCTGAATTTGCTTACAGCTTCCTGCAAAATGCCAGGTAAATCCACTTTAGGATATCTTCTACAGAACTCTAGGAGGTTGCGTTGATGCACCAATTCCTCAGAAAAGAAGGGGAGAAAATTTCAATGTATTAAATGAAACCTAGGGAAACAGGAAACTTTCCATGAAGTTCATGTCACACAATGTCTCCCATATTAATGCCCCTTGAACTTTTCAGTTCTTCCATACAGACCCTTGAGCAGCACTTCAGCGTGGCTGACCGTGGGCTCCCAAGCCCATCAACATCACCTGTTCTTCTTCCTTGTCCCATGACTTTTAACTTGGGAAGGCCCAAGTCCCATTAAAGCCAGTATTAGCTCTGCCGGCATCCGGGCTATGTTGTGGAGTCCTTTGGATGCCTGGCAGTCTCTCGTTTACATCTCGGGGACTAACGCTGCTGTTCAACAGGCAGCCTCTGTACTTGACTCACTCCATTTCACTGCAGTAGGGGGCAGAAATAACTTCTTAGTAGGTAAAAAAAGAATTTTCAACTCAGATTTACAAAATCCAAGTGCTTCAAGGACTGTCCTTTCTTTTCTGCCTCACTGTAGACATTTCAGGGTGTCTGAGTTAACTAACTGTTTCTTTTTCCCTAGAAGACGACATACCCTGTGTCATATCCACTGGTATAGTGGATTTCTAGAGAGCTGCTTCATTTTATTTAAGTCAATGTTTTATGCAATCAACGTACTCGAACTGAATTGAAAATTCCTACTTTAAAAAACAGCCTCAATAATGGGATACATCCAGGCAAATTCACAGATATTCTGTGATTTCTAATCTAAACCTCCTGGTCTTGGTACAAGAAGTCTCTCTGTTCCTTTCAGGCAGTTCCCACCAACAGCTGCAAGCTCTGGCCATGGGAAGCAGCAGGGAGTGCTGCAAAGACAGACATATGACTTCATCTTCCTTTTATCCCGCTGGCCAGGAGAAGTGGGTAGATCGCCCGAAAAGTGGTTCCTTCTGCAAAAAGACAGAGCTCCTTATATCATTGCACTATGTCTCCACACTGGACACAGCACACTTAGGGAAATAGCTATCGTCCTGGTATCACGCCCGAGAAAGAAAGGAAAAAAGAATAGTGTTATATGTATTCTTTATCCCATAGCTATCTGAATATTAAATATTAATATTAATAAATAAATAATATATATAATAAATATAAATAATAAATAATATATATATAATAAATAATATTAATAAATATTAATATTACTGAAAATTATTTCAGTAATTCTTGGAATATTGGGAAAGTTCCAGATGGCTGAAAGGAAAAATTATGCTGTGGCAATATCTTAAAAGGATTAATGAGACCTGGGTCCATGACAAGACTGTCAGCACGATTGCAGTCCACAGTAAAATGGAAAAGGGAAAGAGAAAGAACTTGATTAATAACGCATTAAAGAAGAATAATGCAATTAATGCCAATCACTGTGGATTTATGGAAAATAGACTTTGTCAGAGAAAATTTCCTCTCCTTTTTGATGAGGTTACAAATCTGATTGATAAAAGTAATAGTGCTAATGTAATATACTTAGATTCCTGTAAGCCATTTGACTTAGTACCACACAATATTTTGATTAAGAAACTCAAATGATGCAAAATCGATACAGCAGACACAACGTTAAATGGATTAAGAGCTGGCTAACTGATAGGTTTCAAAACATAATTGTAAACAGGGACTCACTACTGTTTGGGAGTGTGGCTGGCAGAGTCCTGCGCAGATTGCCTTTTGGCCCTTTCAGGAACCTGGCAGAAACAACCAGAAATCATTGCTGATCAAATTTACAGATGACACAAAGATTGGTGGGCTGAAAAATAATGAAGAGGAAAGGTCAGTGAGCAGTCTGAATCTCCTAGTACACTGGGTGAAAGCAAAGGATATAAGCTTTAGTATAGCAAAACTATAACGATCTAGGAAGAAAATCGACAAGCTATAGAGAGAGGGACATTCTGTGTCGGGGAGGCTGTGACATGGTGTGTCACAGTGTTTGCAAACAAGCGTTTGCACACTGTGACAGGACAACCAACTGCCCATGAGCTCCCATTGAATGCCTTGTTCACAGTGCATTCAGAAACAGGGTGCAAACTTTTAGCAGTGTGGATGGTTAACCACAGGAAGAGCTCATGAAGATTAGCAGTGACCTCTCCAGCACCGGACATTTTTTAAATGAAGAATATTTTTCCTAAGAAGATTCACTCTGCATCAGAAACCCAATGGCTTGCTGAAGTATATAAGAGTTGTTACTTCTAACCATGTAATCTATACCAAGCTGTAAATGCAACTATACCATGCCTAGAGCAGAATTTGTTCTACGAGGAACCACGTTAGGGGGTCTCTGCAAGGAGCCCCCAGCTTTCTGTTGCCTGCATGCACTCACAGAGCCCCAGCTCTGTGTCTGCACAACTGTACATCCACGGATGTACAGGTGCCATCACCGACAACATAATTTCAGCAGCCCCTTTGTGCAGTAACATATTGCACAAAACTAGAACTACCATTCTAGTAAGGAATGCAGTTTTGAAAATGTCAAGGAATTAAGACACTATCACTGCTAGTGCTTATTTTTCTTATGTTACAAAACTGGGTAATTTTTCCTCTTTTAATTTGATTTCCTTTGTCTTGCTGCTTCAGAGGTTCCTCATCCTATGTGTTCCTGTGTTTACCCAGTAGCCACCGTTTAGTAATGCGTCTTCTTTTGCCACCATGACTTATTTATAAATTTTACATAGCTGGTAAATTATATAATGTATTACACTGGTAGTATTTTTCCTTTAAAATGTCTTGGTTGGCACTGATTCACATTCTCCTGTTCACAATGTTCCTTTCTCAATATTTAATTTTACATTTTTTTCTCATTGAATAGTATAAGCCACTTCCTGGTCCTACATAAGTGAGAGACATGAGTTGTGGAGAAGACATCAGCTAACACTAGCATTCTGTGCATGGCTTAATGCTGTTTTAACATCTGAATTTTAAACAAACTTGTTTAACTTCTAAACTGCCTTGAGGGAGAAGGGGGAAGGAGGGAAAACCCTTCCCAAGTAGAGACCTTGTTTATCTAGAAGTAGCTTAATACCTTCCAGTTAAACTTTATGACGGAGCTGTCAGCTCTGAAACTAAAAACTAATATTTTAAGATGATACTATACTTAATCAGCTGTGGGTTTTGATGGAAAAAAGAAAAGGATTCAGTTCAAGGATTTCCAACAGACCTCATTAGAGCTGTGCACCGGCATAGAAGTAAGGTTCTAAGAACTAAAATGTTCAAAGATTATTCACAATAAACATTCAGGAAACCAGTGGAAAAGAATTAAGCTGAATAAGGTTCAATTCTAAGAAAAAAAACAACAGGTTTGTCTCTCAAGACATAAGAGTTAATAAGAAAGCTATGCTACTTTCCAGTCCCATTACACATGAGACAAAAACAGACCATTAGCTAAGGAAAATTACTTCGAGATGGGACAATTATTTTTTCATCCCTTTGACTGCTGCCAAGTGCACAGGGCGAATTAC
Organism: Struthio camelus; assembly: GCF_040807025.1. Taxonomy (NCBI): domain Eukaryota; kingdom Metazoa; phylum Chordata; class Aves; order Struthioniformes; family Struthionidae; genus Struthio; species Struthio camelus. The sequence continues at coordinate 177,704,871 of NC_090942.1, read as the reverse complement.
CGGAGCTGATGAGAAATGCCCCTGTAGGCGGCCTTCCCAAAGCTGCTGCCTTCTCTGTGGAGTCTGGCAGGGCACCTGCCTGCCCCGTCACCTCCTGGTTTGCGCTGCTGCGGTTGCTGCGCCCTGTCTGGCAAGTTGAGGTAGAGCTCTGATGCAGCACGGCTCTGAAAGCTTCCTTTAAACTCACTGGCAGAAAATCATTTAGAAATTATCCGGACAAGGCTGGGCCTTTCTCTTCTTTTCCACCCTCAAACAAGAATATTAGATGGTTGGTTTTCATAGAGAAACAAGAAATTGTCATTTTCACAGAATCACAGAATCGTTTAGGTTGGAAGGGACCTCTGGAGATCATCTAGTCCAACCTCCCTGCTCAAGCAGGGTCACCTAGAGCATATTTCCCAGGATCACATCCAGACGGGTTTTCATGACAAAGTAGAATAAAAACAAATATTCTAATACCAGTGGCCACCTTAGAGTGAACCTATGGATTTTCATAGTACAACCAAATATATTCCACAGCTAATTTTTTAAATGTTACTCAAACCTCTTATCTTCATTTATAAGACTAATCCTGCTATGGTCATGCAGTATTAGTGAACATGCCCATTACAGTATAACTGGAAGATCAGCAGTAAAGGAGCATAGGGGCTGCCAATAGGGGCTACAGTTTTGTCTGAGACTGGCTTGTAGCAGAGTAAAGGGCTAAAACCGAATTAGCTCAACCCCATCCTTATTGTCTTTAATAAGCACAGCTAAATGCTACAATAAGGATACCAGGATCCCGCATCACTCTGGTAAAGCAGAAAATCTTTATTTTTTTTAAGGAGGTTTTTTTACACAAGGAGTTATTCATCTTCCGTACTAGAACGCTTTTAAAAATAAATCAGACAGCCCGCTACAGAGCCCACTAGAGAAGGTCTGAGCACATATTTCTATGCTTCACTATAGGAAGGGAGTTGAAGATATTTTCAGCTCTTACCCAGTCTTCCATTTTTCCTATGCTAGCAGAATTTGGGATAGGGTGGAGAATGGGAAGAAAAGATGAAGGTCTTGGCAACTGAGTACATTCAAGCTCAGATTTTCTGGAAACTCACACAACAAAGATATATATTTGGATTTTAGGAGGCATACATTAGCTACATATTTCTGCAGCAAGAGTCAGAGTGTTGGTATTTCAGCAGTTTCCAGGGCTTCTCAGTTAAGCTGTTCCTTTCTTAAATAAATTGGCAAGATGAATGTCATTATTTCAGGCTGCCACTAAGTCAGGAAAGCAACATTATATTGGTTTACAATTAGTTCTTATTTTTAAAAGCTGTCCAAAAGTATAAGGAGGAACGTATTATATTTTTAAATGGCAAGATGAGGTTATACAAAACTCAGCTATATAGTGCAGAATGAAATCTGTGAATTAAGAATACATAGGCATTTGGTTACCCGAATGATAGTCCTAGCACACTTTGGAAATGTGCCTTTCCAGTCCTATTTCAAACACCAGTGACTTCTGCATTTTCCCGATCTGAAAGAGCATTCAATTTGGCATGGGATAAAGTGATTAACAGCTGACATGTCATGGAAACATAAAGGTTTGAAAGGTCTGCTGTTGCTGTCTGTCAGGCTTTCTTTTGCAAATTTGAAAGACTATTTTGTTTTGAGATCATCCATTTCTGTTTTGGTTAAGACCATCTACTGCTATTTTGATTAATGGATAGTTCCACACATAACTCGGTATTAACCACTCCATCTTAAAATGAGTATATACCTCATAAGTATGCAATTTAAATTGTTTATGAGATTTCCAGCACTGTCATTACAGATGTTTTATTTGCCTGAGGGTATAGTTTAAACTTGCTTTGTTGCTGAAGAAAATATTCATGTAACTACACCCTTACATACTATAGAATAATATTTTGAAGAACGTAGAAATGTATGCATTTTAAAGCCAGTTTCCAGAGACAGTTAGACTCTCAAACTCAAGTTAATAACAAGGACGTTATATTTCTTTTCTTCGTATACAAAGAAAGGATGAATGAAGGCTAAAAGAATAAAAAGGGTGAATATATAGAGAGGAAGTGGAGGCTCTCATTAACCCAAGGGACAAAACCTAATCCTGCACCCTGTGTTGAAAGCTGAGGTTGTCGACTGGGAAACAAGCTTTTGGACATGTAACTCTTGCAAGCTTCTGGAGCCTAAACCATATCTAGGATCTAAATCCCTGTTACATTTTCCCAAAGAGCCCACCCTTTATCTTGCAAATCTCCTGAGAGCTAGAACTCACAATCCAATTGCACATCCCATGGCAAAATATCAGCTCCTCAGACTCGCCACGTACCTCCTGCAAACCAGAAATAGGAGCCTTTCATCTCTGCCTGTTGGCCGCTCAGGAGATGCGTACGCATGTATGCAAACACAGGTAAGCTTTGCACAGAGCTGCAGTGTGGTTCCTTTTACTTAAAGGACAAAGTGCAAGATGTTCCTGAACGTTATTAATAAGACAAGGGCACGATCCCATCCACCCAGAGCGTAGCACCTCACATGGAGGTGCTCTCTCTCTGGAAATCTCTGCTGGCAACTGCAGAGGGATCTGAAGCACCCGCTTTAGGACTGCTTCAGCGGGCACCAGACAGCTAAGCACTAAGTCAGGTAGGCTGAATCCATCCCTTATACCTGAATACTGTGCCTTTCATTTTATCACATTCCTCCCTCTGGGTCTGTTTGTGTTCAGTTTCCCTTCCACTCTGCTGCTCTCCTGGATATTTCTTCTTCAGCCTGAGCTGCTAAAAATGGACCATTATCCTTTTCTATAACCTTCCGCTTCCTCTGCCAGGTGATGCCTTTTGTAGGCTAATTAGGGAAACATAGACCCCAGGTAGGTGACTCCGTGGCTTAAGTGACTTGCTTCCTGTTGTACTGAATCTCAGTAAGAGGAATTAGTTTATTGCTTAAAGCAATTATGCTTCAGTGATCTAGGAATTACGCCTGTTCCTCTGCTGTTGTCTGTGCCACCATGATTTGAAGAATCAGGCCAACAAGAAAGCAAAGACAGCAGAAATGATAAAAAGCTACCTATCCAAAACAGAGCTGGCAGCCTTCTAAAGGCGCAAACACAACACTCGCAAGTTGTCCCCCGCTCTCATCAGCTTCCTTTTAAAAATCCAGAAAGCCCCTCAAGCACAGCCCTTTTGGATTTGTTTAGGCTCAGGGAGAATTTAGATCTTGGGGCATTTTTCTTCTCTCTTTTCCTCTCCATGCTCTGCAGATATTTTTTTAGTTTAGTAAAGAATAATGCTGCACTAATCTTCACACAGCATTTGTGCGCCAGCACAACATCATGGCCCATCACTCCTGCCAATGTCCCTTCAGTAGATGAAGTAAAAGTAGAAGAGGATGGAAAAGGGCCTTCACAGCAATTCATTCCTTCTGCAGACTCCAGCAAATGCAACTGGAAAGGTATAGAGGAATGGAAAACACCTTCAAGTATCTGGAGGAAAGACTGAGCTTCCAGTTTCCATAGTTGTGTGCATGACGCACCATTCACCTAACATGAGTGGCCCTAACAATGCAGCTCTTTCAGGGAAAAGAGGGCTGTATGTGGATCAAGGTACAAGGAGAAATACATTTTAAAAACCTAGGAATACAGCAAAAATATAGAAAAAACTTACGTAAAGCTGGTAAAGCAGTGTAATATATGCAAGAATAAAGTCTGACTGAGACACTGCTTTGACAGGAAAGTCACAGTACACAGAGGGTGACTAGAGTGCTGTTACATAAATTAGTTGCATTTACTCATTCCAAACACAGCCTGCTATTTTTAATTGCATTCTTTAAAACAGTGCCTATGCAGAGGTTTTCTAACTCTGCATCTGTCCAAAGCTATTTTTATAGTCTACTTAGAAACTTCTAAAAATAGAGAGTTTCTAATACAAAACCACTGGCTAAACTCTAATAACTGCTACGGTATGCCAGTATGGTCTGAGTAAATTATATACTGTGATGACTTAAAAATGAAAAATAAGAAAGAGGAGAAACAAGAGCTTAATCAACCCAGGTGTGACTCAGGTAGGGGTCCCAGCTTGAAATTTTTTTCACGACCATTTATGTACACATTGGAACGCTCCAAAGTTTCATTTATCACATCTTTCTGCAATCTCAGCTATTTTTCTGCACAATGTTAATCTATGCCAGTTAAGAAAAAGTTTGGCCTTAGTTACTCAGATCATTATAAAATCCCTTGCTTTTGTTCAGCACAGCTAACCTTTCATGAATATAAATACAATATAGCTCATCCTGCAATCAGAAATAAGAACTCGTCTAACAGCTAAGGGATCAAAGTTGGGATCATGCCGTTATGACTGGTATTTTTCAGAGAAACTGGAAGTTTGATGAACTGAATCATGTACCATTTGCAAGGCGTCTCTTCAAGATAAATACATTCTTAAAAAAAGAATCAGACTGCTATAATGAAATACAGATTTCCCTTGTACAGAGCACTAGCTAAACATTTTATGACTTACACAGATTCCATCAGTATTTCTAATGACAGTAGAAATATTTCTGGAACAAGATAAGCTTCCCAAGAGGTTTGCATCATCAGATGAGTAACCTTTCCTAATCAAAAACAAATAAGTAAATAAATAGAAGTCTTTTTAAAAAAAAATTAGTGTTTCTCCCATCAGAATAAATTTGAGGCCAACATTTAAAGACTGTTGGAAATACTACGTGAACTTCCAAGGTTGTGTTATTCACATGAGCCTAAACAGTCATGACCCCTGCAAGACGTAGCCTAGGAAGGAACAAGACAAGGATTTTGTATATATGAGTAACTTGTACGTGTTGTATTATCATTGACATAAGCAGAGAATTAGTATTGTATTGAAAAAAAAAACCTTTTATTATTAGGACAAGTAATGCTCTGCTTCTAATAAGCTTCTATCATTTTCTGCCTCAAATCATGAATTTGAATTATTTGACTGGAGATATAAAATTATCCTCATGGCTCTGTGGTAAGAAATACAACTCCCTTGGTTATTTTTAATCACTCATTAAATATCAGGCAGTTAGATCGCATTATCTGAAAGCAAACTCCTACATATGATTATCCTATGAACGCTCCAAGATGTTCCAGATCAGGTTTTCTAATACCTGGACTCCTATAACACTGAAGAACATTCAGCCAAGTCAGAGATGATGGTTATGTGACTTTCCAGCCACAGCAAAAGAAAAACAGAAACCTGTATTGGTAAGATGTGATATGCTCCATAGAGCAACACAGAGAAAGTAAGCATAAGCCGTTTTAATGAACTTAATCACTTTCTTACTTACATCAGTAAACCAGCCTAATATATCAAAATGCTTCAGGTACAAAGTGGAACAAGTAAGTATTTATTGAAAAAAAAAAAATTAATGATTTTTGTTGAAATTTTTTTTTAATTATTTCATCTCCTTTTCTCAAATACATTAAGCGTTGCTTTTATTTCATTTTTTTTGGTTTTTTCCTCCAGATTTCTCAGGAAAGGATTGCAAAAAAAGTATAGATCAGTCTGAAGCACGGAAATAAACTGTAAAAGCAGGAAATGATAACAGCTTCACAACACATAACACTTCCTTGTAAGACACTTCTCAGTTCATGGATTCACAAATAGGTCTTCAACAAAGTAATAAATGATCTTGAAAAAGGGGTGGAGTGCAAGTTGACAAAATTTTGTTGCATGCTGTTTTCTTGTCTAACACACACTGCAGAGGGTGGTATACTCAAGCACATTGTCAGGTTTGTCTCCTCATATTTTCCTGGGTGCTTTATTTTTGTAGCCACACCCCGAGAAATTTAGCTGTAGAGTGAGACCAAAGGATGCCATGCCAGATCGGAAGGAGCTCTGCAGCAGATGGGGCGGAGAGTGAAAGTGGAGGCAAGCCAAAGCAGGACTAGAGGATGGGCTGTACGGATATTGCACACACACATTCATTGCCATGACACACTACACACTTGGTAAAAAAGAGTTGGTGGAACCAACAGTTAAGCTAAAATAGTAATGCACATAACAAGCTGACAAGGGACTGTGCTGTGACTCCTCATGATGGTCCAACGCTCTAAGAGCATCTAAGATGCATCTTCAGTCTGTGCGCATCTTCCCTACCTTGAACACACTTCATGTTTGATGAAAGGGAAATGAATTTCATCTTTACATCTGGATTTTTTTGCTTTTCCCCAGAATAAAAAGCTTAATTTGAGAATAAAGTTATAAGCTGGAGTTCTTCCACACTCCCTACCACAGCCTGGCCTCAATTCCAAACCTGTCAGCATGTCTCTAATCACACATACCGTTTTAGAAACACTGTTTCTCATGGAGAAACTGATGTAGGCAGGTAGGCAATGAGGCTTTTCAGTAGACCAGCCAATGCTCTCTACTGCTATAAATACTATTTCAACAAGGCAGGTATATTACATGTACATTTAGGCTTAAATCAAAATTGAAACTGTAGAATTTAAGCTTTACATTTAGTATTTGCAAAGATCTCAGTAGTGTTGGATTTGGTTTGAATCTCTTTTATCTGCTAATAGAAACTTGACAATGCTTACCTTTAACTAACATTAAACTGAGTGAATGCCTCTGAGACTATTCCAGCCCATAACGCTTTGGCTGTGCAGAGTGTGTTTCAATAGTCAGACCTTTCAGTCTAATTGACTTAGGATGAATGAGTATTCTGAAGATTTTCCTATCCCTTCAGGGGTTTTCTGTAAATCTTTTATTCAAGTTAGGTAGAATAGCAGATTCTTCCATGAACCAGCACATCGCACAGCTTGAGTTTTTACAAAGATCTACTTCTCTGAGAACAATACTAACTATGCTATGGCATTTAATATAGATCCAACTATTTAATTCTACAGACATCCCTAGGGAGACAAAGATGATTTAACTACAGAAAACAAATACTACCCAGATTCCTGTACAGCGGAGTGATTTGCCATGGAACTGGACCTTCTTTCATGAGTTTGAGCCAACAGTTGTCAGGTACCCGCCTTCTCCACTGTGCCTGACCCCAATCCAGCCTAGCTCCTCCCGCTTTTACAACCCCATTGCAAAGGCTTTTATGTGGCAGACCTACCTCCAGTTTGTCTCCTTGTTGCAGCAGCTGCCCTCTCAGCATGATGGACCAGAGGAGTTAGCACCCATTCACCTCTAGGCAGAGTCATATTGATGCAGCTGATCTCCACTCGGAGAATTGTATTAAGTCCCTTTTGATGCTTACTGTGAGTAGCAACAAATCTTTCCCATATGCAGTATCTTGGGCTGATTACACTATAAAGAAACCTGTTTGCAAACATTTTCAGGAGCAATAATACTGTGTCTGCAAACCAGCAGCTGCTGCAACTCCTTATACATGCAAATTAATACACATTCTCCTCAAGTTTATTCTTGGATATTTATTTTTTGGGTAAGTGGTTTTGTGCCACTACGCACGTGCCCTAGTCACACGGAAACACTGTAACAGGTACATTTCAAACTAGGTGGAGTTGCAGAGTTTTGAAACTTTTACAACAGATGTTTAGTGCATTGGGAGGAATGATTGTTGCCTATCGCTGTATCAATTAAAATGTGCTGAGTCCTCTAACAAAGGCAGTATCTTATCTGAAAGTATTGCCCGCAATTGCAAAAGGGATTAGTTACAGGGGAAGCTGTTTGGATGATTTTGGAAGCTGATTTTGGATGCCACATGTGAGAATATTTAGAGAGTCCAATTTTCAAGAATACGGCTGTTCTACAATTTCTAACTTGTAAAGCATTGGTATTTCAGACCTGGGTCATTCCACTACAATAGCTGGGATATTCCTGTATATAATTGGTGCCTATATTGGGACAATGGGCCCAATTGAGAGAGCACTTCAGGAATAGATTACCTGATTCAAGATCTATCGAAACAAATGTCTTTTCATTGACCTCATTGGGCAATGGATTAGACTCATAAGCATGATTAATCTCAGGATGAAAGCTAATCATGTGTGTAAGACCTTTTCTGAATTGATATTTTTCCCCGTGCCTTCAAGGTCAGACCTTTCCTGTGTATGACTTGTTCACATTTAGGCAGCAAAATTGTCATTTATCCCACGAGAGCATTTCTAACAGGCATGGATTTTCCAGGGAAAGTTGAGAGGACATCAGCTTTCCCCATAAGCACTTGGTGGTCTGTGCAGGATGCTGCTGCTGTGATTTACCTGTGTCCTGTAGCTCTGAAGCTGCCCTGGTGAGACTGGGGTTGCACCCACCCTTACTCTGTTACAGGGTGCTCAGCGATCTGAAACAGCTCCAGCTGTATGCTGTATTCCACTCCTCATGTAAAAAATGAGGATATTTCAGATTAGACCCAAACACCCCTCATATCAACTTTCCTGCCTTGCCCCGTGAGATACCCCTCACCAGTTCTCCTTCCATCAGCCCAAGAGACGTTCTCCCGTCACTAGCACCTTAAAGCAAGAATCATTTGGGAGCCATAGGCATTTAACAAGAACATTCTGACTGTGGGCTACATCAGTGTCTGGTGCAACATATAGCTATAACAACTTACTTATGGTAAGTTGCCAGAAGTCCTGTTTGGCAGCTGCAGAACTCCCTATACGATGTCCCATATGTCTCTCTCATTTCTCCTTCATAATTTAAGGTAGAGTTTGATGATAGCTGTCATTGCCTTTTGTACACGGCTGAAGAAGGCTGAAGAATTCCAGGTAATAAACAAAGTATGAAGAAGTAGGTTTGGAGAAGTAGGTTTTTCTAATGGTTTCATCTTTTAACGATGATGGGACGTTCCTTCCCAAATCTACAAAGGACTAAAATCATTAGGCAAATTCTGATAATTATTTTCAGAAGGGCACTTGGTACCAGCTCCAACACCGTCAGCTTAGCTATGTTAGTAAGGCATACAGATTTAAAGAGCCACTCAAGAGTCAATGGAGTAACACCCTCAGATTCAGAATGCTGAAAAGTGGTTTCCTATTGAAATATTGACTAGGATAATAAATCTAGGATAAATTAATGTTTTCCCTCTTCATTTCATTCCTTTCCCAGGAAATAAATTTGTTTTAAAATTTCAACCTTGAGCATAAAAGAAGTAAAAATAAAAAACTTCCTTCTTCAGCTGCAAGTCCATCCACACACAGAAAGTACTATGGGACAGTTAAATCATCTAAACAGTATCATTGCAGGACATAAATCTTTACTCAGTCTAACGAAAAAGACCTAGTAATATTTCCAGAAGTACTGATTCCTTTTCAGGAAAACTCATTGCAGCAGTAGGAACTCCAAAATTCAGCCAGAAATTAGACACCACTATTGTTCCAGGCCTATCCTTTCCTTTACCTCTAGTTTCTTTACTAGAACAATTTTTCTCTGCTATCATTGCTAGTTTTTTTTACTCTATTTTTATCATGATTTCATCAACAGAAGCTAAAAGTCAGGGAAAGCTATAGGAATAAAATAGCAAGATCATCATGAATTTCAGCCACTAGAAATTTTCTCCAGGTTTCAATGAAAAATTAAAAGTTGGGAGATAGTGTCCAGGTTGTCAATTATCTTATTTTGTGAATAATAAAATGAGATGATGTGAAAGCCTCTTGAAAGGGAAAAGTAAAAATGAGAAGGATGGAACCCAATGAAAGTACTGCTTTTCCTGTGTGAGCACATTCATTATTAGATTTTTTTTTTTTCTTTTCTTATTATACTGGCAGGGACAAATGTCCTCAGAAGAAGTTAGTTGCTTTTTCTACTGTTATATCTTTGAGGGCATAGTGGAAGCAGCAAATATCTGTACCAGTCCTCTAAAACTTCAGAAGTTAACAGTTAGGTTTTTATTTTCCTTACAATATTGTTAGAAGAAGTAATCCTCCACGTGCTCCCCAAACACAATAACATCTTCTCATCCCTGTTTGATGTATTTGCTGATATAATAGCATCTTTTTCTTTTTTGGCTGCCTGAGTCTTCATCAGTTGGCCACAAGTGATGCCCAAGCTGTCTCACAAACAGTTGCAAATACTTCAAAAACCACCAGTATTTTGTGTTAATTTTCATTGTGCCAGAATGTGAAAGGGGGAATGTCATCTGAAAGGATGACGGACCTTAATAGAGAGAAAACTCAAAGCCTATGAGAAATAACGAAAGGGTCTGGAATTCTTAACAGATTTACTTTCACTTAATTTTATTTGTAGTTATTAGTGAACAAACTTCTCCCCTGTCTTCATATAGTCAAGCTCTATTGTATATTCATTGCTTATAACATCAAAGAAAAAAATCATTTTATTGAAAAATGCATTCAAATGTGATTACATTTTCATGCTACAGCTTTCTATTAGAAAGGAGACTCTGCTGAGAAAAAATGGCAAATTGAACATTTTAAGTAAGTTATCTTAAAAAAGAAAACCAAACATTTTCCAGGTTCTGGTTTCCATTTTATATCAGGAAACTAAAAAAAAAAAAAATTTTTAAATTTAGCTAAAATCTAAAGATGAAATGTTTTAATTACTGGAAAAAATGATAATAGCATCTTCTTTTTGACTATCTTGAGCAATATCATGCTCATTTGAACAGGCAACTTTCTTTCTCGAATCCTTTTCTTTTGTTGTTAAAGTGTAATAACAAAGGATTACAAACCACTAAAAGATAAGAAAGGGTCATAACATTAATACATTTCATTAATTATTAAAATTTTATGCTTAATCCTATAGCCCTAGAGAGATTACTGTCTTCAGTAATGAAGTTTATGTTATGATCCCAAGCTTGGTATCAAAAAGGCAATGGTGCAACTGCACTAGGATAATGAAATTCAATAGCGTTATTCTGGTGTTCTGAGATTTTTCCTGAGGTCAGTACTGGGCCCTGAAAGTTATATTCATAGATGGGTTTAGGAAGATGAAGCTCCTTTTAGACTCTGGAAAGGTGGTGGATGTCCACATAGTGCTGGAAACATCTCATATATACTTAAATATATTCACAAACCCCCAACTAAGCTGTAGAAAGGGGGCAAAGTAGGAAGTCCTGCCATTATTAGTGGAAATGTCTAGATTTTTTCCTGTTCTCAGTTAACAATAAAAATAAAAATATAGTACAGACACAAACATGCTTACCAGATTTGGGTGACTAGAGAGATTTCATTTGCTTATATCTAGGCCAGAATAAAAAACTAACTCTGACATATATTTTTCAAATGTTATTGTTGAAGATGCAACAGATCTCCCTGCTTTTATGGTTCTATATTTGAATGCTTCCTTGTTGCCCTGCTGGAAGCATGTCAGCCGATAGAGTCACATTTGTGCTAATTTTTTTTTGCTAATTAACATAAGTGCTTCCTGACACTTCAGCTGGACATAAACAATATTTAGGTACATAAGGGTAACGAAATAAAAGTGTTGAGATGAGAAAGAGGGAAAGGGGAGAAAGAGTGAAAGATACTCACATCTCTCACGGGTTTTTTTGCAGCATGAGAGCTGCACCTTTTATTTCAGGTCCTACTGCTTCCTGTCTGCCATGCAATCTCTGAGGATTTATGCACTGCTGGGCAGAATATAAGTTTCCCATTGTTACTTGACAGTGGCTGCCCCACACTGCGAGTTTAAAAATTCATGAATTTGTAATGCAAGAAAGGGACACCTTTTCTCTACTATATAATTTGAGCACTGCACAAAGGTCAAGACACAAAAAACCTAGTGGAATTAAGTAGATTTTGTTTGTTTCATTCTAAAACACTGAATAGATGTCTATATTAAGAAACAATTACAGTTGCTATTTCTAATAAAGCCAGCAGCCCAGCCCATCTAATAGTCATTGGTGTATAGTAAGAATTCACTTTACACATAGATCGGCTCTCCCTGAGGAAAACTGCACAAATAGAGGGAATCAGAGCTGTGTTCACGTGGGGCGCTCTCCCCTTGCACGTAGGCCTTCATCAGTCTTCTGTTCTTTCTCTCCCAAACCCTTTATTCTAGTAGTTTTCTCCCAGAATGTGTGCTAAATAAGCTTATCGATCATGCTGTTTAGGAATCGACAACAGTGAGCCTTGATACAGGGCAGTGCTGAACTGCTTGCAAATCATGAACTGAGCTTCCTTCTCCCGGATGGGGTTTAGCCCACTGCATGAGCTAGGTGTCTTGGAAGGTAAAAGACACATCCAGCCTCTCTCACATCCTGCCTCTGACACTGCTCCCCATCTTCCAGAACTGGAAAGGAGAAATTCAAACACATCTAGAGCACATAACTGTAATTATTCCTGTCCCTTTTAGTAGGTAGCTCAAATTCATCCCACCAAGCTGTAGGAGCCTCATTGTGGTGCTTTTGCTTTAGGGTCTATATACAGTCTTTAGTGAAAGGAAGGCACCTTCAGTGGATAATTCAGCACATCGACATCTTCAATAGCTTTCTGTATATTGTTTGCATGTCTGTAAAAAACAAGCAATGACTTTCCTAAGTTAGACACACTTGTTAGGTGTCTTAAATTAGGCAGAACAAGACGAGGGTTCCATGCCTTTGTTTGACTGCCTGGACATGCCATAACTCAATGAAGTCTTATAAAACCTTTTTTTTTTTGCTTTTTTTGGTCACAAGGCTTTTGTATTTCCTGGTTATCAATGAGATGATCAGGTTAACTGTGGGATCTGACCATTATACAAGCACTCTAGCTGTGTTTCTCACATGTGCAGTGACCAGTATGAAGTCTGTTCTCACATGGCGCCCTGCTAGGTTATCTGAGTTGCTGGCTGTGGTAGAAAGTGAACTAGCAGGGAAGAAAAATCAGATGTCTGATTTCTGAACTCCTCATTTTTGGCTTTCTGAGGAAAGGAGAATTTGTTTGGGAGATTTTAACATGCAGTGCAAATGGCCAGGAAGCTTATCCATGTTTAAGTTGGCTCTCAAAATAGTACTCTGTAAGCCCTCTTATTGCACATGAAACCTTGAGCTAAATATTGTAGCATATGTGTTGTACCTTGGGCTGCCTTTACTACAGAATTAACTCAAGTTACAAATACAGGTAAGCCCAGCTCAACAAGAGTCACCACACTGTGAAATAACATTTAAGCCAAAAAGCAGTCTCTGTGTTATTGTACAGAGGGATGGTATTACAGCTGACAAATTGTGCTAACAAGGTATAGATTTTACCCCCTGCAGAGCTAACCAGGAAAATAAAGCATGGAGAACCCACTCTCAACTTCAAAGTGACTAAAATATCACATAAATGTAAACTAATATGTTCAAAACCTAGTGCAGTGGCTACACCATATAGCAATCTAAGTATTGAGCTACCTAAGGTAATATGATAGCCACCAGTCAAGCGTAGTGCTGAACACATGAAGTCAGTTAAGCTACTTGCAGAGGATAATATATCTATTCATTCTAGACCTTTTTCTGTGGCTTTAAAATATTAGTTAAAAATGCTAGTTCCTAATGGGCATTGTAATAGATACACTTTAAAAACCTCCTTTTCCAGCCACAATTTTCAATGAACAACTTTGAACCAAGAGGTCTAATTTTGATTATTTTTTAAATATTTCCAACTTTTCTTGCTTTTTCAACTGTGAAGTTAAAGAAGTGTGAGAAAAATTATCTGTTCCCCCACTACAACATTCTTTGGCTTTTTTTCCTCACCATTTTAAACTGAAAGAAATAAGAAAAGCATGAAGAAGAGAGGAGATATTTTGCTACTTTCTTTACTTACTTAACCTTCTTTTAGTAAGTGCAGAGGGGTAGGGGGGAAACTATTGTAAAAGAAGCTGATGAAAGGAGAAACCAAGAGAATTCCAATCTAGGAAAAGTCCAAACAGAAAACTGAAAGCCAGAAACAAATTGCCTAAATTAAGATTTCAATGTGAAAAGCATGGTACCTAGCAGTTCAAATTGGCTACTCTCCAGAAATCCTTAAGCCTATAGGCACCAAAATCCCTGGACAAGCCTGCCTTTGACAGGATAGTTAGTTCTTTGAATGTCTGGATTTTTAATTTCAAAACATTTTACCTTCAAAATTTAGGTTTTTAAAGAGAAGTTGAAGAAAGGTCACATGACAAAAATATAGCAAAAATAACCCAAAATCTGCCTAGGGTTGAGCAAAGTGCTTTACATTTTTCAAAGTTAGCATGTTCTCTTTCCACTCCTCTCCTTATTTTAACCTTTAATTTTATTTTTGGATACATCAGAAGAGGAAACCAAAATATACATTTTGCCCATCCTACGGGCAGGGTCCACTATACCTCATTTGAACTAGCCCATATACTCTCCTAAATAAAGGGAAAGAGTTATCTCTGTAACAGTTCAGATAATGTTGAAGTATCTTCAGGCAAGCTGTACTACAAAAACATTTAATTCTCTCCATTTGCTACATAGGAAACATAAGTGCCTCTCTGTGATGCATACTATGCACATTTCACCAAATAAGTCCTATTCCCAATGCCAAATTTCTCTGTATAAACAGTAACAAAAGGTGTCTTTGAAGTCTTCTGGTGGAACTCCTGTCCACTTAAGTTTAGGTATCTAAGTCATGTGGACAGGATTTTTCCCTGGAATCTTTGAAAGGCACTTGTCGTCCTTAATTGGGTTTATATAGATCTTACTATTCATTTTAAGAGAACTGATTAACCAAAGTGTAGGTGGCTAGGGTGTAGGTGTAGGTTAGGTGCCTGCAGTAGCAGGCTCGATCATACCCCAACGACATACGAAGCAGCAACACAAGGCTGCTAATGTAGATAAAGCTCGTTATGTGAAGAACACTGATTTTAAGTCCAAAACTATTTGACCCTTTTAATATGTTTATTCTACCAAGGAATATGCACAAAAAAATCACTGATATGCACAGCTGAAGGAATAATAACTGTACAAGCAGCTAAATAAAATTAGAAAGGCAAGCAGTTAGATGAATCCAGGTTGATGCAACTGCATCAACCCCAGCAAGCCTGCCAATGTCTCATGTCAGGTGCAGAAGAGCATAAACAACAAAGTGTATGTTGGAATATACACTGAGCAGGATATAGATTAGGTTATAACATTTTGCAGTAGAAGCAATGCATTTTATGCCTAAGGCTTATAGTATTTTTTCAATTACTATTTAAAACATTCACTTCCCAGAATAAGGCGGTCCATTCATCCTATTACTTCCCATTCTGCTAAAAATATTTATTTTGATAGCTATTTTAAGTGCTCAGATCCCAGAATGAGGGGGATCCATTCATCCTATTAATTCCCGTCATACTAAAAATATCTTTACCCTTCTTTGCCAGGCAACAAGCCTGGTTTCAGTCATGAACAGTATTTTAAAAAAAATACCAGTGCTGTTTGAAATCTGTGAAACAGAACTGAACCATAAGCAATACTTCCCAGCTCACCACCTATGAGTTAAACAGATTGTTTAACTAAAAGGAACTGTTGGGGGTGAAGGAAGAGAGAGAGAGAAAAAAGGAAAATACATGTTATGAGTTGGCGTCAAACCTATTGTTTGAATCAAGTCCGCCTCATATAACTATCATCAGTGACTGCAGGCACAGCTTTGTTACTGTTTTCCTCTTCAGTGGCACTTCATTCACAGATTGCTGTCCCCGAAGAGTACGTTGTGTTTCTGGGACTCACCAAGCTATCCCAGGTTTAGGCTGCTGTATACGGAGGTTTTAGCGCAGTTGCTGATGATCTTGGTGGTCACCCTGCTTTCCAGAAGCCATTCTGATCGCTTAGCTGATATGCTGTCACCCATCAGTCGCAAGGAGGCAGATCCCCCGTGCCAGGCTGCAAGTCTCATCACAGCCTGGCACGGGCTGGCGCTTTATAAAATTTGCGACGGCAAGGAGGATGCCAAAATGGAGCAATCCTTCTTTCTTTCCTAGAGCTCTTTACACCAGACGTCTCCCCTCAAGGTAGATCAGGTGGTTGGGGGTCAGCTTCTACCCGTGATCATGCCTTGTGGCCCTGAACTTTCATACGAGAACATCCACAGTTCACCCAGCTTTTCAGCGCAGCTGCCTTTAACAAAAAAGCTTCCAAAATACTGACAAATATACATGCAAAAACACGCTCTGCTCACTGGCATGTGCCATCAACCTTCTTTCACAGCAGTATTTCTGCCCCTTTGGGCATCCAACCTGCTGAGCCCTGAGAAGGATGCTGTTGTTCTCCCTCAGGCCTCAGGCCACGAGCACCTTTCTGAGGACAGTCAAGGTCACTAAAAACGTTGGCTGGATGATTTTTTTTTGTGGTTTATTAAAGCACAAGTAAATAAAACCAAACTTTTTAGCAAGGAGGTGGATAAAGAGCGCTCTTACACCTCCTTCTAACATATTTATTTCTGTCTCTCTGTGCTGTATTTAGCTTTTATAGCTTTAAGAGTAAGCCACAGCCTTGTTGCTCACACACAGGGCACTAAACCTGAACAGGAAACAAATCTGAATTTACTAGCAAAATAAGTGGCTAAGAATTCTCTTAGGAAGTTGCAAACTAGGGAAGATATTTTCTGAGTGAAGGGATAATCTACATTTTATCATTTAGGTAAGCTTCTAGACAACAACAACAACAGCAGGAACAACAGTACTTCTATGTTTAGGGAAATGCAATAAATGTAAGCATTTATAATAATAGTAAATGAAGTCATTTGCAACAGAAATCAGACATATAACGCTACCTTCTGCATTATGCGACATAATGCTGGCCATACTATCTAGATAAAACTTTGCTGTTCTCCAGTAGGCTTTTATCTCTGGATCTCTGAATCATCTAAAACACGCAGCATTCATTAAGGACACCTTGACGACAGCCCTATTTTTGGTTCAGACGACACTAAGTGCAATGTGAAGACTAGCCCAAGCCTGGGAGGCCAAATCACCATTTCTTGTACTACCATACCACAGAGATTGGCCCGGTGGCTCAGCCGCCCCGAGTAAGTAGGAGGAGACAGGACACACAGACTATCTTAATTTCTTTGCACTGGCTCGGGTACACAAGGTGCCCATCTGAAGGGTTTAGCAGTGTCAACGACCTCCTCTGCTTTATGGGATCTCAGCGACTTACTTGCTCCCGGCAGCTCCCACAGGGGCTTCCCTGCCTTCTTCTTTCAGCTGAACCTTGAACTCCTGCTGCCTTTTCTGAAATTCAAAAGTGAGCGCCTTTCCCAAGGTCACATGGAAAGTGTGCAGCAGAGAAGAAAGCAGCGCACTTAACACCCTTAACAGCAGATCTCTTAGCACTCAGCACTCATATCTTGCACTAAGATCGGTTAAAGCCCTGTACTTTAACTACTGCATTGTGTTTATTTTGATAAACAAACCAAGTGAGAATTAAAGCCCAGAGTCTCACATGGAACCAGAGGGAGAGATGAACTAACCCAATCGAATTGTGGAGTTTTTTTATTGAACAGGATAAATCTGATATTCTAGCACCGTGTTAGTTCCCTTTTCACTGTGTTTGTCTTGTATAAAATACATTTGACAGAGTAAAAAAAAAAAGACTATATTTATCATAAAGGTGCACCTGTGATTGTAAGAAAGCTTAGAATTATGTCATGAAATGGACAAAGAGAGTGCTGACAGAGAAAGAAAAAAATTTAAATTTTTAAAACTCTAAATAAATGCTGTTTCTTTATTAATAGATATTTAATTTCAATGCCTAATGAATGCAGATGAAAAAAAAATCTATGTCAAAAATTCAGTACCTTTCCTCTTTGGGGAAAAGGGAAGGCATCCCCAATGAGATGCTTTGCAATTCCTGAAAAAAAAAATGCAAGATATATGATACTTATCTTTTTGATCTTTCTGAAATTAACAACTCAAGTAGGAAAAATATTACAAAACTCCTCCAAACCACATGGTCCACAGAGTCTCAAGATTTACTATGGATCTTATAACAGCAAAGCAGACACAAGAGCGGGACTCACTGCCTAAATACAGGTGTCTACAGTAGTTTTAAATACTGCCTGGTCTCCCACTTTGTCTTTAGCTGTCAGCCCAAGAGGGCACAGTCTCCTCTAGATCCTGGGTCATATCTACCTACCGTATGCATGTATATTTGAAATCCCACAGGTTACCTAAGGCAGGACACAGGAACCCTTCTGTGCTGGATATCTCAAAGCATTAGATACCAAAGTACCTCAATCCCATCCTTTTAGCCTGGAGGAAAGTTCTTACTGCATCCCTTCCCTGCACAAAATTCTGTGAGGGAAGTGTAGCATCTGCCACACAGTCTATTGAAGATGAATACTCTTTTTCTACTTACATGTTTTCTTCTTAGTGGTTCTACAAGTGTCAGAAAAAATTCTGTAAGTTTTGTTTGAGTTAGCACTATGTCAGACAAGATTAGAAAGGTGTAGCCAAAAAAAGAAGCCAAACAATCGAAAAGGGAAAAAGGATTCCTGTTTAATAAACAGGTCTGAGAAACAAGATGTCAGATTCACAGTAAGACAGCCATCAGATAATATCAAAGATACTGTCCTTTTAGGAATGTGAAAAGGAAATGACTCGTCTATATTAGAATTTGTGCAGTATCTATCATCATAACCACTACATGCTCTGAGTATGGAAAAGTAATGATACAAAAGCTGCTAAGCAATTGTTAAGCAAAACTAGTGCATAATCCTTAAAGCCCTAAAGGGCCGTTAGTCTTAAGCACAGGAAGACAGAAAGAGGAATGAATTCCTCTGAGGGGAAGAAAATTCTAGAGAGGAAAAGCTTTGCTCCAAGCCAGTGTTCAAAATTAGGATATGGCCTCCCAAACAGGCAGTCTAGCAGATCCAGGAATCTATGTTATTATTTATGCTGCTAATAGTGCCACTGAAATCAAAATAGTTTTGCTGAAGACTCTGACGAGTATCTATTATTCTTTGTTACATTTAGTCTTGCAAACCCTCAAGAGCTCTTAGGGGTGCTTTGGTGTGGAATGTGCCAGATTCCGGTTACTCCCTTCCCCTCCCCAGGGGAGAAAAAGTGTTTTGATAAAGTAGGTTCCTTTTCTTTTTTCTTTTTCTATTTCTTTCTCTTTTTCTTCTTTTTCTATCTCTTTCTCTTTTTCTTTTTCTTTTTCATTTTTTCTTTTTTAACTTTATTTTTTCTTCTTCTTTTTTCTTCTTCTTCTTCTCTGTTTTCTTTTTCATTTTCTTCTTTTTCTTTTTCTTTTTCTTTCTTTTTTCTTTTTCTTTTTCTTTTTCTTTTTCTTCTTTTTCTTTTTCTTTTTCTTTTTCTTTTTCTTCTTTTTCTTTTTCTTTTTCTTTTTCTTTTTCTTTTTGTTTTTTCTTTTTCTTTTTCTTTTTCTTTTTCTTTTTCTTTTGTTATTGTTGCTCCTTTTTCTTGGCTCACAGGCACCAAGAACGAGAACTTCCCAGCCAGGCAATGGAGGAAGGAGTGAAATGGGATTTCTCAAACAACCAAATGATCCATGGAGCACTCAAAGGCAGGCAGATGTTTTCAACATTAAACTGAGCCTCTAAGAAAACAATAGGGCAACATTTCAAAATCCTTACGCAAATTTCGCTCATTCAGCTCTTTTTCTAAAGCCTGGGGACAATGAAAAAAAAACCTAGAAGATAATTCACATGCTCATCCCAATATGGTACTCATCAAGAAAAGCTCCTTGCCTTTGTCCACAGGGATTTTGCAAGATTAATTTACACATAGTCTTCAGCAAATCTTTTTAAGCCTGATGAAGCTAAAAAAGATATTCAGTCTATGATATTTTAAAGTAGGTGAAGTACCACAGCTATTTCTAGGTGGGAACATGCTTGTGCCACAGCTGCAGAGCTTCAACACTTCTTTTTTCCTTCCAGTATCTTTGTGCCAGCCTTCAGAGGATGCATTATGAGATTGGGATCTGGCTGCTGTACACAGGGTATCCTCAATTTATTTTACCATGTAAATCCAAGTGGTTTCAAGTGCCTTTATTTCTTCATTTTGAAAAGCTGCAACCAGAGACACTATGGTCAATAGTACTTTAAAATCTAAATGTGGTTTATTTTGCACTTAAAAAAAAAAACATTTAGACAGAAAGGGTGAAAGGAGAGTGTTAGAGCAGCAAAAAAGCCTATGTTCATATTCAGTCTTACCTAAACCAACAATTCCATATAGTTATAATAGGTTTTCCTTTAAAACACAGGGACAGTACAGTATTAAGTTTGTATTTTCTTGAATGTCAGAGCCCTTGGATTTGGTCAATTTTGTTTTTCAGGTCTCTCCAGTATCTTCAAAAGAAAGTGTTCTTCTTTTATGGTTTTATTTTTTCTTAAAAACTGCCATGACTTGCGTGTGTCAGCTACTCTCTAGCCTACTGATCACTGATAAAGCATTCCTTCTATCTCTGAGCTTTTTTGTTTTTCTCTGATGTCCAGTAAGCTGTCTGAGAAGTTAGACTCATTTGATGCATTTGCATCAAATGCAAGAACCATCATGTATGTGAGTCAGACACACCACTTCCCTGGTGCAAGATGCTTCTGGTAGCTCCAAGGAAGCCCAGCTGGCTTGGTCTCTAGAGAGAAAAGCTACAGTAAGAGATCGAATGATAATCCCACTCTGCTACGCCCCAACACACAGAGCACACATGCACACACAGAGTCTTGTCCATGCTACTGATCATCTTTGGCAAAAATACAGAAAAACACTCTCTCAAAATTATATAGAAACAGGCTCTTTTCCTGCAATTACAAAATCAGTTCCACATCCTCAGCTTAAAACACTGTCAGATCAGTATCTTAACAAGGCACCAATTTCAATTAGCTCTTTTGTTTCCCCAATTGCTGGATCTTAAAAATACTATAAATCTAGAACCAATTCAGGCCAAAGATAAATCTCAGAGTGAACTGTCATTTGCAGTCCCCATGTGCAAAAGATCTGCATTTGGAGGAAGAGAAGGAAACATTTTTGTGGTAATGCTTGCTGTTCTAATAGGAGAGGAAGAGGCTATTTGACATCTCATCAGAGGTTTGGAATATAGAAGTAATTCCAGCACAGATTAGTGGGCATAAAGTGCAATTGAGGAGGATGTTAAGGTGGCAAATATACATAATTTATTTCATAGCTCCATAGTTTAGAGAGAGAAAGAGAATACAAAGATATAACACTGCTCAGCTGACAAAACTCCATCACCAACAAGAAATAAAGTATATAGACTCTCTCTCTGTTAAGGAATCATTTTCTCCCTACTTTTTTACCCATTAGGCAAGCTATTTTTATCTGAATAGCAATCACCAAATGGAAATTCTTACTCTTACACTGGCTTGGACTATTTCGATACATTTGTTTTTCTAAGGCTTCCAGAAAGAAGTGCGTGGAACTTGTTCAGATTCATGAGTCTGAAGCAGGGGGAGGAGGGAAGCAGCTTTTAAAGAAGTTATGCTTTTCAGCAACCCCATCCAGACACATAAATTGATTTAGTTTTTACGGTAATAAAGGCAGCAGGAAATTATTTGCCAGCTGGCCTTTTTCCTCTTCCTGGATTACACACCTCACTCCTACCCGTGTCATTTTTTTCAGCATCGAAATCAGTGTTTTACTGTGTTTCCTCCACAGTAAAATGACCGCGTGATTGTAGCGGAAGCTGGCACATCTTTCCTACCTTGATCTTGCTAGAACAGAAAAGAAAAGCAGTAGCAAGATGCAGCATTATAGAGTTTCATGGATGCACAAGAGTACAGACTTGACAACATTGTCACTTGTCTTGGTTGTTACTGAAGCTATGGAAATTACATTAGCACAAGGGCTGTAACTCAGGCTATAATCCTAGTTTAATTCTGCTGTGTAGGTTAGCCTTATCCATACTATGAGAGTGCTATATGAGGTATTCAGATGCTTAGTCCCATGGCAGATCTCTTAATGCCTGTCTATCTGTTAATGCCTTTTGCTAATAGATGGTTTCAAAACACACACTGCACTTTGGGGCATTGACCAGCTAATTCTTCAGAAGGATATAGCTGAGATATCCAAATCTGCTAATTAATGAATAGGGAGTTTAAATTCACATTAAACGTAATTGCACATCTGGCACATTATCTAGGTAATGCCCAGTTACTGCCTCTGTTTGCAAGTCTATCATGACACTTATCATAGGCAGGATCTGAACATATGCAGGGATGCCAGATGTCTCTAGCCCTTGTTACCTTGGAAAGTGTTAAGTGCTGAACTTTATGTAACTGATAAAGGAGACACGGAATTTCGGCCCTGTTGTCTAGTGCATAAACATGAGACTGGGCATTAGGTGACAGAGCTCAGATGTATGAAATCATCCTTTAGACAATTATTAATTTACCCCACATCGAATGTACAGGCTTGCTGCCTCAAATCCTGGTTCTGAAATGGACTTGATGTATCCTCATGTATAAACTGCTTAAACTGCAAAAGACTCAAGTTTTCTCCATAAGCAAAATGGTGAATCCCACAACAAAAAGTACTGTAAAGGGAGACAATGACTGTTTTGGGATTAAATA
Source organism: Struthio camelus (assembly GCF_040807025.1). Classification (NCBI taxonomy): domain Eukaryota; kingdom Metazoa; phylum Chordata; class Aves; order Struthioniformes; family Struthionidae; genus Struthio; species Struthio camelus. The sequence continues at coordinate 177,682,463 of NC_090942.1, read as the reverse complement.
CTTCTGATGGAAATCACACATCTCCTGAATCCACGTTCCTTTTTCTGGAGTTTTTCACACACACACACACACAAAATCTTGCATGTGAATTTGTTCAGCAGTTATTGAAAACTGACCTGATTCGTTAGAAGTTTTGAGAACTTGAAAGTAATCATATTTTGTGAGGGGAAAAATGTCCTGGTTAATAATTCATTCAGCACCACATGAAAAGTCAGAGAATTAAAAATCCATCTTGCCGCTTTCTCACTTTGACAAGTGCAATTCTATCAAGACCAAGCATGATGATCAAAAAGTGAACAGGATATTTAATAAATATATTTCCATCATCTCTTCCTAGACTTACTGGAATATTTTATTCAATTAAAGTAAATTCAAATATAAAATTAAAGAATGCCCCAATTTCTAAGTGCTGTGAACCGCTGCTAAAGATGCATTAAGAGATGTTTTAAAATCACTGAAAAATAGACAGTATAAGATTTCATTGAAAGCAGACCTACCACAATTTTTGTTTGTCCAGGCAAGGTAAAATTCCTATCAGTCATTGCTATAAGAGTTATATTCTGTCTACAATTTGGTGCTTCTTAATTCCACTCCAGGTTATTACAATCAGCAACATACAGAGACCATAGAAAACACCAGCTACAGATTTATCTATCCAGTAGTGTCAGGCTGCAAAAGTCTACTTAGGAGGGAGATCTTTAATCATACCGCTTGGCTCCCTGAGGTAAGCAAACCATTCATATGAAAAAGGGTTTGCAGGCCTAGGCCTCTCATTTTGCTGTTTTTCAGCATCAGCATTCATTTTCATAGAAGACTACCACAAGGAAAAGGGATCTAAGCTGCTCTCCAGGTCTGTAAGTGGATAGGAAGTAATGACCTTCAATTCCAGTGCTGCAGCTGAACATCAAGAAAAACTTGTAAACAGTGAGGATAACTGAGCGCTGGGATAAGACTGTGACACATGCCTAGGGAGCTGTGGGAATCCCCATCATGGGAAGTTTTTGAGAACAGGTTGCGCAGACTTCAATGAGGATATCAGCACAGCACTTTTAATCTTTTTAATCAATTATCCCACTTTATGGCAGGAGGACAGGTAGAGACTTTTGAGGGACCTAATGTTGTCCCTCGAAATTATTTTCCTGTAATTTTAAGAACTAGTCTGTAGTTGAAACCATCAGATTTTTCTTCTGTAGAGAAGTCCAGCACACACATAAGATTCACCCTGCTGATTAGAGCTATTATTATTATGAAGCCATTGCCTTTCATCTGTTAATTACCAAAGCCAACTCAACTGTGGAGCATTAATAATTCTTATAGGTGGTAATGCCATGGCTACAGTTGCCATGGCTTCAAAAGGAAAGAATTCTGAAGGAAGTATTTTATGGAAAAGAAGCAACTCCCAAAATAAGAAATTACTAACACACCAAGATGTAAAAATAAAGGGGTTATTCAGAATTAAACTCCCTACAGAGCACTACTCTGACCTCCAGGAAGATAATGGATAGAGTAGGTAGATTCTTCTCCTTCTCTGATAAAAAGCTTACTGTTTTACTTTGTCTGAGGGAGTCACTGATGAGACCATACCATTCTGTGAAACCATGTACTGCTTCAGTATTTGCATATATATATTTGCGAGAGTTTATAGAGGTGAAGTGCTATTGTCTGTAGGAAAGTGCAGTACTGTATGAAGTACAATGTGAATAGCTGGAAGCAAATCTGTTACATTTCTGCTGCTTTAAAGCATTCATAGGACCCCTGTGTATGCTGCAGAGGAATCTCAAGGGATGCTCTCAAACATTGCTGGAGAAATCATGGAGGGTTTTTTTCGTGGTCTTGTACAAGGAATGTGATATGAAACTTAGCTATCTGAACAGATGTCCCTGCTAGGGGAGGAAAAGACAACAACAATTCCAGATGACCTGCTGCACTTTTGACTTTTCAATCCCATTTGTCCAACAGTAAGATCCTCCCCGATATTAAAAAAAATACACAGTGATGTCACTATCTACTGCTTTTTCCCCATTATCCAAACTCCAGGTAGGTACCATGGTAGGAAATTCTAAACAAAAGCAGAGGGGAAGAGATTACTCTGCTTGGGGTAGAAGGGAAGACAGAACTTTGAAATACTACAGTTTCTCTGTAATGTTATTTTCTCCTCATTTTGGCCAGCACTTCATCCAGGGAAATCTGATCTCATAGTGTCTTAAACAAAGATTTATTGGCTGATAGCAGAATCTGTGGGTGTGTGAAAAGCCTGACAAAAACCTTAAGAATTTATTTATGGCTGCAAATATCACATCCATATGGGAAAGTTCATTTGCCTTGAACTTTTTTTCAGACGTTGTAGAGACTGTTATTGATTTAATAGTCTACTGGAATAAAAAAAAAAAGGGAGAAAAGCTAATTATGGTAATAGGAACAAGGATTGTATAATTCCATTAAAAAAATTAGTTACTTCTCTTCCTCTATCATGATTTTTCCCTAACCACAATTCTCTGTTCATTAGGAGATAATTACCTTCACTGTGAAGCAGACTGTAAATGCACTGTTTACACCAAGAGCAGAAGATTTCAGAGTTACATTTCTTGTCAAAAACATTATTGCCGTTGATGCAGTCTGAGTGTATTACATCAGATAGGTCACTAGACATGCAAGTGGAGCTGTGTACATTTGGTAATGGTTCAAAATGATTTTATTCCATAATGGACATTTTTAAGAAGGATGATTTTACTGATTAGCCTTTTCATTCCAGACCATTGCTGTCAACATACTGAAAGCAGTGCCAGCAAGAACCCCCTTACTTCTTATGTTACCATCATCTGCCTCTCCCACTTTTCAAACATAGGCAGCTTCTGAGTAACGTGCCTTGTTTCTCACATGAGATGAAAAAGTGGCGCTACAATAATGCAGTGCTAAGCTATCTTGCAACTGAATTGCATGTATGTGCATTAATTAATCTTCACAGTACCTATATAAGGTAGGTAATTAATCACCATAATCTTCATTTTAATAGATGAGAAAATCTGAAACACAGGAAAGTGAGAATGTGCAGCAAGCCAGAGCTCAAGAGTCTGTCTTGCTCATCTCTCTCATCATTTGTCTATTTTGTGCTGTCTCTCTACATCAAAATTTTAGGCTGCCCAGTAGCTTATTTCACTGGTCAGAAGCACCATAGCAGTAAGGAAGGCCTTAGATGAGTAGTAGGGAGTGCCCAGCCTTCCTCAAGCACTAACCTTCTCCAGACCAAGCATGTGTTAATGTAATGACAACCTAAAGATAATGGGTAATACACAGTGTGGCCAAAATTAATCCATCTAATTAAACATCTAAGTTACCAACACAGTTGCTCTTTTCCCATCCTTGATAGGGAAGAGCGTTTGGTGTATCCAGAAGAAGATTCAAGCTGCAGAAAATCTGAGTTGCCGCATGTTAACACAGAAAGCATGTCCTCCTGCTAATAGCCTGACTCCTAGTTAAAAAAATCCCTGACCCTAATTTCTCCTTTCTATTATAACTCTCCTACTACTTGCTGAATGTGCCGTTTCCACAGTGGCATCTGAATTTGCATGTAGTAATACTCATCAAGCAATAGTAATGGGTAATAATTGCTTTACCATGGACTTTCTAAATTCTTTATTCCCACAAGGTCCTGGAAGCCCAATGCTGTAAAGTTAGGATATGTTCCTTACTTGAAGAATTAAAGGATTTGAAATATTAAAAAGTGACATACAGCACAGTATGCAAAACAGCCTAGAAATGATTGCAGAACTATTTTATTTTCTATCTTGTACAATAAAGCGTCACAGAAAAAAAAAAGGTTCTGGACAAATGGAATAATGAGAAAGTAATATAATCTGTGAGTTTTGTGTCTTTCATGAGTTAATTTTAAAGGGCCAAACTATGATATCATTATTTCTGATGCAGAGGAATGATCTTACAAAATCTGTGGGTGTGTTGTTACACAAAGACCTAAATAAAAGGAAGATCCAGCCACCAGCTAGAGAAAAGAAAAGGAAAAATAAGTCAGATTCTCCTATATAAATTTCTACAGATTGTTTTCGCAGACAGGTAGAATTTATCCTGACCTTCAGATAAAATAGAAAATGAGGGACTGTGTTCTGGTCCCTCTGCAGATTGGAAGTGCAGTCAGAAGCTGAACAAGTGCCACAAGAATAATCTATTCTTTGGTTCTGCATATGAAATGAAAAGCTGAGGAGGCAAAATGAAAATTTGGAGAAAAAAAGGTATCATAAAATGAATAAAACAGTGTTTGGGGTGAAGAAAACATTTAATTCAACTGAAAATGAAAGTTTTCCCTTCCAGATATTGCAATAGCTAAAAAGAAGAAGAAAAGGAAAAGGAAAAGGAAAAGGAAAAGGAAAAGAAAAAGGAAAAGAAAAAGGAAAAGAAAAAGAAAAAGGAAAAGGAAAAGGAAAAGGAAAAGAAAAAGAAAAAGAAAAAGAAAAAGAAAAAGAAAAAGAAAAAGAAAAAGAAAAAGAAAAAGAAAAAGAAAAAGAAAAAGAAAAAGAAAAAGAAAAAGAAGGAAAAAGGAGAAAAGGAGAAAAAGAAAAAGAAAAAAAGAAAAAGTGCATGAAAAGTTAATCCTAGGAGCCATTCATAAAACCACAGCAGGGATGTGGCAGCATTTGTCACCTCTCTCCAGAGTGTACTGATTAGAGCATTCATTTGGGTTTAAATCCCCCTTGCCACTCAATTTGGAAGGAATTGAGCTCAAGTTTCCCTCTTTTAGAGGCCCAGCCTAAGGAATCTGTCTCCTTCCCAGTAACCATTTGATTGTAACAATGTGATTTTGAAGTGGAGCATGTCCAACAGAGAGAAAGAAAAACTGAGGGTGTGATACTCGATTGCTCAGTGGGAAAGGTCCCACTGAGTAGAAGAAGAAAGAACATGTCCAAATTACCTTCCAGAATCAGACAGAGGTGGGCTTTGGGGTCTTCGAATTGTTGGGCTAGTGCCCTAATCATTAGCATTATGGGCGCTGGAATTCCTTCAGCAAATGCTCTTTATAAATTCAGCTAAAAAAAAGGGAAATGCTCTGTTTTGGAAAACACTGAAACTAATCTTTTTGACATTGCCAACACTTTTTTGTTTTTTCTTTGCTTTTCTTCAGTTAGAGATGTTCTTTCTGTTTGACCGGAATTTGCCACTGGTTTCCATTTGAATTTTGAATTTTTTCAAGTCATATACTGCTTGCTAGAAAAAGAAAGTTACTAGCTCCAGTTAAAGCTTTTCTCAGATAACCTTTGGCTTTCAACTCATACACCACCTGCACATTCAGTCTCCAAACCAGCTTCACTACTCTGTTAGTGAAGCCACACGTCTATGTTGTCTTTCGGTGGCTGCCACGCTCAGAAACTTGATTTCACCTTGCAGTGAGAGGTTAAGGAAAAATTAATTTAATCTGAAGTTGCTAACCTTTTGGTAAATTCCCCATGAAGTTCTGTAAAAGCTTATATACATATCCTTGAGCCTCTTTGGGAGTACAAACCCCCAAACTCTCAACCTGAAGACGTCTCATGAAGTGAGTGAAGGAGGAAAGCCAATGTAGGTTTAGTCTTTTCTGCTTCTCCTGAGCCTTGTGCTATCCAGTCCCAAGACTGCTCAACAGCATGAGCTGGCACAACTGAGTCTGGTGTTTAATTGATTGTGACCCTTAAAGGCCCTTCTGGCAGTGTTAGGGGTCTAGGGGTCAGACAGAGCCCTGTCTGCATCCTCTCACCTTGGCCTCCCCCCCAGCCACGTTGCTTTGCTGCCACAACCCCTGCAGGTCCAGGAAGATGAGAAGAAATCTCCATAAGGCTGAGGCAGTCCTTGGTGTCACTGCGTGCTACCAGAGAAAAAGGTAGCACGCTATCCAGCCCATCAGCAAGGTCCTGTAAGAAAGATCCAACTCTCTCAAATGAGCTTAGCAAGAATGATTTCTGTCTGGTTAATATTAGTATTTCTCCCTGATTTTATCAGCATAGATTTTCCTATTTTTCCTAATTTGTTCCCTTCGATAGCTGTTTGCATTAGGATGTGAACATCAAAGGCATGGAAATGGTCTAGCTCTCTTGTTTCTACAGCTGATGATATGGTAGTATTTGTGCTAGCTGATTCCAAGCCAGTAACAGTATCTAGGCAAAACACTTAACCACCTGCAACAGTTTAATGTTGAATACAGTTAAAAAGCTTTGACTTCCTGTGGCTCTGATATAGCTGAGTTTTAACAAAGGAATAACAACATACAAATCCTAACAAGGTAATTATATATTGTTATGGAGTAGGCTGGACCTCATGGAAACTGATGGGTATAACCCTCTGGTGAATGTGTGTACCCTTCACTGGAGATGACTTAAGAAACTGTCATGTTATTTTATAGAACTGTTCTACTCAGGCAACAGAGACATCCTCATAAACTCTGCACAGACAGGTTATTCATATATTTTTTCCACGAAAGAGGGCTTTTAGACATGTTTTAGTGGGAGTATCAGTGTTCAGAAGCATGAAAAGTAAAGAAGAAAACAAATACACAGGGACAGTTTACATGAAGATGATTGCTCACGAATGGGAGCATGAGAACGATGGCAAGCCAGAAGCAGCAGCCTGCCAAGCATAAGAGAAATAGAAATGAGGAACAGGTTTGCTACACTGGAGATTACGAAGGATAATAGGCAAAATAAGGAGATGAGGTGTCAATAAGATAGCAACTAGCCCTATGCTAAGGCAATGGGAGATGACTGAGACATCTGAGAACCAGAGGCTGAAGAAGAATATGAATTGAAATGTAGACTATTCAAAACAGAAGACAGAGACATCTGCAGACAAAAGGCAGAAGGGAAGAGAAAGAATCAGATATGCATCTCTCTTGCAAAGAAAGTCCATCAGATTTGTTAACAGAGTGCTTCCAGCATACCGAGGGCTGTAAAGTCTGCCAAGGGCATGGGGGTGTAACATGGACCTCAAGCAGAAAGAGAGAATCAGGAAAGAAATAGTGAAGGTCTGCTGATGGTTCATGCTGCAACAAGCACTATGGGCAAAACTAAAACCAATAGAACGATGCTCCAGACTAGCCTCCTAAAAGGAGCAGTGAGGAGATAAGGAGGGAATGAGGAGATAAAGAGCCTGACCACTTTTAAGGAGGGGTTTAAGAGCATGGTTATTAACATCATTGGTTGTGGTGGGGGTGGGTTCAGGGATGCAGGCAGTTTCACCAGTCCCATATCCCTGGAGAAAGATGCAGTGGGGATCTCTGGTGGTAGGAGTAACGTAGTGATTCTGGAGGCTTTTGAAATCAATGGCAATGACTTTTCAAGTAGAGCACGTTACATGTGATATTTGTCTTTACTGTAGCCATAAAAAGTCCTCTAAGACTAAACTGTGCTCTCATTGCAGTCAACTGGGAAAAGACGCACCTACAAAGAATGATTTATCTCATCTACCTTCAGTGCCCACTTTAGGATGGTATAAACTGCCTTTCTGGAGAGAACTCTTTATCAGCTATAGCAGGAACCAAGTGGCTTAGATTTAGACAAGAAATTGTAGTTGGCTGAACACAAGTGACATGGATCCCACACATTAGGTCATCTTTCAGGAAAACCATTTCCAGCTGATGGTCGAGAAATAGCTTAATCCAAAGCCTGTTCATTTCCAGTGTAAGTGACAGCTTATATCCATAAAGAGATTTTTTTTCTGCAGTTGAGATTTTGAATAACTGTGTCAAAGAAGCTGCTTTCTAGTAATAGACTTATTATTCCTAGAAGAAAACTTCATCATCTAGATGTATGCTGACCTGGAATGCATAAAGATACACATTAATTTTTTTTTTCAATTATTAAAGTTGAGGGGAAAAAGGAGTAAGAAAAATATTTGTAATTGTTGAGACTTCAATGTTTTAGTTGTCATAAAATCTGATATTTCAAGTGTTAAAAGTGTGAAATTTGGGAATGTTTTTATTACTTGTAATAATATGCACATGTACATGGCACATTTTAAGGGCTAGATATTAACATGTCTAAAGGGAATGTTAAGTGTTATGACTAGTTTTTTTTCCAGACAAATTTCTTAAAGAAAGACAATTTAAGCTGGAAGTCACTGCCTGTATTTGGATTCCCAGTATTTGGGAACTTATCCCAGTATCTTCAACTCATTTAGTTACACTATGTTCCTTTTATAAGTGTAAATGGATCCCATCTCCCAAGGACAATTCATGTTACATTAAGACAGACATTTATAATAAGTCAGAAGAACCACTTTCCACCTATTTTCTTCCATTCAATATCAATTAAGCTGGAGGCAATTGTCTCAGATTACTAACTTTCTGATATCTAAAATTAAGGATGATATTCCTTCTCTAAATGTCTGGGAAGATCCAGCTTTTCCAAGGATATGATCTCCCTGTCCCCAGTAACTACACCTATGCTCTTCTTGAACATAGAAGTTTCTTTCTGCCATTATTTTTCCGGGGTGCCTCTCATGCAAGGTCAGAAAATGAGGCTGGAGCACAGCTGCAAACAGAATCATGGTCTCTTGTCTCTGAGTGCAGCATGCTATTTACTGCACTGTGTTGTCTCCCGTTCCTATGCTTCTGTTTACAACCAAAAGCAAGATCAAGTCCAATTTATGTAGCTATTTGTATGCAAATTAGGGGATATTTTCAGATGTTTTCAGCTTCATGTAGGAGGCAGGCAGCACTTAAAAATGTGTTTCTTCCCAGTATGATAGCAAGGTTTTCACTTTCTATTTTGCTCATCCTGTGCTTGTTGGCAGACTCTTTCCTGCCACTGATTTATAAACCTTTTAAAACCTAGCATGTCACACACTTCATTGCACCCAACAGGGACTCCATCTATTTCTTAGGTTCCTCTCCTGCCTCCCTCCAGCTTGCTACTTGTTACCTTCCCTGCTCTCACTGTTTCAGAGGACCCTCCTCACATACTCTGCCAGGCCAGATGTCTGCAGTCCTCTCCCTTGAAACATGGCTCACTCATCAGGATGCCCAGGCTTCAGTCCATGCCTCTGCTATCCTCATGTCAGGGTTTTTTTTCTGGCATCCTTTTCTCCAGTGACAAAGTCTCCTCCTTGTTCCTTTGTGCTTCGCAAGCCCTCTGGCTCCTCCTGTGTCTCACCAGAGGTCCCCCCCACCATCTCTGTTCCTCTGTTGCCTGCTCTGTTTCCAGATTTCTTCACTTTGTCTCCCCATTACCAAGCCTTGAGTCCCTGTTTCAAACTGGGCACACATCTGGTGCCTTGCCCTGGCGCCCCAACTTCCCCCATCACCACTCCACAGGCCTGCTTAATGTATCTCCTGGTCCATTAACATTTTTTATTTCTTCTTCTGGGTCTCCTATCCTACTACATTTAATAATTTCTATGCTGTCTACACCCTTGCTGTCTTTTCACTTTATGTTGACTCTTTCCATATGGATTTCTACCTCCAGCATCACTACTCCTCCATTCCATAGGTTTCTGATACCTCACCTCCCTCCACACATATCTCCCTCACAAGATATTTACTCCTCTATGGCTTCTGATATTTACCCTCCCATACTCACCTTCATTGATTTCTGCATCCCCATTAACAAACTTTCTGTGTAACAAGGCCATTTCTGCTAGGGTCCAAGCCCTATGTATGGATTTATTCATCATCTAACAGTTTATCAGCACGCTAGGCTTTACTATGCATTAGTTTTTAGAAGACAGAGTTATAAGCAAGAGAAAGCAGACACTTTTATTTCCAAAATCATATGAGGGAAAAAAAATTTGATCTTGGTCACACCAGGCTGAATCTAGAGTAACTGCCCTGAAGTCAAAGGAGCTACACTAGCTTAAAGTAAAACATCTATGATGTTACAGAACCCAAATTACCTGCTTCAGGCCTATTAGCTGACTACAGACTCTAAAACTACATTTCTACAAATAAATGAAACGGTGTCAGGAAACATGCCAGCGCAATAGACCTATCTTCACTATGTGGTACTAAGGTCCTGTCTCCATTGCACGTATCCTAGTTCACATTCAGCCTTTACTCTCAAGAAAACAATTAGTTGTCTTGGTAAGCACATCTCAGTGCAGAGGTGAAGATAACCGCACTGAGGTCTAGGTCCAGTACTAAGCCCAGAGCACAGGCTAGTCTACCCTCCTTGAGCCAAAGATCATTTTCAAACACTCCAGTGCCAGTGTTAAGGACAAGATAAGTACTGGCTAAGAGACCAAATTGCAGATGGAGAGGGCAAGAATGAGGGACTGGTTCCTACAGGCCACCTGTAAGAACATCTAGGGCTCTGAGACAGGACTTGCTGGTCACTGAGTCTTGGGCTGTGCTGCCACAGATAATCATATTGCCTGCTTTCATAAAGTTTTCAGGTTATTCTTGCCCTGGACATACCAGGGCCCCATCCTCTATCCTCCTGCAACATGTCTCCTGCAACACGGTTAGAAGAAGAAGTGGCATGTTAGGTCTCCACTGGCTGAAGGTACTGTCAGCCAGGAATTTGCTACTGATACACATACTTTCTATGGGCTGCAGATAGAAACGAAGGAAAAAAAAAGTCTCCCAGACATTTAATTTTAAAAGGCAATTATTATAGCCTATCATTTACATGTATTTACTTTCATGCATTTGAATATTGTCTTTGATACTATAATGACTGAAAATGATCACATTATACATGTTCTTGGCACTACAGACTTTCCTGTTCTGAAAGACTGAAGGACTGATCTCACAGCTGTCAATAACTTACAGGCTCTTACTTAAGCATTTCCCCCAAGAAACAGTTTATTACAGTAGTTAACAAGCACTCACTTAGTAAATGCCCTAAGACAAAGCTAAGGACAATTTAATGGTGTAATAAATCAGTTGTTATGTTAAATGATCAGTTTCCATTGTACAGTATTATTGCTTTATTGAACCCTACTTAAAGATTTATTACAGCAGTATTTTATTGTGGTGATAGGACACACAGTTGTAATACAAGAGGATGCAGTTTAGCTTATGCTTCTGTTTCATTTTTTGTTCACTTGCTATGGACAAAGAACTGAATGAAGTTGGAGCTACAACATGTAAGGATGGAAGGGGTCATTTCTACGGGAGGAAGGCAGGGCAGTAGACACTGGGCCAATGGTGGAACTGGAGGGATGCATCTATTTTAATTTCAGAGTTGTAACACAAATACAAAATCAATGAGGCTGTAGACACGCACCCTTCTCCTACGCTTATGCCAGCTGAGGAGGTTACTGTCCCTAGCCTCACTTCCTCTGTTTGCCAGGCTATTTCCTACTCTTCCCAACCCAGCCAATCAATGGTCTCTGCTCCCTCCCATCTGGCTGCTGATCCACTTTCATTACTATTTTCTCAACTGTTGCAGTCCAACTGATGCCAGGTTCCAAGAGCAGTCCTATTGCAGTTCATGAAAGAAATTATCTCATTTCGACTAATGCTGGAAAGAGACCACATATGCATCTATACTGGAAAATTTGAGCAGGACCATGAAATCATTGCAAGGGTGGCAATGAACAGATTAAGGCTGCAGAGTCAGCAGCGGTCTTTGGGGGAAAATGGGGATGTCCTAAGATTCTCTCTTAAGAGTAGGAGAAAAAAAGCTTGCATATGTGGGATGAGGGGAGCATGGGCTGGGACATGTGGTGTTGGAAGGGGTTCCTAGGCTATATGGGAGGGAAGAGGACAGGATAGGAAAGAGAGGGAGAATGAAGAGAAAATCTACAGCAGCAACTGGCTCTGAGTGAACTCAGATTTAGTGTGTAGCCCCCTCATTTGGCTGGTTCACCAATAATAAAGAGTAGACCAGCCTCTACAGCATATTACCAAGAAGCCACTCTCCAGAGCTTTGCCTAAGAGAGGGAGAATTAACACACAAAACTTTCCCTTTCATTGCCCTAAAAATAGGCAGGAAATCAGTAAAAAAAAATCTTACCTTGCTGCACTCAGAAAAGGATGCCTCTAAGATGTTACTATTTTTTGTCATTTCACAGATAATTAGCTTTCAAGGGGAAAAGATTCTGTTCTGCCTAACACAAGAAGACTGTTCAGTTGACAGATGTGACTGATCGCAGAGGCTGTGTCTGTACTAGCAAACTAAACTTCTCTGGGGAGTATTTCTGAGCACTGGAGCTCAGGCATCTACACTGCTAAATCGTTGGAGGAGTCCTTGGCATGGCTTTGGCCCAGGCCAGCTAAAATGCTCCCAGACAATTCCCGGGCATATTTCAGGATTTCATATGACTCAGGGCAATTCCTGTTCACAGATGCAGCTGCTCTGTTAAGGAGGCCTTTCTATGTCAGCCGGCCACAGTGCTTTAGAATAATACAGGCCATGTCTAATTTACTAGTATAGATGTGGCCAAAGTCTTTAAAGTCTTCCAAGAGGAAAGAAAAAATTCCACCAAGAGGGAAAGTCAGCAATTTGCAGTTGGCACCAAACTTGGGAAAGCAGTTGGTACACCGAAAGGCAGGGCTGCCATTCAGAGGCATCGCAGCAAGTTGAAAAAGTGGTCAGGCAGAAACCTCATGAAATTCAATGAAGGGGAGGGCTAAGTCCTGCACTTGGAAAGGAACAACCCCATGTACCAGTATAGGCTGAGGCCAGTCAGCTGGAAAGCAGCTCTGCAGAGAAGGACCTGGGGGTCCTGGTGAACACCAAGTTGACCACGAGCCAGCGGTGCACTTTTGCGGCAAAGAAGATCAACAGTATCCTAAGCTGCCAGCAGGTTGAGGGAGGTGATCCTTCCTCTCCACTCAGCATTGGCCACATCTGGAGTGCCGGGTCCACTTCTGGGTTCCCCACTGCAAGAGAGACATGAACATGCTGGAGCAAGTGCAGCAGAGGCCATGAAGCTGGTCTGGGGGAAGGAGCATGTGGCATATGAGGAGAAGCTGACAGAGCTGGACTTGTTTAACTTGGAGAAGAGAAGGATCAGAGGGGACTTTTTTTGTCCTCTTTAGTAGGGAGTTGTCTACAACTACCTGATAGGAGCATAGACAATATGAAGTGAGGCTCTTGTCAGAAGTGCACAGAGCAAGGACAAGAGGAATTGCACACAAGTTGCAGCGAGGAAACTTTTGACTATACATTAGAAAAAAAAAAATTCAAAATGTGGGTGGTCAAACACTGGAACAAGCTGCACAGAGATATAGACACTGAAGTTGGCCCTGCTTTGAGCAGAAGGTTGGACTAGGGACATATGTCCCTTCCAACCTGAATTACACTTTTTTTCTGTGATTCTGCTATGTGAAGCAGATAGTGAGGACCCACGTGTGCAGAGCTATCCCTACCTGCATGGAGGAAGGAGAAGGTGGTTTTCCCTTCAGCTCACTCCCTGTCCTCTGCAGCGCTGGCGCTGAGGGCAGGAAGGAGCGCAGACACAGGAGGGAAATATGTGGTGCTGGCAAGAGCATGGCAGCAAGATGGAAGTTACTCCATCGTTAGTCCTGCAAAGATAATATGGAAAAGGAAGGAGGGAGCTCTGAAACCTCCATCTCCTGAGGAGACACCGTAAGCAGCAAAAGAAATACAGCCTGAAGGTCCATGAAAAAGGCATGAGGCTTCTAGCATTTTTGATTAAGGATGCAGAAAAAATGTAAAAAAAGGAGGAAAGGAAAGCAACAACACACTTTTTCCCAGATGATGAAATTATATAGGAGAAATTTGGCAAGAAAAACCGCTCAGCTCCTTCCTCTGAATTTTACTGCACTCATTAAAATAAGCCTGCTTTCAAGGTCAATTAGAAAAGACCAGTTAGAAAGGAAAGGTATCCTGGGGCATCCCATGCAGGCACAAGCCAAGAGGACTGAAGCCTGGTTCTTATCTCCTTCACATGAAAGTAAATAAGAAGTAAAGCTGCTCGGTCAGTGGTATAAAGAATCAGGTCCTTCACGTACTGCAGGGAACCAGGCCATAAAAGTGGATATTTTCAACATCAGCATAGTAATGCAGTATTTCTACAGGAGTGTATATAACAAAGACAGCTTTTATATTTACTAATGTTTTTTACTGACTCTCATGCTAGTCAGGATCTATCTTCACAGCAGTCACAGCCCTAACTGAAACATACGCGGACAAGCTCAAGCTCGTTGTAAACTAGTGCTGTCTGGTGGCAAAATCCACCCAGTAACTGGGAAAACATTCAGGTGGTTTAGTCTGTGCTGAACCCCAATTGCTGGTGGCTCTACCCGAATGAGACACTTTAAAGCTAGCTTGGGGTACGTCTACATGATCAGCAATCACAGCAAGGGATGCGGTGAAATACAGCCTCGGTCAGTGCCCTGCATAAGAGATTACCATCAGTTAGGATGGTAATGATGAAAGACATCAGTTGTGACAGATGTTATCTCCCCATGCATTTCACCTCTGGATTTTACTAATCTAAAGAGTTCAGCGCTTTAGATCACAGCCAGGGCCAAAATATAGAGAGATTTCAAATCAAGTTATCACAGCAAGACTTTTGGCATTATTAACATTTCACGGCACCCAGGAAGAAAGAGGTGGATATTGTTTAAGTAAGGAAACTGGAAAGATAAAAACAGTCACCTTCTCTGCTCATCAGCATACAACCATTTAGTGTTGTCTTTGCAACTTTTTTATCTAGTATGCTTTAATCCTGTCCAGAGGGAAGTGGAACAGAAATAGTATGGCCCAAATATTAGACTATTTTATATAAAACATGAAAGTCTTACAAAGAACAATGATGTATTCAGTGGTGAGCTCTATAGTGATGTAGCCAGAGAAATTGCCGTGGTCTTGAATCTTGAACCAGGATGTACAGAAATATCTCAAAGAGCACAAGACAAATATAATTTTCAGACTTTTCTATCAGTCCTTATGTTAAAATAGCTGAAATTAACAAAGACTCTCTATCCATACTGACTAAAGAAACCATAGTGATTTACTCTGTGTTCCTTCAAATTCCTCATCACTATGAGACTTGTGTATGGCTGAACTAAACAGCAAGCACCTGAGTGCCTGTCTCATTGGCTGGCAGATGTTCCTAATTAATCTATTTTTTGATTTAGAATGCTAAGATATTTTGCTATTTTTATAGCAAAAATGTTCCTATTATGTCTTTTTCTCAAAGCAACGGGTGTATTTTTCCACCATTTTGTAACCCAGCTTTTCTGGTTAATATGTTTAATGACTTACTCCACAGGACTGAAATAGCTACAGCTTAATCTGGAAGCTTTCTGAACCGATAAAAAGAGTCAACCCAGAGACATTTTTTAGGTATGTATTTCTACATTGCTGTAGCCAGGGTCCTCCAGATTCGCAAAGAGGCCAAGAGCCTCTGATATACCCTTTGCAAAAGAAGTATGTGTGGGATAGGAATGGAAATTCTGAAGCACATTTTTCATTCCCTACAACCAGAGAAACAGAAGAGCCTTTTTCTGAAATACTGGAAATGCAGAGAGGAAAATATTTTTAATATGCAGATCCAAGATGCACAAAACCTATTAAATAATGGCTGTTGTTCTTCTAGTGAGACTACATTTGCAAGTGTATTTTCATTAAGAATGGTCTTTGTTTGAATTCGCTTAAATGATACATACAGAAATGCCATCCAGTATCAGAGAAGAGCTCACTTAGTATCAACCAAAATAGTCCTAAACCTAGTTAGTATAAACAGAGAAAACAGGACAAAATATTTGGGTGTTCTCCAGGAGACCATCAATCAGAAAATTGGACTGGCTCTTGGATTTTTTTCATATTTGTTCTTTGCATAACTATTAACAAAATATCTTTCTCTCTCCAAAAAGACTTTTGGAATTTCAGGTATCTGGATTTCTTTTAAAAAAAAAATAACAGCATCTTCCATGGAATGTAGACATTTTTTCATTAAAGGTTTAGCCAAAACCAAGTGTCTATTGAAGAATAGTTTCCATGTTAAAAATTGGAATGGACTTGTCTGAATTGCTGTTGCACCAGGTCCAATCTCCAAATCCCATATATTTTCAAAGTGCCAAGGTTTGCGCCTGGACTGGTCTCTTCTCTAAACTCTGGATCCCAACAAGTACTCATCCTAGGGGCAGTCCTGCTGCCTGACACTTTCTGAGCAATTAGACCCCAAAATCCAGCCTCCTGAAACAGCTGGATCTTATACAGTCTCCCAGGCTT
The DNA here is from genome assembly GCF_040807025.1 of Struthio camelus. Classification (NCBI taxonomy): domain Eukaryota; kingdom Metazoa; phylum Chordata; class Aves; order Struthioniformes; family Struthionidae; genus Struthio; species Struthio camelus. Next base: position 177,666,339 of record NC_090942.1, on the reverse strand, counting down.
CATTCCTGGGACGATTTCAGTGTATCCTTTAAGTCTTTCATGGCATGGTATAGAAAAGAAAAACACATTTTGCAAAGGATCTTTGTAAGCGTGCAGACACACACATTACTCATAAGCAGAAAGATTATAGCTCCGTGACTTACAGTCCCTACTCCAGCCTGCAGGCAGCAAGGCCCTATGATGTTGCTCCTGGCAACAACAAATTTAAGAAGGAAAACGTTGGCTGCTGTGCTACTGCCCAGACTGACAGGCAGAGCAAAGTGTAATGTCACTTGCAGCGCCGTTACTTCCTCAGCGTTGCTGCCTATGGGCTCAGTCAGCCTCTGTGCCCATTGCTTTAATGTTTTGCATATTGGCTATAAATATTGAGATATAAATTGCTGATGACACTTGGAATCGTGCTGTGATATATAGGTGTGCTCAGGTGGACAAAACACAAGACATTAATTCTGCCTATGAAACTGAGGGTACAAAAATAAAGCAGAGAGGTCTGGAAACTATACCTCATATGTATAGTTTTATATGTACCATGTAAGTGCCCATATGACAAACCACAGAGTCTTGTAACAAATGCAATTTATTATTCACATCTGACTGCCTTTCCTGCATTCTGGTCACTAATCCATCTTCCCTGGGATTACCTCTTAATGTTTCAAACTCTACCCAGCTTTCAACAAGCAGTTTAAGAACAAGTTTTCCAGCTCTCCCTCCAAATGTGGGCTTTCTTCCATATAATTACGCTTTCCTGACGTCTGGGACAGGTAATATTTAGTTCTGGAACTGCTGCAGGTTTAAAGTCCAATACAGTATGACTCATCCAGGCGGCAAATGCAAGCTCTACCCCACCAGAAAACCAGGAATAACAATTAGAAAGGATTTAAGCCTTTTTTAGTTCTCTCAGTGCTACATTTTAGGTATAAGCTAAAGAATATAAAATCCAGGTTCTATTCTGTATGGAAAAACTAGCATCATTTAAATAATTACTAGAAAGTTAAAGACTTTGAAACCTCCTTGGCTAGATCCGTGGTACTAAGCAAGTTTGCCTAAATACCAAACTTAGTAGTATTCAGCAGTGGTAAAAAACAGAAAGTGTCTTTATGCCACAGTATATTCTCCTAGTGCAATCACGTTCCAAACACAGCACGCAGCTCTTGTCAGGTCAGTGTAACAGAACTAGAATAGGTAGCAAGCAGGGAAGTAGAGATAATTGGAAGGATGAAGTTGCTTCCATATTAAGGGTCGCTTATAGAGACTAGGACTCTCTATCCTGGAGAGAAGCAGTTGTAGGAAACTTTGACAGAGATCTCTAAATTCCTAAGAACAGGAACAGATAAAACGTGTCACGATTTTCATGATTTCTCATAGTGTAAGAGCTAAAGAGTACCCAGTGAACTTATCAAGGGCAAGCTTAAAAGCAAGCAGAAGGAAGTACTTTTATATGGCACAGAGTAGCACTGTGGACTTCACTGACAGCCTGTGGTGAGCGTCAACCAAAGGAAAAATGGTTTAGAAAGAGATTGGCCAAGGAAGCAGAGAGTATGTGGCACCTCAGTATGGTGGCCTTGGTGCAGTCTTCAGCTTCAAGTTCCTGAAAAATCTTATTTCTGGGAGCTAGGAAGTGTACTAAATGCAAGGTCACTCTATTCACATCCTTTTTCTGTTAAACTTTTTCCTGAGTATCTGCCACACGCCATGATTAGAAACAGCATAGCAGGTTAGAGGGAGTTTTAGACTGACCCACAGTAACTGTGTTTAAGACTCAGAAGGTATATTCCCTTGAACATTGGTAAAATTATTTTGGTGTAAGTGCCTGAACATAGAGGGAACAACATCCCAGCAACCGATCTGGGGGCAAAGGTCTCTTTTAAGCCCTTGTCCTTTTTGCTAACCCCCTGTGGACAGCTTGAATAGATGAGTCATTTAAAAGGTCACTGGACGCTTATGTTTGTACACCTGTATCGCTCCTGGAGAACACAACATACATACGCACAGAGTACACATAATGCAGAATGCGTTTTGGGCGACCTGGCTAGCAGATTCTGGCCAGTCTGAAAAGTATATCATATATTTTATCTGATCATCCTATAAAAGCATATAAAATGGGGCAGGTGCAGGAGGGAAGGGAGGTTTCTCACTGAGCTTAAAACCCAGACAGCTGCCTTTGCAAGAACCCTTTAAAGGCAACAGCACACAATAGCTTGCCAGGAAATAGGAATAAAATATACGCTGCAAGCTGCAGATTTGTAAATGGCTCATTTTGCCAGCTACGCTGCTTGGAAGGCTCCCACCTCCTCAGCTAAAAAGACTAAGTTGTTCCATTTTTACCCTGCTCCTCCCTCTGAAGCAATTTCACAAGGCCTGTGTGTACTATAAAGTCAATAAAGCAGGCAAGTTTGCGAGGTAAGGTAACCAGACAGAGGTATTCACAAACAGAACGGGCTGATGGCTCCTATTGCTCCTCATTTTCCAAAAGTCAGTGGAGGCCGGTTAAAATAAAGCTGACATGATGGTGAAACAGTGATTACCCTGTTTTCTGCCAGCATTCCTGGAAACACAGCTCATAAAACACGCTGAATCATATAAAAGTCTTCAAGGATTCAGTAAGAGACAGGAAAATTAATCTCTTCTTCATTGGCATCTATTTTACTCTAATGATGAAACCACACTTCTTCAGTTCCTCTGAAAGTTAAAGATTCTTATTCAAAGAGGACCTGACTCTGCAATCCAGTCATGTTGAGTAACATTTCAAGGGGATTTTGCTAGGACAGCGTGCACAAAAACATATTGTTTCCTATGAATCAGGTCTGCAGAACTGATCTTTCAGCTTTTGTCACTGCTGCTGTAATTTTCAGGCTGGCAATCAGGAGCAATATGAAGCATCAAGTAAAATATTTTATATTCCCTATTCCGCACACTTTCAGAAACTACATGCCATGGCAGCTTAGAGGACCCATTTCTTACAATAAGAAGAGGGTTACAATAATGCACCATATTTCCACAAAAAGGGGTACAAGATGGGACACTTCACTGAGAGACTGTTTGTGGAAGCAGAAACCTGAGAGATTGCATAGCACAAAACTGCCAGAATATGTCTTCTTAAAATTCATCCTGTTACTGGTAACCCTCCTTCACTTTCCCCACCTCCCTCTCAAAAAAAAACCCAAATATAAATGTCATTGCAATAAGAGCTCCTCTTTGCAGGTCAGATGAGGATTCAATCTAATGTTCCCTGATCCTTCATTTTAGAGCTGTTGTCATATGTAAGAAAGCTTTCTCCTTAGTTCTTTTTTCAGAGTAAATAACATTACACTCTAAAAGCAGAAATGAACCACACACTAATGCACAGATGCTCAGAATGTGGGTTATTTCCTCTAAAAGCATCCCGTAAATCACGCTATCTTTTCCTGCAGTGCTGCCACAGGAGCATCTCAGGGACCCTTTCTTGAGGCAGAGGGCCAGGAAAACTTTTTTTGTTTTTAATCATGGCAGTGACCGTAGGGGTACCACAACATGGACTGCAAGAGGGCAGAACGAAAGGTTTAGAGACAAAACGGGTCACAACCGCAGGCCTCGCGTGCAGGGATGGAGGCGAGATCACGGCTGTTCTGCTCGGCTCTGCCAAAAGTCTGCCTGCTCCCCTCAGTCCCACAGGGGAAAAACAAAAAGTAAAAGCGGAGCAGAGTGATAAGAGCACTTATTAGGGAACATATTTTCTTATGCGCTGTTCAGCATCTAGCTCTCTCTTCTTTAATGTTGCTGGTGCTTGTGACAATAAAATTGTTTATCATGAGCCTTTTAATGCAAGATAGACTTCTGTACAAAATCAGTAATAGTTACTGTTTGGCTCATAAATACATAAAGCAACTGATATTTTATGGTGTTATCCATGCCTCATCAAGCATTAATGTATTCCTTGTAAACACATATTCTTTATTTGGTTAAGACAATAACAATACCATGTGCCAGGCTTACCATTAAATCCCACTTCTCCTATTTGTAATGGGATAAAACAGATGTTTTAAGCTCAAAGAATATCCTTCATTCTATTTTCTGCACAAAACACCCCAAAATCCAACATTATTGATCTCTACCAGTTTTCCCTCATTGCCTTGCAAATTACCACAAAGCACTTTGTTGCAGACACATGAGTAGCTGCTGGGAGGTCAGTGATTTATATCCTGGCACAAGAATGACTGAGGACCACATCAATGACTGAAAAATGTAGACAGTAAAAAAAAAAAAAAACCCTCATAAATTACAAATATGTCATCATAAAACTCACCTAAACTATAAACATGGCGCACTTCTTTAGCAGCCTGTTCCGGGACCATTTCAAGAGGTGGTTACATCACTCTAGCAGGCAATGCAGAGGACCCATATGGCAGGAGCCCCTCAGAGATCACCTTGTGCTGGATTTCAGGTGGCACTGGCGCAGCCTCTGCAGAAAACAGAAAAAGGGTAAGGAAGAAAAAGTAAAATATGAGAAAAAACATAAGAGTATGGGACTGGATGCACAGCAGTGGAAGGATCCCATCCTTAACAGGCTGGAACCCTAAATGGCAAACTGAGTTCTGAGTTCTGGCAAACTCAGAAAAGACCAGCTGCAAGCCTTACCGTTAATTGTTGCTAGATTTTAGCCAGGAAACCAAGGTGTACAGAAGGCCGGAAGAAAAAAGTTTCAGGCACAGCTAGCCTCGTGCTGGCCAGTGCTTCCCCACAATTTGTCCTGTTGGGGTACTGGATTAGTTACATTATCGGCTGCAAGCCCCAATGCAGACCCACTCAGAGCGGCCATCAAGGCAGCAGAGCCCTGGTGCCACCGCCAGGCGGTTTGCTGCCAAAGTGAGGCTTAACGAGGCTAGCGAGGAAATATGGGCTCAAGGATGGCTTTAATGGCCATGCTGATTCTCTGAGTAGACGCTGCCTCAGCCATGGGTGGGCATCATTAAAGCTCCTGGGTGGACTGGGCTAGGCTTTGGGAGATACGTGCCACCAGTCACAAGGAAACACTTGACTGATAACTAGAGGTGAAGCCAGATCATGAGGTCTCTGCAGTCATCTCTCCTTTTAACCTTATTTTTACAAGCTATTAATTTAGATGTGGAGAAACAAGTCAAGAAGTCAAATGAATTGCAGTCCACCTAGTTTCATTTCATTCAGTTCTTTTAAGGACAAACACATTATATACTCCAGAAACTACTGTGTTTAGTTCAGTCAAGGGTCTAACAAATATATATTCTCTTTTACCAGTCTATGAGCAAGATGGGTATATCAGCTAGCAACTTTAGATCTGGCGCAAACTTGAAACCTGTCCACATGAAAGGTTATGCATCTTGGTATAGAGCACAGTTTACCTCCAATCTACTTTCTAGAAAACTGGTCGCTGCCTGGAATTGAAAGTCGGATATTATAAAACCTTGTCTCTAATATACATAATCCACCAAATCAATCAGAATGCACCCCACCAGCTGTATATACCTGTGCTATATATCATCACCACGTGAGCAAGACAAAACTACAATATGCTGTTATGCAGAGAAGAGGTTCCTTTCTGTGCTTTTATTAGGTTTCAGCAAATAAAGCTTCAGCTGCAATTGAGAAGCTGGAACTCCAAGAAAAATGACTACTATCACAAATTAGGCAAATAGATATTTTCTCTAATAGTATTAGTGGGATTCAGTTCAGCAGAATAGGCCTGCAATAAATATCATCAAAGACACACAGAGATTGCCTGTTGATAAATTGCACTGTAATTTTTTTTTGATATTTCCTTACAAAATTATGGTTTTCCACTTGCACTGGTTTGACAAAGGGGCATATACATTTACTAATAGAGACATTATATTTCCTGTCTAGACAACTTTGTGGACATCAGGTGAGATGCTCTTCTTTCACATGTCGTTATGATTCAGAAAAAATCTTTTTTTACTCTATTAGTGCTTTCAGCCAAGACGCTAATTGATTTTCAGTGGTTATTCAGTTCACTTCTGATTCCTTCTTTGGCTGCACAGAGCCAAAGGACGGTATTTGTCCTACTCTGGGTGATTTACAGATAAAGATTCTATTGACCTTGTCTGTCAAACTGAATACACATCATGCTAGTTTTACAACAGATTCATATTAGATGAATTTACATTCAGCAGAGAAAATATAGCTTCTTAACCATGTTTTCTAGCTATTTAGGTGAACTATATACTACATAGGATGATTGCAGAAGAATAATGCGATAAATATGTGTCATTAAAAATGACAATGTTATCAGACAAAGTGTTCTCAGTTCTTGGGTAAAGTACAGGATCTGGAGGATCACAGCCACAGTCTGTAAATCCTTATAACTGCAACTTAGTACTCACTTACTACATGCTTCTGACACCACTGTCAAGCCGTCTCCACCTCATGTTGCTCTTCTCACTGTACTGTCCTTCACACTGACTGGCATGCAAAAACACATGTCTTATCCCCTCATTCTAAAGAAATCTTAATTTTCTCCATCATCCCTCACTCTAATCATAAATTTTGTTATTGAGTTCTTGTTTGGGGCCAGCTGTGACAGAACTTGCTCTGAATCAATTTTATTTCAAGTTCAATGAAACTTCAAAATAAATGCTCACTTTCCGGGTCAGTCCTGATTCATGAAACCATAAAGACTTTTAGTTTGGATTTGACTCAAGTCCCTGATTCTAAAACCCACTGTAGGAATACAGGTCTGTGCTTTGGTGTTTTTGAGTGAGAGTCCTGAGACGCAAGCAGACCTTGCTTCATCATCACCACCAGTATGTGTACTTTCTGAACAAACAACATGCAGAAACCCTTTGTATAAAGCATATACTCAGTGAATGCAATTTGGGAAATCAATTGTATTGAAGGCTATTTTACAGTGTTAGGAGGTGAAATTATGGCCATGTTAAAGTCAATGATTGTTTTGCCATTAACTTCAGGTGGGCTAGGATTTCATCTCCCTGGTCTTGCTATTGGATATATATGCTTGCTGGAGGAAATAGGGCCAAGGAAATACCCCTCAAAAACAGTACAGGAAATGAACTGCACATATGCAGAGCTTCATGTGGTGATAACTCGAATACTTGTTGTTTACAGGTTCAGGTGACAATAGGCATGCACAAATGGCAAGGAAAATAGAAACTCAGTTTTGCTCTGAATGTTGCATTGCACCTCAAAAGCATCTCAATAGAGAAAATGAAAATAATGATTTCTCAGGACAAGATCATACCCTCTCACTCTCCATTAAAATAACGGAAAATTGCGATTCTCATCTTGTTGCCCTAGTGAGGCACACAGGAAGCACTATTCTTTGGGATGTGGACCATTTGTTAGAGCAAAGCCACTTGTGTGAATGTGGCAATGGCTCACTTTTGCCAAAATGGCCAACAGACTTTTAATCTATACATTTTCCAGTGACTTTATTGGTGACCTCTTCAAACAAGATGATCTGTATACTGTTGTGTGCCATCCATCTGAACATTGGAAGATGTTGCAAACATTAGCAAGTCCTTTTAGGGCAGAATATTATTAGAAATCACCGCAGGCAGAGATGGGAGAAAACTCAGCAGCTCATGTTTGCAGTTATGTGCTCAGTCCCCCAAACCAAACTTCCCCTACTAAACATGAATGGTCTCCAAGTATTATTGGTGTATACCGTCCAGATTCATTCATAAGCTTTGTAAATCTGAAACGGGAAATAGCTATGATAGAAGATGGAACAGGTATGTTCTCCTGCAGGGAAACATTTTTAATTAATATTTTTCCCAGCTTGGGAAAAGAAAGGGAAGAGGAGCAGTCATTATAAACTGGGAAAAAAAAAATCAGAGGGCGACATCCAGGGCAAGTCTCCTGGGTCTGAGAAAGGAAAACTCTGGGCCAAAGAGCTAGCCTTGTGGGAGAGCAGTGTCAGGGAAGCTACACTGGGACAGCGAATGGGAGAGCAGAAACTTCAGCTGAGAAAAGACAGTCTCTGGAGAGCTCAGCATAGCAACCAAAAACATACAAACACATGTGCTGTATTAAAATATGTCTGGTATGAGGGCATCTCAATTATGTATCTAGAGACCACAGCAAGTGGAAAGATACAAAAAGAACTGTTGTTCTTTTAGATGTTTTTTTCTCCTTTAAATATTAATGCATCTCAATGCCAGCATTTCTTACAGCTTCTTACAGTCATTAGCACTGGATGCCAGAAATGCAAATGAGCAGCTGCCCTTCCCAGCCCTTATTTTGGATTTTACATAATTGAGAGAATCTTAGACCTTAGAGCATATTTATTCTTTGATTTCTTTTGCTAAAACAGTCTGCAGCCTGGGTAAACACTGCAGAGGGCATTGAGCCAAGTGGTTTGTCTACACAGGCAGCTTTTTGTTTCTCTAGCCTCCATTCAGAGTTACAGCTGAGTAGTTATAAGCAGTGGATGCACCCTGGAGAATCACTTTCAACCCATGCTAACAAAGCCAAAACCTGTGAAGTTTTCTTCTTGCTTCCAGATTCATCCAGTTCAATTGTCCGTAAATATCTCAGAGATGATCTGGATAACCTATTAAATAGTCTGTCAGAAGCATTTACCGCCACCCCAATCCCACGAGGTCCAGTTCTGATCTCAGACTAGTATCGTGCTAGTACAGACCATTTAGCGCTAGCGAAGTTTCTCCTGACATATCCATATATAAAAAGCAGAATCAGACTGAGCTAGTGCCAGCGTTTTGGTACTCAGAGATTCATGCTACTCCACCTTATGTTTTAAAAGAACTTCAGTTATCATCAAAGTACCTAAAATTTCCCTATATCTTAAGTCTGTTGATTTTCTCATTTGTATCACTAATGAAATATAGATTAATGGTTAATGTAATAGTTAATCCAATGGTTTGAATATTCGATGGAGAGTGATGAGGCACTGGTTCAAGGCTCAACTGAATCAGATAAATAGTTTATTATGCACCTGTCGTATTAGCTTCAGAGCTCACACTGAACCCCAAATCGTACTCATTCTGCCTATCTATTCAGTAATACTCTGCCCCTCGTCTGGAGTGAGCTGAGAGAACTCATAAGTACTTGAGTACACATAAGTAAGTAACTTATAACATGAGTATAAATATAAGAAAGTAAATATAGCAAGTATAAAGTAAATATATTTATATGAACACCCTCTGCTTTTCCTTCAAGATGACTACATAATGGACAATATCCAAACATAAACAAGATAATTTGCTTTCTTAACTTTCAGGTTCTTGATTTTAGTAATTTACACCATTTTTGGTGAAATTTTATTGTTGGATGTTATCTGCAACAGTCCTGTATTTGTGGACCTTTCTCTTATACAGCACTTCAGCAGCTCCCTGAAGCCCAAAGGAGAGGTAATTACCCTTTTCAGTGGGATAAAGCTCCTATTTTAGCTTTATTGAGACAGTAAATGGAAATCAATTGCTGATCAAAGGCTGAATTTTGCCTAGCCTGCAGTCTAAGTCAATGCGTGTCTATATTTAGATGGATGAATGAAACTTATTTGCAGCAGACCCATTTATTTTGTTTTAGTTGTAATGGCAGATTATAGTCTGAAACTGCTCAGAAAATTTGAAGATCCAGTGGTGAAGAGTTCATGGATAGTATATAGGTGAGACTAGTAAACCTGCAAGTATTTGCCACCTCCACCTGAGTGACATCTAGCACTAGTCATACAATCTATAAATACTGAACACAGGTGTATTAATACCTTCTAAAATTAGGTGAATCAGGGAAGAGTAGCATAAAGTAAGTAATTTCAGGTCCTTAAGCTGCATATAGGTATGTTTACTTAACATATACCTTGTTTGTTTTACCTTTGGGAGACTAGACTTAACATTATTATAGAAAGGCTTCCAGGCAGCAGAGAATATAGGGAAGAGGAATATTTAATATCTCATTTAATATATTTATACATATCATACACACACATACACATACACTTCCCTACATGCACACATATTCATAAAAGTATGGTCTTAAGACTTCTTTTGATCTAAATCAGTTTAAAAATAATAAAAGAGCCTGCACTGTACATGCTTTACACAGAAAGGTTTGTTTGATACAATCCCATTCATTCTCTCTGTTTCCAGGCATAACTTGCCATCTTTTTAGCATACACAGGCAGGTTGATAAAGTACTAAGCATGGTGTAAGAAGATACCTGAAACCCTAACACTGAAAAACCATAGGACTTGAGGGAATTTCATGTAACTCAGGTATTATTTTTATAATAGATTATCAGCTGAAGTAAATTATTCCTAGGTATCAGCCTTATACTGGCTCTGCTTTCATAAGGTTGTATTTCGTGAAGTCTCAGAATGAAAGGCAACAGCGTCATTTTTTTCCTGCTGTCCTGAGTGATGCTAAAAGCACAAACAGTTGATCACAGGATACTACGGAATAAAATGATTGCGGCAGAAGTGTCAAACGTGAAATATGCCTCCATGAGACATATACTTGAGGAATAGTACACCGTCATGTCTAGTTTAAGCTTGAATCCATATTAAGTCAGAAAACAGAATTTGGTATGCATCAAATTCTTCCTGGCAGGCTATACCTTTTGGCAGTCCAGTAAACTCATGTTATCCCTTTCTACACTACAACTGAGCTGCAGATAAGGAGATATTCAATGTTTACCAGTTTATAAGCTTGCAATCTTCAACACAACTTTCTAATAGCCATTTTTACCCATTTTCCCCCATTTTAGTTGCAGTGGGTTGACTCCTTATCTCCGTAGGCACATCTGCTGTGTACTTCAAGCACAGGTCCAAGATCAGCCTCAAGTTCAGATTTCACATTCTGAACATAAAAGCCTGTGCTCACGTGAGAAAACTTAAGAGTTGGGCTACACCTTTGCATGGGCTCAGACACAGATCTACCTGCAGTGGCAATGGGCTGAGCACAGCATCTCTCACCAGACAGCCCGTGTGCCTAGCAGGAAAAAACCACATACTCATGGGTTTCTCTCCAGAAGGGCGCATACATTACCTGCCCCAAACGCAAGGTGGTTTTCATTCAGCACATGCTTAAGCTACCCATATAACCCATATAGGGCTGGGAGCTGCTAAGTGGCAGAGCATGTAGGCATGTGAAAGAGTCAGGGAATATGTCAGGCTGTAGCTCACTGCCTGGCCCTGGCTCTTAGGGAGCCGTGTAGATACAGGCAGCCTCAATACCTATTTGTCCCCATTACACTAACAAATTTAGTTGCATGTCTATGCTGTGTAATGCAGCATCAACATACGTGAGTTACTGGCTTTTGTCTCAAAGCACTTCACCTGCCTTACCACTGCATATGGGAGCATACAGCTTAGCGTAAAACACCACGGGCCATATAGCGCCTGTGCTAGAGCTAGGATTGTGCGGTAGATTGGAGTATGGACAGAATAAGGTCCACGCAGACATACCTCGGGACTGTTATATCATGGCTCTCCAGGGGTGCTTCAAAGGGAGGCAGCTGCTTCCACTCCTTGCCTGGCCACTGCTCACCGCTCGGAGGAAAGCAGGCATAAGCCTTTAAAACAATTAACTATTGCCAGAACTACTCACTACCACTACTAAAATTCTTGCCAATGTTTTTGTTTCATGCTTGGGGATACATATTTAAGAGAAAGGAGGGAAAAACGAAAGAAGATGGGTGATTTTTTTTTCCTCCAAGGAAGAGTGGGAGTGATTATAACTCAGGCTGTTTGGCAGTCCAGAATTGTACCACTGAAATTAACTGTTTTTAAATCAATGTAAACATTCTTAGATCAATTTTTTTTTGAATAGATTAAGGCGGGCTGATTCAAACCAACTGGAACATGATGTGAAGAAGAGCCACTGAATGCATCTTTTAATATTTTATTTTCTATTTTATTTTTGCTTTGAGGGAGTTAAGCTCCATTCTACCAAGATAAAGAAGTAAAGCAGTAAAGAGGGCAAAATATTAGTTGATCTGCTGACTTTGCAGAACCAGGTCTTTTCTTTCTGATGATAACAAGAATTTTTTTGCACTGCCATTTTTTCCTTCTGTACCAAACAGATCACAGGGAGAAAGAGCTGAACTCTGCTTGTTATTGGTTATCTAAAAAAAAAAAAATTCATTGTCTCTCAAGAAAAAAAAAAAGATAGTATTGCCTAGCTGAGAGAATACCAGCGTATGACACAGGAGATACAAATTTTGACCTACCTCTCCCAATGACCTGCTGTCTGCCTATGATGCAAATACATGTTCTCTTCATTCCTTAGTTTCCCCAGTAACCTAATGCGTAAAGTACTTTGAAAAACCATTGATGAAATACCTCTATTTTGTCTTTATTGTGAGGATCCACTGAAGACAATTAGACTGGACAAATGCCACCAGCGGAAAAACTTGGCTATCATCCATTAAAAAAAAAATCATCAGTGGTGATAGGCAAATAAGAAAGAGCACAGTCTATCTTTCAAATCTCAGGCTGAATTTGTAATTTTGGCCGCTGGGAAACCCAAACAAGCATATCTGACTTGAAAACTAAAGAGACAAAAGCATGGATCCCTCTAATGCCATTCATACAATAGCTTGTCATAGTAAAAGCACATTTTGAGCTACAGGATATGATAGATTTTACCTACCTCATGTTATAATAGATTGGAAAAGCCCAAATATTATATGAATAAACAATGTGCTATAACATAACGATCTTCTGAACGTCACAGTTCAGAAAGCTCAAGACTTTATACTCTTGCTCTCCACTGTTTTTGTTTCCTATACTTAACACCCGCTCTTATATCTTCTCACTTCCACAAAGGTGAGTGAAAATACATTTCTACTTAGACCTTAGGCAGTGCAGACTTTAAGAAAACTTCTGCTCTGCCATCTGTGAGGCTCCATCCAGCTGACCATAGATGCTTACATTTAGGCTGCTCTGGTCCTCTCAGAAGCAGCCCTTCAACAATTTGGTCCTGCCTCTCTCCAAGGAGATTTTAACATGTAAACCTGCCTCTGGCCAGCACAGAGGTGGTGCATAGGTGCTGGTGCAGGACTTGGGACCCTAACTCCCTGTGCAGCTTCTGCTAGAGAGTGCTGGGCTCCCAGCACGGTGAGCACCCCATCTCCCAGGGACCTGAGAGCTGTGCAGGATGCTGGTGGTGAAAGGACAGGTAGGAAGGGTGATGGTGGTGGAAGGAAGAGTACAAAGGATGCTGGTGGTGGAAGGAAGAGTATGAAACAGACATAGCAAGGGGGTCCTCGCAGGCTAGAAGACACACAGCTGGTGCTGAGCAGTGGGATACTGCAGGCATGCACGGGGTCCAAACATGATTTAGATCTAGCCAGAGCTGGGGGAGGTTTGGTCACCTCTGGACCCTACCAGTTGTTTTCATAAGCAAGTTAAAGCTCCAGTGTCCTAGTGAGCTCGGTGCTTCTGCAGGTGTTTCCAGCAGCTGAGCCGGCTGTAGTTTCACAGGCTTTTCAAACCAGCATGTCACTGGAGACTCACTCGTCCACTTCCATCCTCCTCTCCCTGCCCTGATCTGCTAATTCCCACAATTTGTGCTGGCCCCTCCTGCACCTGGCACAAGGATTTCTGTGGCCAAAGGATGAATTAGATTAGGAAACTGATCCAGACCAAATTCAAAGTGTGATTTTACAGTCACAGCCAAGCTGACCTGAGTAGCTGCTGTATGGCTAGTCCTGACTCCCCCTCTTCCAAGGCACACAGTCCCTCCTCTTCCACTGGGCCAGCACGTTTCTAGCACAAGGACCTAAACCAGCAGGAAACTCTTTCTTTCTTTCTTTTAGTAGTTAGTTTGCTGCCAGATGAACTCCCTGAACTGGCATACCATGAGATTAGAGAATTTTTCAGTGTCAGTGCAAGGGAGCAGTAGGATTTGAAGCTGGGAAAAAATCTAGCTCTCTCTCTAGAGCAGCAGCTGGTTGTTCAGTCAACTTAATTCATCAGGACATCAAAAACTGCACTCCTTGCCCAGCAAACATGCAAACTGGTGAACATTAATCTGGAGCATCCTCCTGCTCTCATACACTACATGACCCCAGCAGAAGGAACGGGCACAGCGCAGGGGCAAGGAGTTGGGGATGGGAGGGAGGGACTGCTTCTCCCAGGCACTCTTTTCATTGCATCTACTGAAGTGTTTGTAAAATGATAGCTCAGGAAATACTATGTGCACTTACTGAGTATGGCTAATAAATAATCATTCTTTGACTTTTTTCCCTTGGAAAGTATCAGATTGTGAGTATCAGACTGTTCTCAATACCTTGAAATTGTCCGTTTTTAAAACATGTCAGTTTGAGCTTATTTTTTATGGAAGATATATCTGCTTTTTTGGAGATCAAAATAACTTCTGGTTGATGAATTGGTGTGATTTTTTAAATCATATTTGAAGTTCCTACTGCTTAAAATGGAAATGCTTTGGAAGAATACCTAGATAGTATGACAGACTAGGTGAGGTGAGAGGTATTTTTTTATCTCCAACTTAAATTATTTTACAATTCCTTACATGGGCATTGCCACTGACAGCAGGGTTCTTGCCGTGCACCATATCAAATAATTCCCTTCAAGGTGATAGAGGGAGGAAAAATGTTCTTCTTTGTAGTAGCTAAGGAGTAGGAAGCAGTAGTAAATAAAAGATTTGCCAGAGAGCCTGTCAGGGGCACAAATGCACACAATGGAACAAAGCTTAACACACTATTATATAACAGAGAGAACGGCTATAAATACTCAGTAATCAGGTTTTTCACTTTTATGACTCTACACATCTATCCATTCCTTGGACACAGGATTGCATTATTTAAAGACAAGTGCTGGACCAAATCGTAAAACTTGAAGTGCTTTTCAATTGCCTCCATTCCCTGACTGATATTAAAAAGAAAAAAAAAAAAAACAGGCAGATAGGTAGAAAAAAAGCTTGCTAAACATGAAGTGTTGTGTTATGCTAGCCCATCAAATGCTGAATTATTATTATTGGCAGGGCATAGTAAACATTTGTTAAACAGCAAAGCTATATTTGATAGGCTTGGCTTATTTTCAGAGGGCTAATAACCACTAATAGCCAAAGGCATGTAGACAAGTGAGTGGACATATCTGCAAATCAGACCCAGGACTGCTTCAGAAAGAAATGATGAAAAGGGAGGCACAAACTGTGGAAACACTTCTGGTCAGCTTTCATACTGGCATCAGTGCAGCTCATTGTCAGCATTTGATTTACTGCATCTATGGGCAGAGAAGAGAATCAGAAATCCAGCGCTATTTTGAACCTCAAGAAATAATCACTCACAGGAACAGCATTTTCAAACTCAGAAGCACGAACACCTGTGCTCTTTGTTAACGCCCTCCTTGCAAACTGAAACGCACCTTTGCTTGCTCTCCTCCCACAAACTTCTGAGTAAGTAAAAACAGGATTTGTGAGTATGCAGAATTTTCTCATTTCATTCGTTCCTGTTGCTGAGCATTGCGGTTCAGAAACAATATCTGCAGTATTTTGAAAACCCAAATAAAATAGTGTTTCAGACTCAGCAAACTTCATTTCCTTTCTCCTTCCTGATAATGCAAAGCACTGAAATGGGAGCTGAAGCAGCAAGCCCCGCAAGATATAGATTAATATTCACTCTGAAACAAGAAGAAATATTCTCTAAATAAGCAGAAATAAACTGCCCTCCCACTGATTCTTAGTATCTCCTAGATTTTTAGCTCTTCAGAAGCTAGACCCTCTGGCCCATTTTCACTGCTCAAGGTTAAAAGTTTGTGAAAAGGAAAACCCCCCAGTGTCACAGCTTGATCCTAATCTGCTGCCACTGCCCTCTTTCCCTTTCCTCTGCTGTTTACAGTGAAAGGAGTGCACAGAACAACCATAGCCGAAATCCATTCCAACCACTTAACGTAGGATAACCTGGCAACTGCTTTAAATTGGAACATACAGCTGGAACCAGCCACGTTCATAGCAAATAAAGCCGTAGGCATTCGGGATAAGATTCACTGGCCCTAACTTGAGCCGTCTCAATCTGATCAGGTAATACAAGGTCAATTTATGTATAGTGGAGAGCACAAGCATTTCATGTAACCTGTCTAGACACCTACCTTAGCGCGAGACGAATCATTTTCTCAAGACTCCTATTCCCTTTTGTTAAAGGGGCTATGGAGGCACTAGATGAGGCTTTTGGTACGTTAGATGCTCAGCTTAGGGCAGACGAACCCATAAGGGTTCACAGAAAGTTTTCCCGAAGTTCTGTTATCCACAGATCACAGAACATCTTCAATATTTGTTAAAAAACTTCAAGCCTATGGAAAAAAAACTAAAATTATAACGTTAATGAGCCACAGAAAAAAGCAGCAGAGATCATCACCAGTGTTCTGGATCCCCGCAATAGAAGGGCATTTTCATGAGGGGCAAGACACAGCGCAGGCACTCAGCAGACAAGAGTCTGGAATACTATGAGGAGGACCACCACACTCCTCCTGACATACCTCCTCTCTGTCTCAAGGGTCTGCACAGATTTACGCCAGGCTGTAGTGCTTCCAGGAGGGGAGAGAAATGGGCCAAGTCAAAGCGGAGGAGCTGGCTGGCTGAAGGTGGCTACAAGAGCTTCATGAAGTGGCCCTACTTTGCCAGGTGCTTGGAAACATGAAAGGTATTTGTTAATGACAGGAGGGAACTAGAGACCTTAGGCGACTACTGGAGGACCTAAGGCCACCAACAGTGGCATGATCTTCAAATCTTTATCCACATTTTATATATCAATGTATAAGCACAGTTTGCTCTGGTCTGGCAGGAAACACAAGCATCCCACTAGCGTGAGGCATATAGAAACATAAGTCTGAATAGTATCATGGGACACACAATTCTGTAACCTGACTATGATTCGAATTTATTTCATGTGACTGAAATAAAGACATGATGGCCGTTCTCTACACAATTCCTGCCTTGGCTGGTTGTTTCTCTGAGGAAAGGAACAGCGTTTGCAACCCAGAGCAACACATGCCATCTGCTCGCTTTCCTGAGAACCTGCCATGTGCGATAGACTCTACCTCTTCATTGTGAGTAGCCACCTTTGGCAGCATATATGTATGTCTGATATGAGGATTAAGCCTAAAGACAAGGGCAGTATAGATTCCCTGCCTCAGAGACTCTCCCTCACTCCTGATAGTAGTAAACCATCGTCATCAAGTGGGACTCGTCTTTCTGAAAAGAGGATATTTTGCCTTTTAAATGCACCGTCTGTGCTTGTATGTATGTGGCGCATTTCCAGACCATTTTCCTGAAGTTTTCCATCCCTCAGGTTTCAAGAGATGCAGGAGCCCAGCCTACTAGAGCCTCGTTCTCTTTCCTTCTTTTCTGCCACTTCAGCAACATAATTAACACATTGGGCTACAGTCCCTATGGACTCAGCACGTCATTCTTCATGACAATAAAGTCTAAGCACTGGGGTCAGATATTTAACAATGCTCAATAGTAATAGGAAGTCCGTAAAGCTATCCCATAATGAATTGCAAGTTTGTCTTGGCAAGTCAAGGGCTGTTATATTTTGCTTCTGACAAAGTAGTCCCTTAAGCTGGACATGTAATAGGCTCCTGATCCCTCCTTCTGCTTTAGTTTCTTCGTATATTCCATGCACTTTGTGGTATTAAGGCAGTTACGATACAAGGAAAGATTTTCATTTTGTTTTATTTTGTTTTTTCACGGGGAATGTCTTAGAAGAATGGTGACTGACACCATTTAGCTGATGGTGACTCAGCTAAAGTTACTTCTTAAAACCTACTGCCACAGCAATACCTTTGGAGATATGTGAGTTTCTTCATTTCCTTCCTCTTCTGCTCCCTTTCTCATTGTTTGCAGTTTCTCCGGCAGATGAGTTGAAAATCAAAATCTTACTGCTGGAGGGAATATACTGTACATCTGTTTCCAAGTTCAGAAATTATTGAGATCATAGTGTTTGTGGATCTACAAAGACATCCCCTTGTTCTAACAAAGACTTATGCCAGTTCTATCTTGTTCCTGCAGTACGTATTACATTGCCGTACACATTACATTATTGCTAATCTAAATTTCCCATATTACTTTTGAAAGTAAACGCACTTCATCTTGATCATCAAATCGGTAGGACACACACCACCACATAGCTGCTTAATTATGCATGTGAACATTTCACTTTATCAAAACTATACCTTTCATGTGCAAGTCTCTAGCAAAGCAGTGACTTCTCTGAAGCTGTTTTTTGAGACACATTCCTGCATCACTTTACAGTTACCTATGCCACAGTGACACAACATTCACATTGTAGCATGCCACAATGGGATGCAAAGACAAAACAGGAAAATATTGCTATTTGACAATGTAATGCTGACATTATCTGCTGTAAAATTCGTAGCAGCTGCATATCCCGAACAAAACACAGGACTGACCCTCTTAAAGCCAACCTCAGTGTAAAGAAGAGACCTGCGGAAAGAGGCTTTTGGGTGCACTTCCAGCCCAGGGCCAGAACACAGTTATTGCTGTTTGTGTGCAGTTACGTATCCTTCAGAGTTATACCTACACATTGACACAGGGATAGAGGGAAAACTTTCTCCCTCATTAAGCTCAAGAAGAATTAAATCTCCAGTGCAATAATGTGTCAGTCTGACTCCAGTCCTAAGTGGACTATCCTCCATAGCAGGAATTACGCTAGGTGACACTCTTAGTGGTTGCAGCAAAAGGCTAATGACTGATCACTCCTTTTACTTCCAATCTAGCTCTGTGGATGTTGTGACACAGTATGTAGGAGCTAACCTGCAAAAGTCTGTCCTGTAAGTACTATGAGGAGAGACGACTCAATCTTTCAACACTATCCGGTCAAAATATAGAGGAACACCTACATGATTTTAGTGTTTTGATTGTCCTATATGCTTTGCAGATTGGAGGATTACTTGTCAGCTATCACTGCCTCCCCTGATTTCTGTATTAAATAAGTCTATTCTCTTGCAGAAGCAATGTTATGCTTCTTAAACTATGCTTCTGCAACTATGACCTAAATGATTTGCTTCTTTGGATCATTAGCTTGTCCTTGCTGTTGAGAAAGGACACCACCGCTTATAAGTTAAATGTCCACTTCAGCTGATGAAGAATACCAAAGAGATTAGCATGGCTTCATCGCCGTTTTGTCCACACTTCATATTAAATTTCCTTGCAGATTAAGAACTATGTAAAATGCTTAAATTATTGCAGAACTATTTTTTCTGTGTTTGCTGGCCTGTGGGTAATAAGATATAATACTGCAAATGGCAGATGAGCAGAACAAAGACCTAGAATATGAGGAAGATATGCAGAACAATGATATAGTCATGAGCAAAGCAGCAGGACAAGAGGACCTATGGACCAATTTGGGAAATAAGCTACAGCCGAGTTAAGTCCATCTGCAAACAGTTGTGCTGAATATGTCAGTTTTCTACAGGCCAGAGAGCGTCTAAGGACCAGATTAAAGATGTTTCCTAAAATACTGATAAGCTTATGTTCATCAAATATGATGAAAGACAATCAGTTTTTCCATTACTGTTACCTGCTTTTCCATGAACAGGGACAGGCAGCACATTAACAAACAAAACAGACTCCAAATATTAGGTGGTCTCCAGTGTTCAGCTAATCTTAGCTATAGACCTTCCCTTCCTCTCAGAGCCTGGCACCTTCCCATCCTTACTAATTACACTGGGATGGTGCCTGCTGAGGATTCACATTTTAGCTTCAAAGCCACTTAAAAAATATTTAACCCACAATTCCCAGGTGGCACAAGGAAAGCAACCTGCATCTGCATTTTCCAATAAATGCAATATAATGTTCTCCGTTTTAAAAAGTAATTAGACTAGCTGTGTATTCATTCCCTTTTTGGTGGAGTTTTCACTTCAGTAGGGTTATTAAATTTAATAGCCTAAATTCTGTTAAGTTACATCAATATAAATATGTCACTTCCAAAATATGTAGTTTTCCACTCTTAACATTCAATTGAATGTTTGTTGCTGTTTCTGAATTTGAATTATTTTAATGATAGCTTTGGTGTTTCTAGTTACAGAGAATTGTCACATTAGGTGGATTATCTCACTTTTTCTTGGCCTTTGTATAAAACCCCTTTCTATTAAATATAGAAAGTCAGGATTCAGTATTAACTTTACTACTTAAAACGTGAGAGCAGATTGGGAACATGCTTGCTACTTCCTTTTACTCCTGTAGACAAGAACTTCTGTCCAATTGATAGAGTGGATTTATAGTGATTCAAAACGGACTAATTGTTTGCACAAGTCTATCAATCAACAGTATTACGTCAGGGATTAATTTGCCTTTTAACATTTAGGACACATGTTATGCATATTAAGGGTATACATGTGTACACACTAATGTGCTCTGACAATCATATGGGTGTTTATCTCAAAGTCTTTCAGGGAAAATCCACCAGAACTGGTAATCCCTTCTGTAGAAAATAATCATTAAAAATTCACCCTTGGCCTGTTGCTTCCTTCAGTATTTTACACATTAGGTATATTAGGCATTTTATATCATAAAATGCCGTTAACCATGAAATATTCTCCTTTGCCATTTGCCTTCTATTCATCAAAAAGAGAACGTGTGGAGTGTTTCTACAAGGCTGCACCCTTTAAAGCCTTGCTCTTGCAAATGCTTGACTTCCATGACCCTTGAACGTGGCCATTACTCACAAGCATAAGGTTAAACATATTCATGTCCACTAGATCACGCCTTAGCTCCTAAGCATCTTGAAGCAGGAACATTGCCTAGAGATGAGTATACCTCTGGGAATAAATTTTCATTGCTGTGCTTCCATGCACAGTGAATAAAGAGTCAATGATGTATATATATCTTTTTTTTCTTTTAATGATAATAAATCCATCCGGTGTCCTCGGTGAGACTAGTTTATCACCGGTACATCACAGCCAAATGAGTCACAAGTCAGCTAAGGCCAGTCCTGCCTCCTCAGACCTCATCTCCGTCTCCCGCGCTGGGTTCTGTACACAGAAAACACAACAGGATCTCTTCATGGGAGATAGTCAGGGCTCACTTAAAGGCTGACACTATTACAGATTCGAATCAATATATTTTAGGTATCTCCAGTCCTGAAGTCAATCAGTGGGTTCAGTTCATTTCCGTTGTATTTTCATAAGACCGTACTGGGACGGAGGAAAAAGCAGGAGGGGATCTTTAGCTCCTACTACAATCCAGCAAATATAGGACTTGAGAGGGTCAAGGCTGTAAAAAACATTAGTCACACATCTTTATTAAACATCACTGTGGAAGAGCACGCTTAGAGTTCACTCCTGCTAATTCAGCAAAAGCGAGTAACTGCGGTTTATTATTCTTCACGCAAGCATTTACCATTTCAGAGGAAAAAGTAAAATGGAAGCGGCTTGGGACTGAAGGGCGTGAGACGCAGAGCAAGAAACACACGGGTAGGCGTAGCCCTGACATTTTTACCCATATGAGTAATCTTTATGTAGACCCCCAAACACTCCACTGAATAAAGTTGCCGGACCAGGTTCTTTGTTTGGGGGGGGAATAAAGACAAAAGGCACGTCCCCAAACCTGCAGCGTGGCTCTGCGCACGCGCTGAGGAGCGGCGAAGGGATGGCAAACGGGTGGCCCGACGCTCAGCTGGGGCGACAGCGGCCCTGCTAACGGCAGCGCCGGGGCGAAAGGCACCTGGAAGCCCGATTCGCCTTCTCGGCGGCTAGAAAGGGCCCCTGGCGCCCTGCCGCTCCCCAGCGCCGGTGGCCCTCGGGCCTCATCTCTCACCCCAGACAGCCCCCGGCTTCCCACTAAGCTGTGGGGAATCGGGGATATCCATGGCAACCGGGCTCCGACCCCGGGGGGATGGGGAGAAGGCAGCCGAACTGAAAGGCCCCATCCTGCCACCGCCTCTCTGGCACGGCCAACCGCCAGCCGAGCGGTTTCCTCAGCCTCCCCCCCCCACCCCCGTTAGATCAGGACGCGCAATTCTGTCTTTTCCTTTAATCTCTTTCTCTGGGGCTTCTGCAAGGCTCAGCGGAGGTTGGCGAGTTGCTGGCTGGAGGGGCTGGCCTCCGAGAGCCCCGGCCCCGCCGATTTTGGTGGCATGGCGGCGCGCGCCTAGCGCGGCTACGTTGTGCGGACGGCCCTCGCGCTCGCGCGCTTCCGAAAGGAGCGCTCGGTCGGCGAGCCTTGCAAATCGCTGGCGAACGCACGTAGGCGCCGACCGTGCCGAGCCCTTTGTTGTGCCACGCGCGCCCGCCCGCCCGCGCCAGCCAGCCGCCGTAATAAATAGATTTTTTTAATAACACGATTAAATTGCGGGAATCAAATAACCGTAATCATTATAAAGTGATTGTTTATGCCACGGATAGTCAGACGAGATAACAGATTGCACGTTGCTTCCTTTCTGCTCGCCAGCGTAGCCTGAATAGCCGATTTGCGCACCCTGGCCCGGCGGAAGGGCAGCTGAGACCCCGGTGGGTTGGCAGCAAACCCGTCAGCCGCAGACCGTTTGGTCCAGGGACCGAAAGAGCGCCCAGAGTGGAGCTTTAGCACTGATTTCGGTTAATTTGTGATAGCAGCAGCCCCGGAAAGAAGAGGGCTGCCAAGGAATTTTGAACCCCGTGCTGGGAGCGTTTCCGTCCTTGTTTGTTAGCTAACGATTTGGGAGATGCGGATGAATCCGAGTTGCCTTTTGGATTTGCGTTCCTTCAGTGCAACGCTTTCGGTTTCGCTCTGTAGCGCTTCTTGCCAGGTATCTGCGGCCAGAGGAGAGAAAGCGGAGCGTTAAGGGGAACGTAGCGCCAGCAAGTAGTCCTGCCTCACCGAGGCTGCAGCAGTGAGAGGCCGGTAGTAAACCTCTGTGTTGTGCCCAGGTGGCCTCTAACCGCTGCACTAGCCTAAAGGGAGGCTGAAAGTCAGACATCTTACCTTTTTTTTTTTTTTGTGGGGGGGGGGGGGCGGGGGGAGAGACCAGTGTCAAACGCCTCTGGGGTTAAATGCCTACGAGTCTGCCTTTGCTTTGGCTGCTTCACACAAAGCACTGTACAGCTGTGCATTCTTGCAAAGGCCTTTCGGTATTAGTCACTGAATACATACGCTATTAAAACATATCAGAATATACCTATGAAACATCTACGGTAACTTTAGGTTTTGTTAAAAAAATATTTCTAACTATTTTAAATATTAGGAGGGTTGTTTTCCAGACGCACAGAAAATTAAGAACATCTTTGTACCCTGTGTTTTAAATCTAAATTCCAAAGAATTTACTCGATGAATTTCTGTTAGCTGGGATGGCTGAATGAGGTAGGTCACAGAGGTGCTTCAGGTAACTGATTGATGTAACCAGCTAGAAGACTACCAACTTCTTCTTCAGCTGTGTTGTGAAAACAGCCGAATCAGAAACCTGTACTTTCCCCTGACAGATGTTGTTGATGGGTCACCTATGTAGGCTATTAATACAGAGAGATGATATATACAAGCTTTCTGCCTCATCCTTCTAAAAAGGTTATTAACTGTCTTATTTATATCTAAGGGGAGAGATTGGCCAGAGCTGTCATACATTCCTGTCAGATTTTTCGTACTAGCACTGCAAATTAGGGCTTTGGGGAGTTAGCGAAAAATAAAGATAGGTGGTACAGAGCCTGAAGGAGGGAAATGTTCAGTGCAGTATTTGCATAGGGTTTAACACAAATAGAATCAGAGTGAAACCCTGCCCTGTGCGGAGGGCTAGCACGAGTCCCATGAAACACTCCCTTAAACCCTGGCGGCTTGCATTACACGCTCCACAGGACCAACTAAGGTAGATCCTTTCGCAGAGAATAAATGCAATCATTAAAAAAGAGCTGTCTGGTGTGGATGTCCACAACATTTCCAACTGACTCCAAAGAGATCCAATGCAGCGTCAGGAAATGCAAATACTATCCTCAAGTAAAACAACGTACACAAAATACACCTACCACTAGAAACTGGTAGGGGAGATAGAGATGGGTAGAGATATAGCAATTTTCTCCTACATAGGAACAGTCGTTATTGGCCAGCAATACAAGAGCTATAGAAGTGATAAATTTCTGCACTAGAAGTCCAGTTAGAGGACTTCACTTCCACTTTCCTGTGATTTGTATTCTGGTAGTGCTCGCTGTATGTTAGTGTGTTCACAAAAACCAACATTATTGGGTTTTATTCTTTCTCGTGGGTTATTTCTTTTTGATACTCTATCATCTGCCACATCTCACTGAAGGTCGAGGCAACTCAGAAGCTGCCCTAATGTACAATTTCTGCATGAAAAAAAGGGAAGGAGGAACCCTGCCAAACTCCTGCCACACTACAACGAGGCATAAGGTGCTTAGCTGAAGAAAAGGTTCCTACTGCATAAAAATGCATTGTGATATTAAGAAAAAGAAAAAAACTGGTTTAGCTTCATGACTCTGCTTCAGCCCTGCCTTGGCTCCTGCTGCCTGCACTGATTCACTGCTGCCTGCACTGGTTCGCTGCTTGCTGCTGTCCTAGCTCCAGTGCTCTGGAGCACCAGGCTCAACCCATCTCAGCACAGTGGTTGCCCCAATGAAGCTGTAATAGCTGCCTAGAGGCAGCTTTTTCCTCCTTCCAGGGAAAAGAAATGCAGAAAAGATGAAATGACCAATTCTGGTAAGGGTAGAATTCACATCATGAGTTGCCTGAAATTTGAGAAGCCTTAAAAAAGAGCAAGAATGTTTTGAGAATCTGATTAAAAACACACAGTAAACTGTAAAAATCATTAACTGCTCATATTTAGAAGTTCAAAGTACTTAGCTACCACAGGAGAGTTTATTTCCAGCTTCACTCAAGCTGCATTCTCTCCTTTGTTTAGTAGGTTCAGAGCAGCTGGAGGCAAAGACTTGTCGTTTTATTTATCTGTAAAGTACCATGCACACCTCTTGTTCCATATAAATAATAGAATACTAATAGTTATAATAGCAGCAGTGGAAATCTCTTGTGAAAGCTTGTTCTTTGGAGACTTCAAAACCCTTCTCTCTCAAATAAAAAAAAAAATCTAAATAAGCTACAAATAAACACTAAAAGGGTTTCCAAGATTTGAGACTTTCTCGAAGATTTACCTAGCATCACTGGAAGGTTTTGCTCACCGGGGAAAGATAACAAAGTCTGTTTATGCAACCAGCACTTTGAATTTAGCATCAATTTGCCTCTTATTCCTTTTGAAAGTATTTATGTTTTCTTAAAAAAGAACTTTCTTTTCCCAAAACCTGCCTGCTTCTTCTGCCTGCTCCTGCAGTAAAGTCATCATAATCCTGTTTTTATGATGCCACAGTCTGTTGCCGTGAAAATAATTGCAAAGTCATAAATTCAGTATTAAAACTTTACTATGGGATGAAGAAAGAAAAAACAGGCTGTTAGGTTAAAAACATTCAGTGAAGCAAACAAATGCCTTTGAAAATTAGCCACAGAGGCTTGAGGAAAAAGAAGATAAAACACCTCAAAGGTAAGCGGATGTATGCAATGACATAAGTCACAGTCATCCCCAGTGTGAAAACTCTCCTACATGAGACAGATCAGAGCATTTAGGTCACAGAAGAGTCATGTCTGCATGAAGGGTGGAACATATGGAATTGTTTGCTGTTAATTGGGGTGTGCCTATGACAAGGCCGCTGCAGTGCAATTTGCTTCAATCCTGAAATGTTCAGTGCAGCATAATGGTCTGGTTGGAATTCAGAGTAGAAAACTGAGTGATGCCTGTTTCTTTTTTTCCACAAATGGCAGAACAAACAATGTAGAAATCAGGAGAAATGACAATGCAAGGAAAGAAGGAGTGCTCAGAGCGTCTGAGCTGGAGCGGTGATGCCTCAGGTGTGAGACCCAGGTCTGGGACTCCAGCTAGTGGGGAAACAATCTGGGACTAGTTCCATACCTTTCCATTTTGCTTAGGGTTCAGTTTTTGCCCTTCACAAAATGAAGATAACGACATTTAGTCACCCCTGTGAAGTTCATTGAATTGGGAAAAAGGAGATCTGGACTCTGTTCCTGGCGTTTTTGTCAGTGCTGAGTGATGCTGGGCCAGTTACTTTGCTTTACCCCAGTTTCCTCAGCTTAAAAAGGGCTAACAATACCGCCCTCCTCTATAAAGAGCTTCGCAGTCCACAAAAATCTGGATGTTATTATAATGATTGGCAATCACATCACTAGGGTGGGATTAATTTGTTCAAATTCAGATGCCTAAAACATTTTTAACTCTTTTGTACCAACCCTAAGATCCTTTTTATAGTCAATAAGGGAGGATAGGCACCTCCAGAGGGCAATTCAGCTCCTCCTGAAGTGGATCTGATCCAGTTCGATTGATTCCAGCAGGATCCCACTATTTAAGGTTTAGCCTAAGCTTTTAGACACTGACATCTGTTCCAGAGAGCTCCCAGTCCTTCCCTCCACCTTGGTTGTTTTACAGTTTATTAGAAGTTAGTGCTCTCTTTTTTGGGTTTTGGGTTTTTTTTTTTTTTTTTTTTTTTTGCACAGTGCTTGTGGGGCTTGACCCAATCACTAAACATAAATGTAGTCCTGGCTATGAAGTACAGTTAGACTCCTAAAAGAAATATGGAGTGGAGTCAGCCTGTCCAGGTTTATTTTCTGTGTATTAATGCCTTAGTAATAAATAGAATTCTTACTTGTGACCCCTAAATAAAGCAAGGCCAGCCATATAGCTATTATGATGATGCCTGTGTTCTCCAGTGAGATTTTTTTGCAGCTTTACTCCCCTTCTCCAAGCTGAACTTCAACAAAAATTTGAATTCAAGACTAACAGTGACATTGAGTTCTGTGGACTTTGCATAAAGTCTGCAGTGAGCCACGTTCACATGAGGCCTTATATTTCTTTCAAAAGGCTCTCCTTGTCACAGCCACTCATGGTGGATCTTATGGACTGGCAAGGTGAGACAACATAAGGCTTAGGGAAAAAACAGGCCCTCAAGTTGCATGAAGACCCTCATGGTCATAATGAACTTAGAAGCAGAGGGAGGCTCTGCGATGACGCATTCTAAGCAAATAGCCTTTTAAATTGCACTCTCTCACCTGAGCATGAATGGGTCCAAATTAACATTTTAAATGAGATAATTTGCAGTATACCAAGCAGGCAATCAATCACACTTTATCTAGGTCTTTCCAGGAGAAGGGAGGGCAAATGTAACTGCAGCATTAAAAGAAAGAACAAAGGCACAAATACAGCAGCAGTGTTGCCCGTGAGCTCCAGAATAAAGAGAAGGAGATTTTAAAGAGTCTCCATTGCAAGATGTCTCTTTTAAACCCAAGCTTTATTCAGAAAAGCTCACAGCTTTCACATTTGCAGTAACATCTGAGGTCTGAATCAAGCAAGACTAGCTTATATGTTTGAGGCATCCTTTTTTATGCTCCTGTTTCCTTTTGGCGTTTTCTGTTGCACACTTTCCTCTAACACAGCACACATTTGCTAGCTTGTTCCACAGTCTGTACTGCTGCATACATAGAACTTCTTGTACCAGGTTTATTGAGGTTCAAGAGCAACTCAAATGCAAAGGAGAGCCCTTGTTTAGTTTCGAAGTAGCATTGCAAATGCTGCAGAGTAGTTTCCTGAAGGACACCCTGACCCGCAGACTACAGGACATCATGATTTTCCATCAGTGTTGCAGGGGTTGAGAGGCTGGGAGGTTTGAGATGTTTTGGTTTTGGGTTTTTTTTTTCTGTTAGTGATTTAACAATGGAAATTTGCATCACATGAGACCTTCCAAATATAATCTGTACCGATGAGAAGAGATATATTTATCTCCCTTTGTACTTCTCTAAGACCACCACAAATACAAATAGTAGAGGTTATTGAGAGTGATCTCCCAGCTGTACTAGCTTCTCTGTAGTGCAGCTGCATACATGGAGTTGGATTTATTCACTAAGTTTACGTTACTGACATAGGAACCCAGAGAAAGATTCCTTCACTGAATTTAGGAAAGAGGTTGGATTAAGTCAACAGAGATTATGGCTTTTTATTTGATTAAGAACTTTTAAAAATTCTTTGAAAATACTAAACAGTAACAAGGCCTTTTCCCTTGTATATGTCTTTGCAGTCCAGTGCATTAGAAGCTTGAAAAATTATTCATGGTCTTTTCCTTCATCAGTGGAGACAGAGAATATTTCCTCTCAGCTACTATAAACTTTCCTTTCTCCCAGGCTTGAGACAGCCTCTGATGTTGATTAGCTTGCTTGAAGTTCAGTAGGACATGGCTAGAAAAATCAAATATTAGTGATGAATAGAAGACCAACATTAGATTTTTATTCAAATAACTATCCGTATTTTTTCTGGCTTATCCAAAATATATTTTTAAAAAATCTGAGAAATATCTGAAATATATATCAAAAAACCCTAATAATTTGAAGACTCATTGTTGCCCTGTCACTTCAGATCACAAAGTTTGCTCATGTCTGGCCAGACTCTATACAGTGAGCAGATTCTTTATTTGTGCGCATCCTCCTCCTTTTTTTAAAAGACTTTTTCACCTTTGGTTTACCACATGGCAGGTGAACAATAGCAGAACGATTGCCTCTGTTGGAAACCCAATTGTAAAGTTACTTGCAACTAATTTCATATTTTCTACTACTCTCCCTTCAAGGCAGGTCCAGTTTGAAGCAGTACTTAGGATTCTACTTCACCAGTAGTCCTGTCTAAGAAATGAGGATGGCTTATTTGAAAGCAATACCTTTGCCTTTTCAGTTAAGGAGTCTACAAATGTTTTTGTATATTCAGCTGAATTACACATTGCTTAGATGCAAAGTCTTTGCCTTTCAATATGGCTAATACTAACACTAATTCCTTGGCCAAATTCCGGCGGGATTTCATTGCAAGTCTGGACATGACCACTTAATTGACTTATCCCAGAAGGAGGATCGCTTATTAAATAAAACGTTATTTGATTTACTAATGTTTCAGGACTGACTTCTCCATTGATGATCTGGAAAATGCAGGAGCAAATGAAAACACTCACATCCTGGGGCCATTGTGTGCGATGGTTAAACTACCACTTGATTTGTGCATCTGGAACAGTTTACAGGTGTATGAAAACTAATAAGTATTTATGAACGTTCGGGTGCTCATATTCTTTGAGACTTTAGGGCCATTCTTGGGGATACAGTGGCAAGAATCCTTAATTTAATTCAGCAAATGGATGACCAAATACAGATGAAGTGGTCTGAAAATGTAAATGTTCCCCATCATGTCACTGTTGCTGTCACTGTCTGCACTGAATACGAGTGACGCATTACAAGAAGTGCCCAGACATTACCCGAACAAACAGCGCAGTCAAGTTTGCATTTTTACCCAGAAGTAGGTAGTTGAGGTAACAGGATGCTTAGAGAGGGATTTACCTGTTGCTGGATTTCTACCAAAAGAACCTCCCAGACCCCCACAGGCACCCAGGTACACAAGTCTTTTTTGGAAATAGGATATTTCAAAGCTGGAAACAGAGGGTATAGATAGGAGGTATGATACACAAATAACACCACTCCTCATCTCTTTTCCTTTCCCCACACCAAACCACAGCAAACTATGGAGGCAGTGTTGGGGAAGCCCACGGCAGACTTCTCCAACTCACTCTGCCATTTGGAGTGTGTTGTTCTCGTGTCTTCACAGGCCATCCACCAGTCTGGTCTCCATCCCAGTCCCACAGATACTCATCCCTGGCCTGTGACAGCAGCTGCAGACCACTTGGACACACAGAATGGGTGGCAAATCCTCCATCTGGCCCAGGGCTGAGAGAACTCCACTGTGAAGGTGTTTTACACCCCAATTGCGTTCATCCTCAAAGATATAAATGGCTACACAGCTAGCAGAACTTTATCAGATCTGCTGCACTGAATCCAGAGAAGCAAAATACGCATTTTGGAGTCATGTTCAAGGTCTCAACATAGCAGCTAGCATGGGGAAACGTGGATGTGTGTGTGTGGTGGAGGATGAAGGTCACGTAGTACAGGAGCACACTGAGCATCAGATGATGCTCACAGAGGTACTGGGGGAAGAGGGGTGCTATTTTGCCTTCACTTTATCCTCTAGTGAATCCGAGCTAGGTGGCTAATTGCCAGTTACTTCTCCCCAAAACAGCTGGAAGACCAGGGATCATAACTTAGCATTTAAAGTAAAACCAACTACCTTTCTGAAAAAATCTCACTAAAGACACCTTTCCTCACGTCAAGCACAACACCATAAAAAATGCCATGTCCAGCACACAGAGCTAGGAGAAATGTGCCACTGCCAGACTGAACTCAGCAACAGGTAAGAGAGGCCCAACAGCACCACAAAGTAATTTCTGGGTTGATCATTTGTCTATGCCTGCAGGCTACCACAGGAAAGGGAACAAACAGGGCCAAAATCATGACTATGCTTGGAGGACAAACACTAGTAGTTTTTGTAGCAATATCACAGCTAATGCTCTGGAGGTTGTGAGTCACATCCCATCTAGGTTTGTTTGCTGTAGCCCACCAGGGTCCTGGGCACCGTGAAGTTTGGTCTCTCCCTCAACCAACTGGGATTTCCTTCCTGGGGAAACCAGGGCTGGGGTAGGGCTGGCACCTACCTGGATATAGAGTTGGAGCGCACATTTGAAACACAGAACTGGAAAGCCCTTCTAGGTTCCCTAGCCCAGGACAACAGAGGTCAGCTCCAGCTCAGCAGCCAGTGCTGGCAATGTCCACCTGACAGGTCAAAACAGAAAGACATACTTGCACGTTGTACTGGTGAGAATAACCTTACCAGAGTAATTATGTTACTCAGTTAATTTCCAAGACAAGCAACCCCAACAATATTTACAGCTCACTGAAAAAGTAAATGTATCAGGGAAGCAATTCCCCGTGAAACAAACAAGTAATTGAAAGAGCAGAGATCTTTGTGAAGAGAATTGTCAGTTTTCACTTGAGGGGTATTTCTTAACTTCAGCATTGTGATGGAGCTTCAAACTTTCGCAGTAAGAGTTAAACTTTAGGTATCCTCACTTTATACATCCATGTGTGTCTAAGATTCAGTGCAGTACCTGTTTGAAATGAGCTGCTGTCTATACCAAAGGACTGTACTCCACTTGCAAGAGGATGGAGGCAGTACCACAATCACCTCTTTTCTTCTTTAGCTTCTGGGAGCTCATATATTCTAAGCATACACAAACATGCTAACTTCTTAGATATCAGGTTTCAAAAACAAGGGGGGAAGATGTGTTTTTCTGGGTCTAGACTCCTCTAAGGATTACACAGCTGCAAAGATCTACCCGCAAGGGGATTCACATTAGAAGAAACATAGGATATGACGAAAAAAAAATCAGGTCTGCTCACTAGACTAAGAACAAAGAGGGAGTTCAAAAATGAAAAAAAAAAAATCTCCAAACCTGATGCTTTTGAGGATGCTAACCAGTAACTGCTAAAGCTGCGAGAAGACAAAGATTATTGAGCTGGAATTTTGGTACTAGTTTTTCATAAGGGAATAAAAGGTCAGGATGACGTCTTCCCTCCAAGATGTAGTTTCGTAATTTTCTCCCTGGTACCAAGAATGGATTCACACAGAAAGCCATGCCCTTGCAGAAGGCGTGAAATCTTCTGCTTAATATTTACATCTTTACCGAGCAGTAATATGGAAAACAGGTTTGGGGAATGTAGAAGCAAGCAGCTTGGGGAATACTCTGCCCTGGGCTGAGCCTCTGCAGAGGCAGACAGCCACCTACTGCCAAAAAATGAAATAGAAGCAGCCACACAGACTTCCTGAGAGCTGCATTACAGAAAACCATGCCTCACATGAAACAGCTTTGCTTGGCACATCATGCAATCCATACTAGCCAGCATCAGAACAAACCTGTCTCAGGAAACACAATATTTTTTTCTCCCACTGACATGTTCGTGCTGCATCTAGGGAAAAGAATCAGAAGCAGATGATGAAGTGGAAGCCTTTCACATATAGCTACGCTGAAGGTTTTTGGTTTCTGCTTGTGGAAAAGCCCTTCTCCCTTTCCCTCCACCCCCCTGAAACATGCACAGTTGAATTCACAATGATTCCCTACAGACTGAAATGCTCTGAGCTCTGACAACGAAGGGCAGTTAAAGGAGGCCAGCAGTGCAAATTGGAGCAATGGGAGCACACTGCAGGTAGCCAAATATTAGATTATAGAGGCACCACAGCCTATGAGGGATATACATAGCTTCTACCTGGAAGGAAGAGAAACAAAAGCCTCCCTTTGTGTCACACGTTTTTGCGGGAATTAAGCACAGCTCCCCTTTGTGGCAGACTGAAATTTCGCTAGGTATAGGGGGCAGCCAGTAAACTCTGCAGGCTGTCCCCAGGGAATGGCCTATTTTAAGCCTGCTTGCAAACATCTCTCTGTATATGTGCTGTATTTTCACGGAAGAATAATTTAATCTTCATTGCCATCATTAATTTTTGACGGAGAGCACCATACGACATCCTGTTTACAGCCCACTAAATCTCCATTATGAAGCCATGCTTACAGAAAGAAGAACAATCTGAAGAGCCGTGTTAACTTTTATGGTTACATTCCAGCCCTGAAATACAGAAAGATGATTAAAGTTAGAAAAAAAAAATCAGTAATACCACATTAGCATTTTGCTGTGCTGTTTTCAGGCCCCAGAACAAGAAAATCATTTTTAAACAACCTATGGTAATACAGCAGATGCCTTTAAAAATGCATGTGTAACATATTGGCGTTCATCCTTATTGCAATATTTACTCTGTCGCCTCCACCTCAGTTGGACGGTAGAGGAAAGTGCTGCTATTTAGAGCCATGCAGTAGAACAGTAATTCTGTGACAGAAGCAGAGATTTAATTCTGACGAATGGGGTTTTGCTAATACTTATTCTGCCTCACAGTCGTATCCTCTCAGTTAGAAACTTAAGCAGAAGTTTAGTGAAAATTGTTAGTTTCCCCTGGAGAAAAACAACCCAAAGCCAAAACCCACCATCAGCAAAGAAAAATGAGGATAGTCAAGAACTCCAGAGGGTTTTTAATAAAAGGGCATCAGGCACAACCAGCATTGTGAAAGGGCCTGGTAAATTTTTCACCAAAACGGGCCCAATGGCAGATATACGACCATCAAATCCACATCAACATAACCACCACTGCCCAGTTACAGTGCGTCAGCCCTCTACTGCTGCCGCCTGCCACAGACACGTGCCCACGTTACGTGAGTGTTTTACATCACCATTTCCAAATGAAGCTTCCTTACCAGTGTCAGTCCTGCCTGGGGAAAGATCTTCGTGTCTGCAGCAGGATTTTACACTGAAGCAACCAGTAACGCCATGCAGGGCTGGCTGCTTTGACAGCCCTCTGCCATCTGGCCATCTGAGTGGCAGTCCCTGGAGTGGTCAAGGGGGTAGGGTACGCTCAGGGTCTGCAACAAAGAGCAGGGGGGTCCCTGGTCTCATGCCTTCTGCTGCATACTTGTACTCTACTGGCAAGTCCAAGTAAGGTGGGTTATAAGCAGATACTTAACTCTTCTGGGAACTATGTGACACTAGATGTGCTCACCAGCCAGGGCACACAGCTTTCAATGAGATTATCATTTCAACAAAAGTCAAGTCCCATCATTTAGGACTAGCATGGTGCAATTAAGCTAGGCACACAGTTAAATTAAGGCTTCCTCAATAATCACTGAAGCAAGAATGGTACCTCCAGAGAGCAATCCTGGTCTTAGATAGGCTGAATTACTTTGAAGATAACTTGGATCTGGATTGTCCTTTGGAGATTTCTCTTTCCTTCCTCCTGCAGAGAGGGCATAGAAACACTCAAATAAGTGCTTCATATTGTGAAATAAATCTGAACAATAACTCTCCTCTAACCTACCATCTCTTCTTAGCTTTGAGAGGAGACTTTCTCTTTTGCAGTGACTTGAAGTACACCCAAGACACAGTCAAGGTTTCTAGCTCTGCCTAACTATCCCAGGTGAGACTATCCTTTTCCGATATGTATTTTACATATATTTAATGCAATTATAGTAAAACTTCCCTTATGAATATTGCTTCCAACAGCAATCATTTTTCACAATCTCTTTTCAATTTAAGAAAGTTAAGAGCTATAACTCGATATTCTAAAAGAAAATTCATCAACATTACCTCCCAGTTAGTAGTTTCTAGTGATTGTCCCAGGTGGCACCACTGAGGTGACAGTTCTTGACTATGCATGGCAGAGCCAGACATGCCTGAGTATCTCAATGCAGTGGGAGTCTCTGGAAAGAACGTCTCTTGAAATTGAGATGATAACAACTAAATACTAATGCCAACAGCAATCACATTCTGTGGATTGAGAGTTTTGGTGCTGTTTACCTATTTGGGTAAGAGAAACAAAATAAAGAATGACTAACAGTTTATACCATTGGTTCACTGAGCTCCCTCGAAGCTGCGGATTTTGCAAAAGAGCAGAAGACATTTGTACCTTCAAGTACTCCTATTCATAACCCAATACCCAGTAATGGCTATTAGCTATCACCATTTGCTGAGTTAATAATCTGTTGCATGTTCTTTTGATTCAGAGGGTTCCATGGCTTGTTTTTTTTTATTTATTAGCATTTATTAGCACTGAACTTCACACTCCAGAGGACATTTCACTACCTTCATCTGTGAAGCCCTGCATTGTCCTGTTTGAAAGGGAAGGAGCTGCCCCCCTACACACAGCTCACCAGTTCTGTTTTCTGCCTTCTTCATCCATTTCCTTGAAGAAATGTTGTTCTGCTCCCTTCTCACAACTTGATGCTCTGCCTATGTCTTGCAGTGATGAGAACGGTCCTCCTCAAGTCTTCTCTTCCCTCTTGCCCTCCATCAGCCCTCACAGTCCATATGCTTTCTGCTTAGAGTCTCCTGCTCCTGTTTCACTGCCCTATCTCAGCCCTCATCAGAGTTGTCAAGAGGCTATCGAGAGAGCAGGGACCGTTTCTAAGCCACTAAGGAGGCCTCCTCACCCTTTGCTGCCAGTACTCCTTTGTGGTGCTCTCTTTGCTGCTTCTGAGTTGCTCCACTGCCTGAGTCTGTCCCCTCTTTTAGGTTCTGGGCTAAAGCCTAAGGATCAGGGGTAGGAGACAGACAGGGAGGACACAGAGAGTGCCAGTGGAGCGGTCTTGTTTTCTCTGAACATTGAACCACCTCTCAGCTGCCTCAGTCATCATCATCTCAGCTTGATGCTCTACTGCTCCATCCCTCACCATCATCATTCCTTCTGCTGCTTGAGATACTTTGCTTTCTCCTTCCCTTCCCTCCAGCACACAAAACAGAGCAGAGAGCAAATAATTAAACTTTTAGTGCAGACTGTGGTTAGAAAGGAACAAACCCAGGCTAACAGTCACTTTTACTGACGTTTCTTTGTTTCCATGGCTATTAGGGACAAAATTGAGTCCGGAGGTAGAATCAGCGATGAAAATAGCTCTGCACAGTGGTTAAAGATTTGCAAACTCTGCTGAGAAACTGATGAGCATCTTTTTGCCTTTTCTCTCAGTCTAGGTCTAATGCATTTCTATTTAACTGCTTTGATAACATTTGCCTAGTAGAGATTAGATGTAGGATTTAGAAAAGAGAATAACTGTTAACAAATGTAACAATTAATTATGCAAATGAGAAGAGTGCTTAAATACTTAGATGGCAGACTCTGCAGAAAGCTCAACAACAGAAGCCTTTGCAAGCTCGGTGCTGTTGCATTAAGTTAATCCTACATAGTGTAATAGGCATGACTTGTGTGGCTTTTCATGTGGAGGGAACTATTAGAAGCCTCTATGAAAAGATGCACACAGGAAGTCACTCTTAGTGGTCAAATTTTGTTGGTTCTACAAAAACCCATAAAAATGCTGCAAGGAGGCCTCAAGTTCTAACAGCATGGCTTGGTATTTGGGCTTTTCTGAAAAGGATACTTCTTCACCTGCAGTTCAGAGGTCAAGCAAATAGATGGGGGTTGTTAATGCACTGGATCTTTGCTCAAAGAAAAGCAGAGCAGAAGATGAGTGGTTGTAGCTCACCTCTTCTTTTCCTGGATTGCAGAAGTTTAAATTGTGCTGAACTTGATATTTTGGAAGGGGGGCAAAGCTTTGCTCACTTCGGTGGTGAAGCGTCTTGTCTTTTCAAGGCAAAACCTAGCATATGGCTTGCTTCACATCTGAAAATGAACACTATTTGTGGGAAGCAGTGGCTATGGTGGCAGTCAAGATGTTTCTGTGGCTAGCAAGGAGGTGGCTGTAGGTGCTTCTCCTCCCTGTCTTGTTATACTAAAAGGGGGAGCAACGGTTTTATCTTGACATGTTTACAGCTTAGAGTTGCTGGCAGAGCCCCAGAGAGATATCACTGACTTGATGTGTGTCTCTAGAGCTCATGACGACAGGCAGCTTCAGCATGTAAAAGACGACTGGCCTCATTTCTCCCTGCATGCCCAATGCTACCCCAGTCCTTGTTCTTTCCTGCAATACATATTCCTCTCTCCTTTTCTACTTCCCCTCTACCTTCCTATCCTTTGGACTATTCTGATTTTAGCTGCCTGGAGTGGCTTACTCCTGTGCACACACTATGGATGCTGGTAGAGCACACATTTATTTTATGATTGCTATATTGAACCAGGCCCCATATTCCAATATACTCTCTATCTACTTAGGGCACCTGCAGCAGCTAATCCTCCTCCTCCCCGATCCTCTCCTCCAGCATTGCCTGCAGCTCCAGGTGAGGCTGCTTTGCTATTCATTTTCCTATCACACAGGAGGGACTATGGTGTGTTTTTTTTTTTTTTTTCCTGTTTTCAGAGGCTTATGCTGAGGGTCTCTTCAGGCTCTAACTCCTATGGGAAGAGGAGAAAGATAAAAAAAAAAAAAAAGACTAGCTTGGATGACACTGCAGCTGGAGAACAACAGCTCTTTGGGTACTGGTATGTGTGGAGGGACAGTGAGAGCATCACTCTCCCCTCCTCTTCCTTTCCTGCCCTGCACAGCTTGCCGTGGCTGCTAGAGATCCCATCGCTGGCAGCCAGGAGCAAGGAAGGGCCAGAGGCTCACTGGGATCCCGGTTCACATTGGAGAGCAGGGAGAGAGAGGTAGGCATGCTCCAAAGAGCGGAGGATCTCCACAGCCCAGATAGCCTAAGGGGTTCATGTTTTGTTTAATAGCATGTTCATTATAATTTCCCTCAAAGCATGCCATAAATAGGGAGAGATAGTCAGTAATTGAGATCCTTTGAGGGTCTAATCACGTTCGTTATTCGATGCTCCAAGTATAAGAATAAATAAATAGGCAGTGGAAGCTGTCAGCATTACATAATTCCACTCTACTTGCACTTTTTCAGGATACGTTTCCCACCAGAAACCAGGTCTTTCATTTTCTTAACAATTGTTCTAACCATTGGGCTATTATGTAGAGGGAAAGAAATAAGGTACCACACCTCTGCTCTCAGTGCTGCTATTTGGGGTAGGGGGTAGGAAATTGGCAAATGTCTTAGTATACACTGCAGAGAGGTAGATATCAAACCTATAGATGTACTAGACTTACTCTCCAGAGCTGTCTCCATAACGTCAGTGGTGAGCCAAGAAGCTTGAGAAAGACTAGATCAAACCTTCCCACCTCCTGAAAAGAGACATCCCTAACATAACTGTATCCATGCCTAAAATTAGTCATAATTGTCTTGGGCCAATGCTGCTCTTCTTACCAGCTTGCCCTCCTCCTCACCTCTTTGATTTAATGGTAAACTTCTTCAGACACTATGTCTCCTGCTCTCTTACTAGATCCATTTTGCAGCATCTCTCTGTGGCCTGTCATACTACCAAATAATAAAGAGTGCTTCCAAAATGCAGATTGAGCACTTAGCACCATTGCAATGCTTTGGTTCTTTTCGCATCTTTTCTCTAAGCTGCCTTGATTATTTCAGGTGGTGCTAGAAGAGATATGAGCACATTTACTGTAAGGAGTAAGTAGGACAGATGCCAAAAAGCTAGAAATCCTCAAAAATTGGCACATTATCATATGCTTTGGCACATGTACATAAATAAGCTACTACAAGAGCAGAAGTGTCTGTCACATCTACTTCATGATTTCCTGTCATAAATCCATTTCTTCCTGCCTTCCCAAACATAACTCAGTATATTCCCAACCCTTTGCAACTAAACAAAAGTTTACTTCAGTGCTGTTTAACTGCATCAGGTTTATTTCCACTGGGGAAGGGGGACCCAGAACCAAATAGCTTCATGGACTAGGGATGTTATAGTCATCCAAATCCTGAAACTTTAACAAGGAGCCAGCTGTGCTGTGCATATAAAGCATCCTCTTGCATTGCTTGTGTGTAATCTCAATAGGAATGCACAAACTAACCTCAAGCAATTGCCAGAAAAGGCGCTCTGCCTCTACAGGAAAGAGGCAGGAACTCTACACTACTGCCCATCAGGCTGACAGAAATCCAACTCTTAGAAGACAGCAAAGCATTTTAAAATGCTTTGCTTCTCCAAGAGGATGAGGTAGGTATGAAGCAGCATGAAGTCCAGCTGGAGAGCAGTCATTAGTGGTGTCCCTCAGGGGTTGATACTGGGGCCAGTGCTGTCCAACATCTTCATTAACGACCAGGGTGATGGGATAGAGTGCACCTTCAGCAAGTTTGCAAATGGACATAAAACTGGGAGGAGTGGCTGATACCCCAGAGGGCTGTGCTGCCATTCAGAGGGACCTTGACAGGCTGGAGAAATGGGCAGAGAGGAACCTCAGGAAGATCGACAAGGGGGAGTGCCAAGACCTGCACCTGGGGAGGAACAGCCCCACACACCAGTACAGGCTGAGGCCGACCTTCTGGAGAGCAGCTTTGCAGAGAGGGACCTGGGGTCCTGGTGGACAGCAAGTTGAACATGAACCAGCAATGCACCCGTGCAGCAAAGACGACAAACAGTATCCTGGGCTGCCAGCAGGTCGAGGGAGGTGATCCTTTCCCTTTAGTCAGGACTGGTGAGACCACACCTGGAGTGCCTGGATCCACTTCTGGGATCCCCAGTACAAGAGAGACATGCACATACTGTAGCAAGTCCAGCAAAGGGCCATACAGATAATTAAGGGACTGGAGCACCTCTCATACGAAGGGAGGCTGAGAGAGCTGGAGAAGAGTCAGAAGAAGAGGAGGCTTGAGGATCTTACCCTTATGTTTAAATATCTGAAGGGAGGCTGTCAAGAGGATGGGGCCAGACTCTTTTCAGTGCTGCCCAGTGACAGAAAAAGTGGCAACGGGCACAAATTGAAACACAGGCAATTCAATCTGAACATAAGAAAACATTTATTTACTGTGAGGGTGGTTGAACACTGCAGCAGGTTACCCAGAGCGGTTGTGGCATCTCCATCCTTGGAGATATTCAAAACCTGTCTGGACATGGTCCTGAGCACCCTGCTGTAGGTGATCCGCTTGAGCGGAGGGGGGTGGACCAGATGTCCTCCAGATGTGCCTTCTAACCTCAACTGTTCTGTAATTCTGTGTTAAAAAAACAAACAAACAGAAACAAAAGACCAACCCCATTCCACACAAACCAAGGAAACAGTTGAAGTAGCTCAGTTATTCCAAAGTTGTCTTTCTCTCACCCTTTCTGAAAAAATGTGAACAGGAGAGGAAAGGCTACACACATGGGGAACAGCTGGTCTGAAAGGAAAACAAGACACCTGGCAGCATCCCATCCTCATGCAGGATGTTCAGGAGACTGGGGGCTGGCTGGCATGCAAGACATTAGGGAAAAAACAAAGCAACATGGAATGAAGCATGGACATTTGGAAACAGACCATTGAGTAAAAAGATGTGGTGATGCGAAATTGATTATCAAGAAGAAAAAAAAAACAAAAATTTTAAAAGAAGGAAATGTACAGGACAAGAAGGTTGACAAACACGGGAAACTAGAAAAAAAAAAAAACACTTCATACTAGCGTGCACATTTTGTTCTGAGGACTAAGTCACTGGGGACCGTGGCATAGATCAGGCTCTAAAGGACTTGATACCAAGCGTCTGAGTTGGGCTATCGTCCACTGCACCATTACATTTCTCTCCACCCAATGACACAAACAAATCATGAACCCTTTCCCACGCAAAGTGTAGAAGTTGATTGCAGCATTATGCCAAGTTTATTCTTACGGAGAAAGAGGAGCCAAAAATCTTTGTGGAGTGGATTAGTTCAAAGTCAGGAGAAAGGAAGGCAGAGAACATTACAAGGCAGGACTGTTCTCCTGCAACTGCCCTGCTTCGTTCCTTGCAGAGACAGGGCTGTTTTTTTCCCCTATTGTCAAGTTTTGCACGTTTACGTTCAAGGTTTTGAACACAGGACCTCATGCAAGTCACCATATATAGTTTATTTTTTCAGCCAAAAAGAGAGCAAGACGGGAGAGAGTCATTATTATTTTTAGAGGTCATGAACATTACCTATTGGTCTCCATTAGAAAACTTTAAGTTACCCCCCAGTTGACTTATTCATACAGTTACACATAAGCAAACACTATCATTAAAGCAGTTACGCCACTGTGAGCTACGTAGTTCAGCATACCTTACTTCCCTTTACTGGTCCATTTGGAGTAAGAAGGACCTCACTTCCCTTTACTGGTCCATTTGGAGTAGGACGGACCACATAGCTTTTAATTGGTTTAGCCATAAAGTGATAAATTGGCACTCTTCCAACAATGCAAAACGAATGTTACCTTTGCTCTTTCCACAATATGCAAGACCAGGGGTAGGCTAAGAACACCCACTTCGGCCCATCAAAGCCCTGTTGCAAGTTTTCAGGATTACCACAAAGGTAGAGGACCCAAAACATCACAAGTTTTAGCCAGAACGATGGCCTCGGCAATGCATCCAGCCACAACAGCCATGATTATTCAAGCAGGCGACGGTGGGTGGGGAATCGCCAGCTCCCCGGGCCGCGCGACTCCATCGCTGCCTCTGGGACTGCAGCCCTTGCGGGACAGGCATGCGTCTGGCCACCAAACTTGTTAAGATCCTCTGCCTCGCTAAAGCCCTAGACACTGCCTGTCTAATGCATTAAGTTAATGTATTGCTTCTAATTGTTTCTTAAATGAACATGTGACATCAAAAAATTATGCTGTAGATTCTCCCTCATCTATATTTACCCAGGCATAATACCAGCTGCCTACACAATTTTTGTCTTGCTAATGCACAGCAATAATCATAGATCCACCCACAGCCCATCTATTTTGGTAGAGTGCAGAAATAGACATTAAACCTATAAATGTCAGAACATGCCTTCATTTTAGATGTTAGTATTATTTAAATTAGCACTTGAATGATGTTTCCACAACGTGATAGCTTTTCAAATGACAGTATATTGCACATGAAGTGCACTGGCCCTGCTTTAAGCACCTTCAAGCGCATTAGGCCTATCTATAATTTGGTGCTTTTAGAAATGCAAACATTGTAGAAGAGGTGTGGTCTCTTTGTTGATGCCCAGAAGTCCCCAGGGAAGTGCTGATGCCATAATTACCTGAGTATGGTTTGCAACATTAGGCTCTGGTCGGTAGGTAAACATGCCTTGTGCTTGTCATCCAGACATATTTGGGAACAGCTGTGTCTTTATTCTTACGGTGGTTGGAACAGCATATTATCTTGAATGTGTCCTCTGCATTTTAGAACAAGCGTGATATTCTAAAGCAACGCTGTTGGAACGAAAAACATTAACTGTAAAGTGAAAGTAATAAATAACGTTTTCTCTGTACCACCAGGAAAAAGTCATAGGAACAAATTCTCCATTTTTTATTCTGAAACTGAAACCACTATAAGATTAAATAAAATAAAATGTGGAAAGACAGACCAGTTCTTTGAGATTTAAGGGACACTGGAAGGTCATTGCAAGAAATTCTTATTAAAAAAAAAAAGTGGAAAATCTTAGTGCAATTGGATCAGCTCCATGCTGGTTGCAAGAGACAAAAATAAATCCTGCTCAGCTAGAACAGTACAAAAGGAGACAACCAGCATGAGATTGCTGGAGGACAATACGCCTATTGTAGGCTCTTAAAGTGGTGCCATAGTCCTCTTGCACAACAGAAGAGGCTAAACACTGCAACTGCGGCACCCATTTCTGAGAAGCCCATATCCGTCACTTATTAAGTCCTCTTATTACAGTAATTCTTTGACCACGACCATCACTTTGTGTTACAAACAGTGTGCAAATAGAACATCATGCTTCACCAGGCAGGAGAATAAATTAATTTCCCTCTGTAAAACAACAGCCATAGTGTTCTGTTCACATTGCACAGGAACAGGGGAACTGCAAAACCTTCAGACACATAAAAGCAACAGTGACACCTCGCGGACAACATACAAATTTAATAATGAAGTTATTTCGTCAGAAGTGTC
Source organism: Struthio camelus (assembly GCF_040807025.1). NCBI lineage: Eukaryota > Metazoa > Chordata > Aves > Struthioniformes > Struthionidae > Struthio > Struthio camelus. The sequence goes on along the minus strand of NC_090942.1, from coordinate 177,624,046 downwards.
AAGTTCAGCAGATTATGCAATCACTGAAAAATTAAGGCAAACCTGTTTGTCAGACTGGAAAATTGCCCTTCGCTGAGCGCTGGAAAGCATAGTGTGGACAGCCCAGTAGCTTCATACAAAATTAGCCTCGCTTCCTACTGGCGAAGTGCTGAGCAGACGCTCGCTGGCTTTGCCTGGGAGCGTAGCACAAGACCATCAGCGCACAGTTACGTGCCAAGGCCCTACAACAGGGTTTTCGTTAGCATTAGGCATACACTTCTCAATGAAATCTCCCACTCATCCCCACTTACCGACTTGGTTTGCACCACGGCACCATCTCAGCTCATAAAATTAACCCAGAAGACGCTTTCCAGAAGCATGCAGACCACACGGGGCAAATGGGCACTCAGTCCATGGGACCAGACTTGACCTAGTCTGATGTAAAAAGCTGAGAGATGCAGCTAGCCTGGATCTACTCTTCACTTCACACTGTACTCCTTGGTATCTGCATTTTACCAGATTGCCATTATTTCAGGCAGCCCACTTGCATCAGAGTCCCAACCAAGGTCAAATTAAACATAGGCTCAGAACAGCTCTGTAAGCCTTTCCTCACTGTTTCTTCTGCTCTGAAACAAGATTTTCAGTCAGATGGCTATTCCAGAAGTGGAGGGAAGGTTTATACTATACAGAATGCTACTTTTTTTTTTTTTCCCCACTCAGGATTAGATCAAACAAGCAGTTTAAATCTTTTAGATAAAAATAGCTGTACACATCTAAACATTTGCAACTCCAAATATTAAGCTCACACAGGTGGTTAAATTAATTGTTCAAACAGATAAAAGCACACAATTAAGTCTCTAAATTTCCAAAGACTATTTCCCCCACTAAGAAGCATCATCTCTTTCAGTCCGTTACAGTATAGCATCTTACAAATGCAAGCCCACTCAGTATTTCTTTCAACCTACGTTCCAGCAGAACTTTAAACAAAACATGCATGGCTTCCCTCAGCATGTAAGCCATATCCTCTAATCAGAAACTACAACCAATACATTTAAAACATCTAACTTTCTTTTATCATAATGAATATTTGATGAAGTTGCAATTTGAATACAGAAATAGCTTGGATACATTCAGACAAAAGTTCTTCCAATGATAAGACCAAGAACACCAACAATTCCCAATTTTCTTACAGAAAACGTAGTTGCTGAACAAGAGTTTTGAAGAGAACGGTGTCAACGAGTGGAAAACCTTCTCAACTCAAAGGAAACTTCAATGCATTTTGTTGAAAGTTCTGGACCAAGCTGGAAACAAGTTTAATATTGAAATCAAACACCTCACCAAGCACCAATCCGGCCAGATGCCACTTCATTGCACGGATGCCACTTCATTGCAAGCCAGTTGGCACACACTCCAGGAGCTGCTCAAAGCACACTACAAAAGCAATCACTACTTTACTCCCCAGCTTTCGACTGCTGCTCCTCAGTTTAATATGCTTTCAGTCGGTGTGACCTAACATATTAAACTTTAAGCATATTAACTCTATCCCTTGCACACCAAATATCAGGAGGAAGGATATAGCTAGGCATTTGATATTCCTCTTTAGAAAAGAAAGTTAAATTTTGTTCTTTCTTGTCACTAGAAAGGTTTGAGGAAAGTCAACCATACCCTGAATGCATTTAATAGCTAACACTGACAGTAAAAGCTAAACAATGGAAATACAGAATCAATTACAACCCTTCGAACTGATGGTGTAGCCTGGGATAAAGTTTAAAATGCTACAGCCATCTATGATGACGACACAGATAGAGTACGTATTCACTGTTCACACTGCCTGGGGTTAGTCACTTCAATGCACAAAAAGGGTATTCAAACTAATACCTATCTAGCTTCAGGTTTAGATTAAGTATTCAAATTCAGAACCTCTGGACTGTGAGAATGACACCAAATTCTTGCACAACTCATTGGAATTGCTTTCACAAACTCCTTCCTTTACTGCAAATCACTCTGTCTTCTTACAGTGATGATATTAAGCAAAGCAGCATCATGTTGAAGAAGGGATAATTGACCCACTTAAGATTACCCAGACATAGTAGATCAGTCTGTACTTTCAATTTGGGGCTTCATTTGGAACATGCCCTTTATTAGTAGAATAATTTCAGTAAAATCTTTCACAGAACTTTCATAGAAAGGTGAACAAAATACAAACCTAAAGATACCTTAAATAAATATTCTTCTTTTGGGGAGGGGAAAGCACCCACCTTTTTGATCAAATTTTCCATTTATAAGAGATGTGGATACCATAAAGAGCCTTCCTTATGTTAGCCCTTCTTAGCAGCCTGACCTATTTCAGCTGTACTCCTGGTAAGCAGTACTTGTAACAAGTCAGCTATGCTAGCTAAAATTACAGATCTCTGCCAGCAGCAACCAGTCTAAGTTAGCTGCTCCTGGACACAGCAGATACTTTTTCCTCCTTAGGATGAAATAGCTGTGAGAGCTATTATGTTTAGATCAAGCAGAGAACTAGTTTTATTCTGAAAACTTTTTCTCCAACATCAGATAAAAGCAAGATACAGGAAGAACAGAGCAACTGACCAAATTCAGGAATCATCCCCTTCTCCCCAGCAAATATCCTTGCCATTCAGTCTCTGGCCCATTGCACCTTGGACTTCCTCTTCACAGTAGCACAATCACAACCCAAGCAGAAATTGCTCCTGTAAAACTATCTATAAGATATATATAGAGAGAGAGAAAGACAGATGGACACAAATACCCTGTCCACCACCTTCAACTATATTTTTACTGGAAGAAGTAAATTTTTTTGCTTTTTGACCTGAAGAAGGTCTGCAGCCTATCTACTTCAGGGTAGATTTCAAGCTAGATGCCCTAGAAATATCCTAGTTACAAGCCATACCTGTGTCTAAAAATGAATTCTATGATAAAAGTCCTCAATGTCATGAAGCACTCGCCTCACTGTAGTTTTACTTCTATAGTTTATTCCTATTTCTTGTCAGTGCCCTCGTCCTCCTTCCAAACTAGGTGTACAGCATCCTTAGGAGCCCATCAAATTACTATTCTCAGCATGCTTACATACTGAACAAACCTGAACAAACAGCTACAGAAAAAAATACCTTGAGCATGCAAAACCATGCAAAAACTATCCTGCTTGTGTTCTACATTTTTTTTTTTTACAACTAGAAATTATAAGCAGATTTTTTTTTTTATCTTCCAGGAAAACAATATTATTAAGAATAAGACCAGTATTTAAAGTGTAGAAAAATAAAACTAGCCAGAGGCCATGGGAAATGCAACAATGACATTTATTGGAATTTCTCCAGGCATTACATGAAAAATTTGATAAGTGAAACAGAGAATAAAGCACATTCTGTGCATCTTAAAAAAAAATATATATATATATATATATATATATATATGGATAATCTTGATTCTTTGTAATACACTCTACTGCAGTTCCCTGGGATTGGTTTTGTCTGTACACATCAGATAAAACTTACTTTGAACAAAACTGCAAAGAACTGCCTTTTCATTTGGCATTTTTCCACCTGGTACAATACAATATTATTGAAACATCTAGATGGAGTCCACATAGTTTTATACACAGTGTTAAGACCCTGCACCCCAACTGTAATAAGAAAGACTGTTAAGTAAATCAATATTTTTAATCAAAAAACCCCACCATGGAAGTAAAAAACAACAACAAAAATCAAGAAACCCCAAACCTCTCAGTTCTGCAGTGGCGTGCAGCAAATCAGCATGGTTGCTCTCAGTTTTCTTTATATCAACATAAAGTGTAACACTTAGAAAGTACTTGCTTTCTAAATTGGACAATCTTATGCATAAAGACACTGCTGGATTTGGCACTTTGCTTAATTGTTTTGCTTACTAAAAAGAGCAAGTGTTTCCTGAAATACAGTATAAACGGTAGAGATAACATGAGCCACTGTAACACTCAATTCGACAGTTCAGACATGCATCCCAAAATATGTGTCTATTACATATTTGTTTAAGCCTCTTTGAAATTTCCACTTGAAAACATTTTCAAATCTATATGCATCTTATTACACCTTTACAAACATATTTTCGGTCTTGAAATGACTACAGCTTACCTTTCCCTCTGCCCAGGACACACACGTTCATTATTTTGTTTGTTTGCTTTAAAAAGACCACCACAAAGCAGTATTAACACAGGAATAACCTGAAAAGCATTAAACTGCCCCTGCACTTCAGAACCCCCTTTGAAATGTATATCCACTAGGTATGTGAAAACTGAAAGGTATGTCATACTTGAAACTTGCTTGGACCTCTCCCAATGCGCTTTTGCTGTATTTCCTGCAACCTGCCTTAATTTTCTTGTCAGATGAAATCCAAAAACAGCGCGCTCGCTCCCACCATGGTAAGACAAGGCTTCTTGCAAGATTTCTTTGGTTAAATGAGAACCTCTTCCACGCCTAACTATTTTTACAGCAAGTCTCCTGCAGAACATGAACATCAGAATAGATACCACTCCATAGCCTTAATTCCTTCCACCTACCATCCCTGACAAACTGCAGGATAGGTGGAAGAAAACAGAATGGGAAGGAAGTAACAGTCACCATTAGCTCTTGCATTTTTTACGCGTTCTGCGTGTGTGTGTATAGATATGTATTTAAGTCCAAGTTACTTAGGCTGAGCTGTGACATGATGCTTTTTTTCCCGATTCCAACATGCACGTGGAATTACGTTGCTGACTGGTACAACCTGGGCAGCGTATGGCACTAAACTCTCCCAGTATGAGCCAAGGAGCGATACTTAATTCCGTGATTCTGCATTACTGGTCTATGTGCACAATATCAGTAGAGTTAAACGACAGACACACATGAGTTCACATAGCTTTTCCACAGAAGATGTGAAACGTGCTGCTCTTTGGAGGGAAAATTACATTCTTTTTTTTTTCTTTTTTCTTTTCTTTTTTTTTTTTTTCAAGTATTATTCAACATATATATAAAGACACCTTATCCTCATTTTACTACAAGACAAGCACATCCGGAGTGAAACTGTAGCTCACCATGATCTTGGCTTTGACTCTGATATTTTTTTCATCTTTTCCTTTAGGTCAACTCTAAATATACATCTACTCATCATAATTACATGTGAGAATTCTTTATTTTCCCCTTGTGATTTATTTACACAATCATAAAAAAAATTAATAGCCTGAATTTGCATACTGAGATTTGAAGGCCCATCTGTAGCTATAAGTGTCCCAGCACTAGTTTTGGATAATACCGTTGCCTATTGCTTTCTAAGTCCATTGAAAGCAGCATATTCATCTTTTCTTTCCCTTAATATTTGAAGCTATGCTGCTTAGAAAACCCTGATTTATGGCTTATTTCCTTATTTTGTTTTATTATTTGGATTATAGTTTACTTCCTTCAGAAGCAGTTCACAGTCAGACAACGCTTCTGTTGGCAAATACTTCATTATCTGCTCAAGAGTCTTTTGATAAGTTATCTTCTCCTGTTCCAGGGACTGAATTATAGTCTTCATTTTGTTCTCTCGAGTCAAAATAGTCTCCAGGCTGGATTCCAGACTCTGAATTTTAGCATGAGCAACCTGTAAACAATAACATTATCTTTATATTACATTGAGATATTCTGAATTAGATTTTGTTTTTTATTATGGTATGCTATTTGGTAAGGACACAATATAGCTACATAGATATTTCTAAAAGACATCTCTGTAGGCAGACGATACAATGAGCACCTACTGTACATCACACAGAGAATGGCCTTACACGCAGGACAACTTGGAAAATACAAAATCCTCTCCAAGATGAGCTCTCTACTTTCAGCTTTCTTTTTTATAGTGGCCAGATTAATCTGAAGGAGTTCTGAAAGCGTTACAGAGGGAACGAGATGTGCAAGTCGCAGTGAGTGAACAACAGCTGGCAGTAACACAGGACTGGAATTGCAAAAGACACTTTCCCAGGAGGAAGAGGGAGGAAAAAAAAGGGAAATCACAGCAGTTGAAGTAGCACTGGAAGAGATTACTTGCCCAACAGTGATAAAGCAATGGGAAACCTCTGGAAAAGCGTAAAGTAGCAGGATGGAGAGATGAAAGGGGGAAAACAAACCTAAATAGTTCAGTCTAGAAGCACTGCTCCCCATTCTCCAACAAAAACCTACAGCTTCCTCTAGAAAGGAGGATGACCAGTAATCAGAAACCTTGGACCTCACCAGCGGCAAATCTCTCTCTGCAGGAAGTAGAGGAACTCTGATCAAGTGTTACTAGAAAAGGGAAGGAAGCCCATACAAACAAAAAGAAAGAGGTTAAGGCAGTGAGGAAGATATACTAGAATACGGCAATCTGGAAGAACAGAAGAGCTTCCATGGAGCCTTTCAAATCATTCATAATTTTTCTATGCCCTTCATGCAGTTTCAGAACAGACAGAAAAACTCAGCTAGTAACCCATAATAACAACCAAGTAATTCCCATTCTCCATAACATCACAAGAGCACAGCACAGCACCTGTAACCCATAAACACCAAAATAATGGGGACATGATAGGATCCTTAATTTTTCCTGCTTCCATTTTCAGGTTTCAGAAGCTGAAGGTGCTCTCCAGGATCTTCTCAATGCTGGTTAAAATGAACAAGTAAACATAGCAACGGCCTGGTGACACAAGGTGGTCTTTTCAGGAAAATGCAAGACAATACGTATAGGGAAACCTGAAACAAGTCCTGGTCTGGCTATGGGAGAAAGGGTAAATAGTGAAGGAGAAAGAAAGGCGGCTTTTTTTTTTTTTCTTCAAAGCGTGACTGAATCAG